>NC_139715.1:16619282-17071782 GCF_964188405.1 Protomyctophum parallelum | reverse complement strand
TTTCTGATTGTCTGTTTGCAAACTAAACTCACATGTTGTACATGTTGTACAGCGAAGAATATATATATACGGTTATAGTGGTTAAAAACAAAAGTATTTTTTTGTTCTCCTTCAAGAACAGGGTTTTACTGCTCCTGTATATTTCCACAGCCCTGGACATAAACTCTTCAGACTCTTTACAGAAGTGGATGCAAGACATCGCCCCACTGACGACTTGCTCATCGACGCGGCGGAGCTGCAAAGTTCACTGAAGGCAAACCTCGTCTCTGTGCACTCCAAACACCCCTTTACTTTAATGCCTCAGTGGAGCAGGACTTAACTATTGATTTTGCGTCGTTTCTTTCTTTTCTGTTCAGACTCAGACCTTTGGCAAAACAAATACAGGCTGAATATGAAATTCCTGTTAGTAGTCGGGTCAAGATCCAAAATGCTGCAAAGCATTACATTACAGTACTAATACTGGCATGACCTCACTGTGTGTGTGACTGCGTATGTGCGACTGCATGCGTGCGTGCGCGCGTGTCCCTCTGCTAAGTGAGCTCAGATGTTGTCAGCTAACATATTTCCATTTGTAATGATTCAGTCCAGACAAATTACACCTGTATTTTAAACGTGGTTCTGTGGGGCCCATAAAACATATATCTCCATCTAGATGAATCTATAGTTTGCACTGTGATTTGAGGTCCTACTCCTGGAGCAGTCCATCCAAACGTTTCTTTTCTGTTTCTCCCTTTTACATGATCCAAACCTAGCGCTTCTCAGTGCCTCAACAGTTGCCCTGACCTGTAGGAGTTGCTAATACAGAGAGTCAGCGACAGAGCTTGCCCTCTTTAACTTGCTACCCATCCTTGAACATGGATCCAAACCCCTATAGTCTCTGCGATGGAGGGAACATCATAAGCGCCCATCATAAGCGCCCGCAGCGTCCTGCTAATCAAGTCTTGTTTTATCAATCCAGACATTGGAGCTGGCTCACATTAACCAGAAACACATTAAATAGACCAATCACAGCATTTGTCAGTCCATCTGCTTTCCTACACGATCTGCCAACAGATGTGTCCCAAGGAAACTCAAGTCTCAAATCATCACCATTCAGTCACCGTACTGGGAACAGTATGGAAATCAGGCACACCCACACACAGGAGCCAAAGCAGCGCCTGAGCACCTGGACTTCTTAGCAGAGGTCTCCTTGTGATGCATTGAGAGCTTGTAGAATCAAATTTAGATCATTATTTACAGCAAGGATATTTGGTGTAGAGGGCACGCACGCACGCACGCACGCACGCACGCACCACCCTACTCTCATCTTACAATAAATGTCTCTGTATGCATGTACGTACGACGACGTACTGTACAGTACTTCTGACGTCTGTAATTCACGTATCGAGAGAGAGCGTGTGTCCGCCCTCCGGGTCAGCCTGTGATTCAGCCATGTGATCGAGGCCCTCGCAGTGCGCCGGTCCTTCCTTCCACTGAGAACAAGCAAGAGATGACGGTACATGGGGTCTCACTGGTTCAAGCGTTGCAAGAGTCCCTGACGCTGAATAAACTTCCAGCACCAGAGCCAGTCAAAGTGAAGACAGCATTTGCAGTCACAGGAGCAGCAGAGAAAATTTAAGCAGAAGCACAGCCAGTCAGACTGAGGCGGTCGGCAATGACCGACAGGCGGTCGGTGGTCGGGTGCCAAAGAGTGATGGCCGGAGTGAAGGTTGAGTGTGGCACAGAGAGCTCGGTGCCACCACTAGAGGAGGAGAGGTCTGGGAAACGCTCGGGGACACCCCCCAAGAGTTATAGCAGTGCCCGGAGGTCTCGAAGCATCAACCGGAGACGCAAGCGAAGCCGCACTGCATCGAGATCCCCAAAGAGGAAGCTGTCCAGATCTCCCTCTCCTAAACGTCACGTCAAGAAGGAGAAGAAGGACCAGGAGAGAGAGAAGGAATGTGGAGGAAGGAAGAAGCCGAAAAGAAGGAAAAGATCAGCATCCAAGAACTCCACTGAAGTAGGACGGGAGAAGAACGTCGTCATCATTTCTGAGGTATCCACAGCCTTGACAGAGGATGCCGGATTGTCAGGAAGAACAAAGAAAAGGAAGAGAAAAGGGTGGAATGGAAAGAGACAAGTGAAGATGAAGGTCCATGGGGGCAGCGTAACTTAGGACAGAAGGTCCGACAAAACTTAAGCCTCCAAATCAAATGCAAACCAGAGTTGCTGTTTAAGAATACAAAAAGGTATTATTTTTGGTTGGTCAAAGGTAAAAAAAAAGATGATGTGACACTTGGGTTCAATTAAGAAGGAAAATACTGATTTATACAGCCTAAATAGCTCAGGCTGTAATAAATCACAGTATTTTGGGGGCAAATAGTCCATCTGTCCGTCCGTGTGTGTGTGTGTGTGTGTGTGTGTGTGTGTGTGTGTGTGTGTGTGTGTGTCCGTGAGCAGCTAATCTTGGCCACCGTTAACCCGGTCGATGCCAAATTTTGCACACACACTCCCTGGATGCCAACGATGAACCTCTGCCCCAAACTTTCCAGAACGGCCTGTTATAGCGCCACCAGGAGGCCGCTTTGTGCAAAACAAGTTTTTGCACAGTACACCTACAGATTTTGTCCAAACATCACGCAAATTGGTACACAGTCTCTCTAGAGCCATTCAACGAAACCGGTCTTTCAGATTTCTCAGACTCCATCCTGATTGGTTAAGATTGGCTTCCAAAGTTCACAGGAGTGCTCAGTTTCAAACAAAATGCTGCAAATCATGAACACATCGCGTGATTTCCGTGAAATTGTGCACCCACATTCCCACTAGGCCCAGGACGAAATGCCACATGAACAATTTCAACTCAGCCTCAAGGTGGCGCTATAACTGTCCGAAAAGTGTTTTTACCTCTAACTGCACGGATCTGTGGATAACTTTGCCAACTCCCTAGTTTACTTTTGTTGCCCTTTTATCCAACCACCAGATGAAGGCAAGCTGCAATGTCCTACATTCCTATCCTGGTGGAGACCTGTGCCCAGAAGGGCACTTTTTCTAGTTATATTGTATTTTTCTATTTCTATTTTCAATTCTATTTTATTGCTTACCTTTCGGAAAATGTATATGTGAACATTATGTAGGTTTATTTGGGTACATGTAAATGCATGGTGATATCGTGCCATCTACTGTGCTCTGGTTTTGTGGTCTGTCTGGTTCATGGGCAGGTTGAATTAGGCTCACCTGCTCTAATCACCTAATTTCATTCACCTGTTGGGTCTTGGGCATGTTAAGAGCAGAACAAACAGACCAGAGCAGAAGAGAGGAGCTTTCATGTCAGTCTCCACAAAAGATGAAAGAAAGATGACAAAGATAAGAAAGAAAATAATAACAAGAACTTAACTGAACTCCTAAAATCTGTGCAGAAGGCGCATACGGTACGTTCCCAATTGTTTTGTCTGTTTCTGTAAAAGTTTTATTGCTATTGTATCGTTTGTTCACATTTCATTGTGTTTGTGTACATATTGTGTTTCTTTATATAACAATACGGACATCAGGATTAGCTGACAAGAACATTCATATTTCATTGTTTCATTGTATTTAAAAGAATATTATGTTTTTGTTGCAGTTTTTCACGGTTGCCACTTGGGGAAAATAAAAAGCCCTCAGTGAGATCAGTTGGAACGGTGTCTTATTTCTGCCACGGATAAAGAGGGTTTAGGAGCAGTTACAACCAGTTTCACTTTAACTTTAATATCGTGGTGGTTTCTAAGTATGTGTAGCCCAGGGAAGTAGACTTTGGCGATCTTGCATGCATTATAGAAGGGTCGGTGTCAGGGAAAACACTGTCCACATTTTGCAGGTGTGGGAGGCGGGGGGACAGAAGATAGTTGTGAGTAGGGCAACAAAAACATCAGCTACAGCCCTGTGTGTGTGTGTGTGTGTGTGTGTGTGTGTGTGTGTGTGTGTGTGTGTGTGTGTGTGTGTGTGTGTGTGTGTGTGTGTGTGTGTGTGTGTGCGCGCAAGTGCGCGCACTACACATACCATTTACCCAGGGTGTGCGTGTGTCAGCCAGCCAGCACACACACACACCACCTCAGCACCTCTCATCGCCACAATCATGGGATGCCAAGTTCTTCCGCGCATTATTTATTTCCCAGTCCCACCCTTAGAGTAAGCTCCCACCACTGATTCAAAGTCACCAGTGACTGTGAGTGTAAGTGTGTGTGTCACTGTCAACATTATTTTGTTTTGAAACAAAAGCGCATCCCGCCGGTTACAAGAGAAGGAAATACAATGAAGGAAACAGACGTTTAGAGAGGTCCCAGCATGATGCATCACTTGCAAATGTGCAGGTATGTTGATGTGTTCAGACAGACAGTGACAGACAGTGTCGTGTTAAGCAGCTCAACCCACAGGTGACAGGAGTGACGGTGCTGTGCTGTGAGTAAACTGACAACGCTTGGCTTTCTGACATCCCTTTCTCACAATCTATATACAAGTGAAAACATGTGAGCGAAAACATGTGAGCAAAAAGGTGTACCCATGTCGTATCAACATGGTCACCTGTAAACTCACTCATTTACAAACAAGCTCACATCACAACAATAATCCATGTAATAATAACAATAATAATAACAATCACAATAACGATACTAATAATAATAACAATAACAAGAAGAACAACAATAACAACACTAATAACAGTACAGTACAGTACAGTAGATGCAACCGATCCGATATTATATCGGTATCGGCCTCCGATCCAGCTTAATTAATGTATCGGAGATCGGATTTGATGCCACAGCCCACAGATACACGCTCCGATACAGGAGGGGGACACGTGTTTAATGTTTACAGTCCGTCCTGCACAGACACGAATCCAACCTCCAGTATGTACAGACTGCAAACAGAGACTATAGAAAAAAGCCCCACTAAGGTGCAATATGCAAGAGAATGGAATCACTTACAGACTTAACAGTAATAAAAGTATAAAGTTTACCCGTTGTCGCACGGATGATGACGGATCAGTCAAATTACTGCATGCGCAGTTCAGTTGTGTGGTGGAGCCTATCATCTAGCTGCGTTCTGACATTGTTGATGAGATTGCTCTTGTAATCCATTCTTCTGCTATATATTGCACACACGTGCTGTTTAGCGCTATGTGATTCAATCTTTGTAACTTTATTATTGCCATTGAAAAAAATGCTGCTGTGACGACGACGATGATGATGAAGAATAAGCGCGTCGTCGTCGCGGTAAAATCCGTCTTTATATAATTGGCTCAGTTATCAAACCATGACATTGTTGTCAGAAGCTCAAACACTGATTCAGATTGTAAGTGTAGTGCAATTCTTAAGACAGACAGAGTTTGCAAACTAAAGTACAACACCAGCTAGCACCATAACAAACGTCCTGAGGTATTTTTATTCTCCCCGAGTTCTGTCGGTAAGGCTCAGGGCTTTTGTCACATGAAAGCGCAGCTGATTCCCGGCATCGCATTAGGGGTTAAAAGGTACCACGTGTATATAGCAATAATAATAATTAATATTATTATTATTATTATTATTAATAATAATAAACCATAGAATGAATTAACAGGTTACATGCAGGCATCACTTTAGGGCAGGGGTCGGCAACCCAAGATGTTGAAAGAGCCATTTTCGACCAAAATTAAATTCAAAATCTATCTGGAGCCGCAAAGAAAATGTACGCATTATAATGCAGCTTGCCAAACTTTATTATCTCCCGGGTTGCAACAAAACTAGCAGAATTTAGCATGCTTTCACTGGAAATGTCTTTCAACGTTACTTTTTTTGTTGTTTGATAGCTTCTCACTGCAGATTAAACATACAGGCAGTCAATCTGCATTGGCTGTGAAGGCAAAAGCCTCTGTCCACGAACTGTTAAATCCTCTGTTTTTCGTCGGCTATCTTTATTTTTCTCCCTGTAGAAGCCGTAGTAGCGTAGCAGGCAGCATCCTCACACACCCACCGGTTTGTTTATAATAGACACCTGGCTGGCACGGCACTGAGTGTGTCGCATGCTATGACGCAAATTTTTGTTTAGTTAAGTTTTCCAATTTTGTAAAAATGTGTAGAATAAATATTAAGAATGCTTGTCACGTTTGGCCTCCTACAGAAACCATAAATGAAAAATAATTTATTGCTACTTTTAATGCTACAGGGAGCCACTAGGGGTGTGCTCTAGAGCCGCATGCGGCCCTAGAGCCGCCTGTTGCAGACCCCTGCTTTAGGGGTAAAAATGTACCTTTGCACATAATAATCCATAGTATTAATTAACAGGTTGCCATTCCCTTAAGGTTTACAGGTTAAACAGTTCATATTCTTATTTTTACAGGTTAAACACTTAACCATAAACATCCCCTCTTTGAATTGTTTTGTATTTATTTGTTTTGCTATGTAGCCTACAGCAAATATCGGATCGGCAAATATCGGATATCGGGAAATTTCTAAATTAATATATCGGATCGGAATTGAAAAATCAGTATCGTTGCATCTCTACAGTACAGTAGAGTACAGTACAGTACAGGACTACAGTACAGTACAGGACTACAGTACAGTACAGTACAGTACAGTACAGTACAGGACTACAGTACAGTACAGGACTACAGTACAGTACAGTACAGTACAGTACAGGACTACAGTACAGTACAGTACAGTACAGTACAGTACAGTACAGTACAGTACAGTACAGTACAGTACAGTACAGTAAAATACAGTACAGAACAAAGAAGTACAGTAAAGTACAGTACATTTCAATACAGTACAGTAGACAACATTACAGTACAGTGCAATACTAAGGAGTGCAGTACAGTACAAAGGGGTACAGTACAGCACTCGCATCACCCTCCCGCTATTGCCTTCTTCCCATTTGTGACACATCGAATGGTGCTAGGATGAGCGGGCCGCAGACCCGCAAAATTCTAGTAATAGGAATAAGAGGGACACACAGAGTGACACACAGTCGGGACAGACAGATACAAAGATCTCCAATTGATTGCCACAAAAGGCACACACACAGACAGACAGTTACTCTGACAACGGTATAACGGGTATTGCGTAACAGTGGTGGGGCATGCATTGCATTCCCTAATTGCATCGTTCCCAACTTACATCATTCTTGAGTAGGGCCGGTGGCCGACGGGGACAAGACTAGTAATAATAATACAAATTATACAAATAATAATAGTAATAAAGTGATTGTGCCTATGTAACAATTGACCCGTTGATTGTAACGGGTCAATAATAGACGTCATGCTGCAGTGTCAAAGGCAGTTCCTCCGTGTGAAACCCCTTGTAAGCCAGCGTCTTGGGTTGGGACCCAGGCGGGTCAGCAGAGCAGAGAGACACATCTCTGGTGGTGGCTAACCCACATGACATGAGCCTCTCTCTCAGTCACCGAGCCACAAAGTCCTCAGCAGAAGGTCAGCGCAAGCACCGCAGCCACTTTGAGTTCAACGGGAGCAACCCCGCCCCCACGCATGCATGCACCCATGCATCCCGGTCTAAAAACAGTCCAAAAATCAGCCAACCGCCGCTCCCCACCCCCGCGGCCTGCAAGTGGTACGGCCCCGGCCCGGCCCAGTGGCCTCACACCGGAGTGGACGACTTTATTTAGCACAGTGAAGGGGTAGGAAAAAACCACAGCTAACCAACGGAGACAGACGGACAGACAGACAGACACTGACTGGTTCAATGACTTACTGACTATAATTGAGACCTGGATTGTGTGTGTGTGTGTGTGTGTGTGTGTGTGTGTGTGTGTGTGTGTGTGTGTGTGTGTGTGTGTGTGTGTGTGTGTGTGTGTGTGTGTGTGTGTGTGTGTGTGTGTGTGTGTGTGTGTGTGAACGTACTTGGAGGAGGGGGTGAGGGTACGTACTGTGGTGTCTGTGGTCCCCCTTCCCCCAGCCATTCTAGTCTCTCTCTCTCTCTCTCTCTCTCTCACACACACACACACAGACACACACACACACACACACACACACACACACACACACACACACACACACGTGTGTGTGGCTGTGACCTATGCTCCTTTTGAGACTTAAAAGGTGTTGTTTGGACTAGTACCCCACCCCTCACCCCAACATCCGCACGCACACACACACACACACACACACACACACACACACACACACACACACACACACAGCTTCCATCCGATTCGCGCACACGCCTCCCTCTCCTTTTAGTTCATTCAAGTTCATTCAGCGCCCCTCCACAGACAAAAATCACTGCTCTCTCAATGTGCTGCCGACTGACTGCTACCTGGAATTACACCCAAATTATACTGCTCTGCATCAGCTCCATCCTGTCTGTCTGTCTGTCTGTCTGTCTGTCTGTCTGTCTGTCGGGTGATTCCTTTGTCTGCCTGCCTCTCTGTCCGTCCGTCTTTCAGTATTTTTGGTTTGCTGCCTTCAGCAGCTGCCAAACCAGAAACCTCTAACGCTTGAAAAAGAGAATGAGGGTGAGACAGTGAGAAAAAGAGGCAGAGAGAGAGAGAGAGAGAGAGAGAGAGAGAGAGAGAGAGCGAGCGAGCATCATATCTGGACCTTTGATGACCACTTAAAATAGCGACCTGCTCACAGTGCTTTTGCGATGCGAGCTTGTAGATCAGCAATTTTCGCTGCGCGCCACCACCGTGCTTCAAAGTATATGAAATAGGGCTCACGTGGAGCCCTGGTTAGACACTCTCCCTAATGTGCTTCGCAAGGCAAGGAAGGTGCAGCAGCATACACAGGCACACGCACGCCCAAATAGATTCACACAGAAACAAAAGATGTGACCTTTATCTGGTATCCTTCTACGTCATGGCTGTTTTCCTTCCACTCAGAGACCGTGTGTCAGAGTGTGATGGCAAACAAACACAACCTACCACTACTTAAGCCCAAAATACACCAATGGGTGGCCATGCAACTCCTTGTAGATGCATGGTTTGGGCCATTGTTCGACGTGCAACAGGACATATCACACCACTGGGACGAACTGCTAAAACAGTCTCATCCCGTCTCAACCTCGACTTTACTGCAAAAAACAGGGTCACTTTTCATACCCCCCCTTCACTGGTGTGAATGGAAGTTTGTGGTGCGAATGGAAGGTTGTGGCGTCGTTCACTCAGGCAGACACAAAGATACAGGCTACCATTCCTTTTCAATGGAAGCCAGCGACGTGAAGCTACAAAGCAAATCTGACGTTTGTAGCTGCTACAAAAGATACAAGGATACAAAGCTACAAATAAGATGAACTGGCTTCAACTTCAGATGCAAAGATACAAAGCGACAAATATGCTGTGCATCTTTGTACCTTTGCATCTGCCCATGTGAACAAAGCATTATGTTACGTTCACACGTTGCAGATTAAACGATGCAGTCTACCATTCATTGTCAATGGAAGCCAGAGACATGATGCTGCAAAGACAGAATGATGCATGTAGCTGCTCCAAATCAACCCACAACGCGTCTTTGCATCGTTTCATCTGCCCGTGTGAACGCACGTCCTGTCTCCTGAACTGTTCAGTTCATCGATTACCGTACGACACTGTCAAGAATACAAAGACGTCGCCAGGACAAACATGTCGAGTGCGATTACAAGCTAGACACAACCACTCACTCGCAATGATCTACTCACTGGCTTCGCAAGGGACAGCTGGCTGCGTGACACTGGTGCATCTGTGCCCTGGGGCTGAAACACGAGGATACTTTGAACTCTCAGTTTTTGTTCAGCTAGAAAAATGTGACCGATGTATTACTTATACTGTGGCAAGGCAGCTGCCTGGCTGATACCAGCTCTGGTAATATTATCAATGGCCAGTTTCGGTGCAGTGCAGTCAGTCTACACCGGTACCGAGGTGTCACATTCTCACCCCAAGCCATCAACTGTCCCCTCCCAGCTCGTCAGATACATCCAGCTGCTTGGTAAACACGACGACTTGGGGGTGACAATTCCGTGTTGACCTTTAGCACTGTCGCTGGGGTGTCTCTCATCTCACCCTGTGAAGGGCACAGCGCTGTGGGGACCGGGGTAACAGTCAGTAACACATCGTCATGCATGAAGGCGAACAATCAAAAGGTGGGTGCACCAAGACGACAGGAACGAATACCTGCCGAGTGGCTGTAAACGTATACATGCTTCATTGTAACCACAAGAAGCGAAGACAGATCGATTTTCACAAATGTCCCTGATTCGTTTCCAAACGCTTTCATACCCGTTCCCTGATCCTGTTCATTTCCCCCCATATAGCTTCCTTTGATTGGGCTCAGCAAAACATTTTAACCGGAAACATGTACAGTAGGCCTACGCGTTTCCGGATCATGTCAAATCTAATGTGGATGCTGCTGAGCAGAACACAGCTATGCACAGAGCCTATTGACACACTATGATTGGGCCATCATCACCCCTTGCCCTCCAGGTGGAGACATCCTGGAAGAGAGGCCATTTAGCAAATGTTTTAACAGTCACTTGGTATTACAGTAGATATGATCATATTATGCCATGTTCTTCTTGGGAGCAAAATGTGTGGGCTTGAAGGAGCCGGAGGTGGGGTCACATTGGGGATATGGGCATTAGGGATGCACCGATCCGATACTCGTATCGGAGATCGGCGCCGATCCAGGCTAAAATTCTAGATCGGGTATCGGATCGGTGGCCGATCCATTATCCGATCCGATCCGATCCGATAATTATGTGTAATTACAGTATGAAAACAACTCTACCTCCTCTGTGACACAGCAGTGTAGTATTGACAGTATAACATGTGGAATGCAGCCAGGCTAGCCTGCGCACACATTAACCTGGTCTAATTGTTGCACAGTTATTTAATAAATAATTCAGTGCATTTATATCTGTGTTTGTTACATTTTGTTTTACAAAGTTGGGAAAGTAATGTTTAAGTCAAGCCTTGATGTTGCCTTACACAAAATAATGATTCCAGACTCCACACAGTGAGGCATACAGCTTAATAGGTTATTACGTTTCTTTGTGGGGGGTATCGGATCGGTACTCTGTATCGGCAGATACTGGACCCCCATTTATCGAAATCGGTATCGAATGCCAAAAAGCCGGATCGGTGCATCCCTAATGGGCATGTGTACGCACGCGCGTGTGCGTGCATGCGACGCGTGTGTGTGAAATGATGTCTTGACAGGGTGAGGTACCGTACAAGACGTGTCCAGTCGCGCTCTGTCTCTCAAGTCTCAATCACTACTCTAGCTATCCAGATCACTGCTCCACACACTGTGGTGAACTGCTCGCTGGAGCACTCAATCACCAACACACGGCATGCATATTACTGACATGTGACACCCCCCCCCCCTCCCAGTGACCCAGGTGTGCTGGTGAGATGTGCAACACCTGCTCTGCTATACATGCATGGAACACACACACGCGCACAAACACGCTCACACACACACACACACACAGAATAAGTGAGGGTTGCTGTGAGTGCTTGCTTGCAGTGAAGTTAACCAGTAACTTTAGACATCACACACACACACACACACGAGCACACGCACACAGTACATCTGATCTATATATGCCCATGGTTTGCTGTGATATGTAGATGGCCATCTTGCACAATTCTAAACTATCCTCACTTTCTATCTTCTCACACATACATAGGCTACTGTAGGCCCACAACTACAATACATACATTACATAAATACATAATATTTAGTTATCACAAGCACACACACACACACACACACACACACCTTGTTAAATGCATACGGGCGCACACACACACACACACACACACAGGATATCAATCAGGATCTGAGCCGTCCTCCTCCTTATAAGGTCCGGCTCCGGGGCATGAATAAAAGTATCGTTTCATTTATCAGTTCAGCAGCTGAACAAACGTGAGCATATTCGCATAATTATGTGACTTCCCAGAAAATAATAACAATAAATAACAACAACAACAATTCCCATATAGGCCTATATATATATAATATTCATTCTCCTTCTCCATCATCTCACCACATTGCTGAGGAAGTCTCCGTCATTGAGTTCTTCCAGGTCCAACAGGTGGTTGCTGCCGGTTCCTCCGGAGTCCAACAGGTGGTGGCCGCTGCTCCCGCCGGGAGAGAAGAGTTTCTCTGCACTTAGACTGTCCAAGATTGACTCCATCATTGTGTATATCTTCTGCTTCTATACCTGCGCGTGCTATTAACGTATAGACTCTATGGAAACACTCAGCAGTTTCCGTGGAAACTATTTATATGGGTTTTAATTGTCAGAACGAGTCGAGACGCCGTGCAGGAGATCCAAATCTTCTTGGCGTGAATTTTACATGCAGCCACGAATTGTCACGGCTGGTTAGGTTAATTAATGAAACGAGACTGACATCTGGGGAGAAAAAATATCGGCGACCCAAGGATTCAACAGGCGGTTTAAATGCGTATATAGTTTCTTTTTCGTTTTTTTTCCCGTCGTTTTTGCTTTGTGCTTCGGTTCCGTAGTAAATGGGAGTTTAAAAATGTTATGTTATGTTATTTTTCTTTTGCCGTCGGTCGTTGGTTGGTTGGACGGCACCGAGCCCTCTGCCTGCTTCAGAATCTACTCTCTGACATCCAGCTGCAGCTCGAGCCCTCTCTCCGAGAGGGGGCCGGACCGGCTCATGAATATTCTTGAACACCCCGCCCCCTCAACAAGATAACGCCACACCCTCTTTAAAAAAAATAAAAATACTCTTGTGTGAGTGTGTGCAATGGTGGGAAAAGTACTCACATTCTTTACTTTACATACTTTACATCTTCATATCAATACTGGCAGCATTAATACTTTTACTTTCGACTGTTACAAATAAGATAGGATAAAAGTCCAGAATTCAAAATGTATTTGAGTAAAATACAAAAGTATTAGTATCAATCTTTTGAAAATAGAATATCTACTATAAGCTCACAATGCGTCGCGATTCGTCAATTATTGTAGAGCATTGTTGTAGATCAGCTATTTTCAAATAGCGGCGGAATATATACAGTATATAGGGCTGAAGTGAGGTTTTGTAATAATCAAAATCTACAAAGTAACTAGTTACTAACGTTTTCAACTTTTCAAATAAATATAGTCGAGTAAAAGTAGCAATAAATATGTGGATCCAAGATGTAGGTGGGGTAGAAATACAAGTATTGGAAATGTATTTGAAATACTCAAGTAAAGCACATATACTTCAACATTGCATTTAAGTACAGAGTAAATGTACTTACACGTACCTTCCACCACCGTGTGTGCGTGCGTGAGCAGTGTGAGCACGTGAGCACGTTGGGGGGTGGGGATGGTTAAATACCAGAGGTAAGTGTTTTGTTATAACATTATATAAACTTATATAATGCTTAGTAATGCTATAGGTCTCAACAAAGACATGCAGGCCTTTAGGCGGTGTGTAAACCTCTAACAATTAACCTAGAATAACAGACCTAATGGAAAAGCCGAGAGGGATTTATGACACTTTAGCCTGTACTCATCATACAGGTGCAAAAAGCTAATGTTGGAAGATCCCACTCAGGGCTTAAAGCCAAAAACAATCCCAAGACTGAAAAGGTTTTTTTTTCAAATCTGCACTGATCTCATTAAATGACCCCTATGAGATCCTCAGGACTGAAATCAGTCCCCAGGACTGAGAACTTTAAGCCCTGTCCCACTGTAACGCAAGACAATAGTGCATTGTATAGGTACTTTAGGTAGGCAATCACTGTATTGTTCCCAATATAAGACGACTCTGATTATAAGACGACCCCCATCTTTCAAGACTCATTTGTGGAAAAATAACATATTTAACATATAAAATAACAGATTATAATACAACCCCGTTTTTAGGATATTTCCATTGGAGCAAAAAAAACATACAGTAGTAGTCTTATATTCATTCTGGCCAATAGGGTATTTGCAAAAGGCAAATTAAAATATGAAAGTAGAAATCAAACATTTTATCTCCTACCCCTCGTCTTTCTTCATCTCTCTCTCTCTCTCTTTCTCATCCCATCCCTCCCCACCCCCCACGGTGTCAACAAGGTGCCCTACTTTCCCCTCCCAGGCCCAGGGAGAGACACAAGGATACAAAAGATAAGTCCAGCAAATAATGGCTCAGTGACACATAACAGGTATCATATTATGAAGCATGTGTTTGTGTACAACCTGTACAACCTGTGTGTGTGTGTGTGTGTGTGTGTGTGTGTGTGTGTGTGTGTGTGTGTGTATGTCTGTCTGTGCGTGCGTGCGTTTGTGCATGTGTGTGTGTGTGTGTGTGTGTGTGTGTGTGTGTGTGCATGCGTGTGTGTTTGTTTGAGTGCTGTAACAATGACATTTAATCTGGGCAGATTCCGATAAAAGCGCCTGAAGGCTGCAGACCGGTGCTGTAGCTTGGAAGGATGGTTACAGAATACACTGTGACATTTCCTGGTTCTCACCTGTCAGCGCCGCTGTCTTTCCCAGAATACAATCACTTTTCTGGCTTGTTAATCATCTTTGGGCCCGGACAGGGTTCGGGAGCAGGTTCACCCCTGTGTGCGTCTAGAATGCATAAAGTTAAAGGAAAACTAACAAAACGTCACCCTTTTTGCACAAAAATGTTAATGATGTTTAGAAGATTTAGAACACTTTCCTGGGCGTATTTATGTGTGTAATATGTGGTTTTAGATATTTTAGATTGCAGCAGTGAGCCCATGTGTCTCTGATGTCATGGACACTGTGCTCACTTGCGTGTATATTTTCTACATCCGAGCATAGGCATGGTAACGCCCCGCCTGCCTCTGATTGGCCTACCGACACTGCCCGTCTTGCCTGTCCTCCGAGATGCAAGGCTGCTACGTGGTGGGAAAGTACATGAGAATGGCAACACGCAACAGTAATTTGTAACTTTATTTTTTGTAGAAGAGGCAAACTAATATTGTTTGTGCCGTTTCTTTGATTGAACACGTACGTACTATGATTTTTATTTTGGCTGTGTTCTAAATTAAAGTGTTAGTGTTGATTATCGTGTATTAATCTAAACTAACACTAAACTAATACTATTATACTAATAAAGATCAAGGGAAAAGAGATTTTTTTTTACAGTACAATAATGTTTCAAGTTTACACATGTATACAAATAGACAGGCCAACGGCATAAACAATATTAGTTTGCCTCTTCTACAAAAATAAAAGTTGCTGTCGCGCGTGCCAAGCTGTCATTCTCTTGTAGCTATTATATATCATACTTGTATTATTTATTTATTTCCCACCACAGAGTAACCTCGCGCAGCAGACTATCCAGCATGTATCTTCCACCTCGGCTGTGTCGGTAGGCCAATCAGAGGCAGGCGGGGCGTTACCATGTTTTAGACGTAGAAAAGATATACGCGGCTCACTTCCTTCCTACCCACAAGGAGGAGCAGTGCACCAAAGCATTATGGGAATTGTAGTCCAGGAAGGAAGTGAGCCCATTGTCCATGACATCAGAGAGCTGGGCTCACTGCTAAAATCTAAAATATCTAAAACCACATTACACACAAAGACCCCCAGAAAAGTGTTCTAAATCTTCTAAAAATCATTAACATGTATTTTTTGGCAAAAAGGGTGAAGTTTCCCTTTAACTTTATGCCTTCTGTTCGCCACGACTGATTTCAATCATTTGGATTCCATAGAATCCAGTGTGTATTCCATGGAAGCATGCAGCGAAAATAGGGGGGCACAAAGTCCATAGACTTGGGTGCCACATAATATCACGGGGTGGGGGGGGGGGCATGAAGAATACAAACATTAAAAAGACTATTAGACCTGGCTGCCACATGACGTCACGTCACAAAGCCAGACGTTGGAGGGGATAGCGCCACATGTGAAGTAAGCGAAGCCTCTTAATCATGATGATGTATGATGAAATTGAATGTCATCATATATCCCTTTTCAGGCCCACATGGCCTATAAGTTTATACGGAATAAAAAGTTCTGTAAAAAAAGTCCTTAGACTTGGCTGCCACATGACGTCACGGGGGTGGGGGGGGGGGGGGGGGGGGCACGCATTGGCACAGCTACACTGCTCAACACACTGGGAAGTGAATTCACTCAATGGTCTGCAAGAATGGACGACAATAATTATAGAGGAAGACAAAAATGTTGACATAGGCCTATAACTTGTTTTGTTCCAAATTAGACTAATTGTTCCCAAATAGACTAATTGGGAACAAAACAAGTTATATAGGCCTATGTCAAAATATTTGTACTTCCTCTAGCAGGCTATGACTGTATACGAATATGACCCGAGTTCAAATATTATATTGGCACAGTCAGAGTACAGACACCTTAGAAGATGTTCCCCCGAATTGTCTCCAAAATGGCAAATGTTGAGAAACACATTTTCCCATTTCCTGCCCTGGGATGCAGGCTCATTAAAACATATAAGGGCTCTTGTCACCAGCCAGCTGGAGGCCAAAGATGAGTCATTCTATGAACACTGGCTATGGGCAACGTGCGTCATCCATTTAACTCTATCTTACTGTCTGTCCGTGACTGTCAATATGTACCACCACCCCAAGCACACCAGCCCACCACCTCTCTATATACGATCATCAATCACTCCGAATCTTTTCTGTCTCACTCTCTCCTCTCACTTACTGACTGACTGACTGACTGACTGACTGACTGACTGACTGACTGACTGTCTGTCTGTCTGTCTGTCTGTCTGTCTGTCTGTACTACCAGGCATCTATCGTTCCGGTGGTCATTAAAGCAGGTTGCTATGGCAACTAGGACACCTGGTGGCCGACATGCACGCACAGGCTGTGCATGTTTGTGCGTGCACACATGCATGCCTGTTAAAGCACACGCTCGCACGCACTCGCGCACACAGACACACAGACACACACACACACACACACACACACACACAGGTCAGTGGTCAGTAAAAGGAGCCCATCTGGAGTTTGGTCGTAAACGGTGGAAGTCTCTGCTGTCTCACGCAGAGCCTTGGTTTTACTAAGTACTGTAGGAATCAATTATGTCCCATTAGTGACGAGAACTCCATCATCATGCTTATTGTCAAGAATGCTCGCTCTCTTGTCTGTCTGTCTGTCTGTCTGTCTGTCTGTCTGTAGCGTCAGTAGACAAGTCTCTATCCACCTGTCTGTCTGTTGATGGTTCTGTCTGTGTCTGTCACTCCGTCTGTGTCTGTCTGCGTCTCTCTGCCGATGCTTCTGTTTCCATCTTTCTGTCTATAATTATATCTACGACTGGAGGCCGAGGCGTGAAAAATGAGGAGGGGAGGAAATAGATGGTTAAAAAGGAGGCGTAGAGTTGTGTGTGTGTGTGTGGGGGGGGTGGGAGGAGTTTGAACTTGAAGAAGAAGTAAAGAGGAAGAGGAGGCACCATGAGGAAAAGAGAGGTGTTGATTTGATGAACTGTCAACAGACATTTGGCCACCAGAAGCAGTATGAATCAAATGTAGACAGACCCATATGAGAAGCATTATATTCCAACCGCAACCGCACTAAAACAAATATGTTTCTGCAACGGTTGCCCCAAGATCCAAAAGTGGACCATGAGATATTTTGACAGGTACAGTAAAAAAAAAGAAATATTAACAGCTTGAATGCCTACAATTTACGTCGTCTTTCAGGCTAGACTGCCTATGATTAAAGTTACCTTTGAACAGCCAGTGCACCGATCGCCGAGTTGCTCGTCATGAAAATCCACTTTAAAACGGTGTAATCGCTGTTATATTCCAAAGTGCTGACCACAACAACAGACCAGACGGGCAGCTAGGCAGCTCTCCCATTGTAAACAATGGGGACTTCATTTCCCATAACCCTTTGCACGTCGGAGCGGCGGACCTTTTTGCGATGACGTCATCAAAACGGGTCTCATATCCCATTCTGTCCGGTGGATTGCCCGTATGACTTAAAACTGATTAAAAAACGTGGATTAAACAATGATAACATAACTTGGGCAACTCGCGAATCGCAGGGAAAGTGTTCTACAATTAATTAACTCGAGCAACTCGTGAATAGAAGTCAAAGTGTTAACAACGTTAATATTTGTTCTCGCAGTTCACTTATTAAGCAAGTCAGTTTTGTACTTCATCATACAGCTCACAATGCGTTGTTCCTAGTACTGGACAAAATAATGGTATCCAAGGCGCTTTACAGAGATTGTGCATTACATTATCCCATTCACACACACATTCATACACAGAGGAAACCATGCAAGGCACCAATCTGCACATCGGGAGCAATTAGGGGTTCAGACAGAGTCTTGCTCAAGGACACTTCGACAGTAACTCTGGGGGAGCGCAGGTTTGAACTGGGCCCAGTAGCGGTCACTACTTTTTACAGCCTTAAAGCTGCACTGCATTTTTTTGTCAGGTGAAACCTGACTAATGACAGCTCATGAAATGTAAGCGACCTACTCATCAATGGAGCGAGCTATAGTCATCAAGTCCCATCCCATGCCGCCTAAGCCTATGTGAGTCTGACCCCATACTCTGAAACACCGCCTAAGCCAATGGGAGTCTGACCCAGGGGAGCAGTGAAGCCAGTAGTGTCTGAAGCCATCAAGCCAGTAGGAAATCCTGACTTCCTGAAAGTTCATATAATGGCCTGTTGTGGTGCTGAAGAAGAAGGGGGGGGGGAAGTCCCGCCTCGTTGTCCGGGCAGGCCAATGGCCAGCTGGGCCCAAACGGATCTAGAAAGATGGCGATTTACAATTCAAGGACTGACAGGCTTCATCTTACGTCCATATCAGACCCGGAGAACGCTTTGTCCATATCTTTTTACAGTCTATGGTCTGACCCCATACTCTGAAACACCGCCTAAGCCTATGTGAGTCTGACCCCATACTCTGAAACACCGCCTAAGCCAATGGGAGTCTGACCCATACTCTGAATTGCCGTGTCAGATCCTCCTGACCTGATCTAAATGTCTCACTAGAAGAACAGGGAGACCATGAAATACAACCACCCCAATTGGTTAGTTATATTGTATTGACATACAGATTTGACAAAATGACATTTTATTCATTAAAACTTTTTTTTTTTTTACCTGACTGACCTAGTGTCCTAATGACGTAGTGAGCTAAACCCGGTTCATGAAAATGTTACTGGGTCTGTTTAAAAATGGGTCCATAATCAAATTCAGACCAGCCCTTCTCTCACCCATTATTCCTCTTTTGATGTGAAATCCATATTTACTCTGTAAATGAGTCAACGCACACAATAACTGGCCCACTTTAGATCACTGTGTCTTGGTCTAGAGACTTATTATGTGTTGTTAAATACAACAGTGTTTTCAATCTAGTGTTTTCAACATTAATGTTCCCTGTGTAGAGTAAGAACACAATACTACATTGAAGTCCATATCCCTTAATAAAGGGAAGTATAGGCCTATGCATTATCATATATATACAGAGAGAGAGAGAGAGAGAGAGCACAAAGTGAGACGGAGATAATTATAGAGTTTGAGATTGTGAGGAAAAAATCAAACCAGTCTGAAGTGTGTGGTGCTGTACTGTACTCGTCTACCTGGCCTGTGTGTGTGTGTGTGTGCGTGTGTGTGTGCGTGTGCGCGTGTGTGACGCTGCTCAACAGTGCCAGTCAGTGGTATTAACGAGGCGTTTCAGTTGTCCGTGCCCGGACAGACACAGGGGCACATAGGTAGGGACACACATAGCTGCGTATAGGAGTGGCTAGCACCACCAAAGACAGACAGAAATGGTGAGAAATTGACAGTCAGACACAGGGAGAGAGAGAGAGAGAGAGAGAGTGAGTGAGAAGGGGGGATTAATGACAGTGATGAATGGAGAGAAAAGGATGTTATGACATCACGGTGGTCGCCTAGGTAAATAAAGGTCACAACCCCCGGTAAGGTCTTTTGTGTCATCTCAGAATAGAACATGAATCAGAACGTGCATCATCCTAACGACAACCAATGAGGAGGCAGCTTCATATGTAGCGTGGCTGTCGGGCGGAAACCTCATACAAGACACACGGTATACAGTATGTCGAAAACTTTTCACAATTCAAAAACGTGTTTTGAGCTTGTATAGATCGGCTATTTTTCGCTACTGTTTGTGCAAAGATTTGTGCCGCATTTTCACGATTTTTCAAAAAGAACAGACCTACAAAGCTCGTAGTGCGCTATGAGCTTGTAGATCTGCTATTTTTCAATAGCTAAAGTATAACATAATGCTTAGTGAAAACACCAAAAGGGGTTCCCGTCCAGAATGGGTTAAAAAAAAGTTAAATTATGGAAAAGCATTTTGGGGGATTTTGCCTATTTTCTGGGTGCCGCTATACCCACACGCTTAGGTGTTGCTCGTTCCATGATTGCAAGTTATACCTCATTGTAAAGTCGACTAATCTAATCAACGATAACAACAATATAAAATGCAATATCAGTTGTTATTATGGAAGGGAAGAAATAATCGACTTAATCGAGTTACGTTTCCATTTTGTGCCATAAGAGAAGATTGTTGTTCTCAGATTAGACTTAGAAAATAATATTACAACTGTTCATAGTATACTGCAGTGGGGAGGTAACAGTAGACAGAGTGAAACCTAAGATCTGAATCATTCTTATACATTCTCTCTCTAGCCAGTGAAATAATAGTGGCGTTAAACTTCTCCTCATTTTGACGGGGACTCCTGACCCCAAATTTAAATGCACTGGTATGTAAAAAGCTGCTCAAGTATTTTACACAACCCAGTATTCCTATCGTCAATGCCTTCCTATGGTCAAACGGGAGACTCGGTTCCATCAAGGACAAATGTGTTTTTTGTTTCTTTGGCGCGTTCAGACTCTAAAATGGGCCTCTAATAATGACTTTCTTTTGCCATTATGCAACAACTCACCGATCTGGTAAGTCTCCTCGTCCTCATTGTGTGTGTGTGTGTGTGTGTGTGTGTGTGTGTGTGTGTGTGTGTGTGTGTGTGTGTGTGTGTGTGTGTGAGAACTGATATTCCAGAGGAGGAAGGCAGAGCGGTGAGGGGGTGAAGTGTAGAGAGAAAACTGAGATTTGAAGGAAGAGGAAGGAGTTAAATGACTGAAACAGGGAGAAAGTAGAAAGATGAGAAAGTGAGAGAGAGAGAGAGAGAGAGAGAGAGACACAAGTAGTGGGTTGGTTTGTACTGTACACTAGATAAAATAATATAATAGAAGCTATTGTGAGAACAGGACAGGGTTGGGCACGGTGTACAGCACTGAACACCACATGTGACACACACTCGCGCACGTGACATGCACGCTGATAAGGATCAATTCAGTCCAATAGGAGAAGCTTCCATTCCATCTTCTCTTATTGCAATCCAATGCAGCAAGGTGTGTGTGTGTGTGTGTGTGTGTGTGTGTGTCAGTCACGTGTGTGTGTGTGTGTGTGTGTGTGTGTGTGTGTGTGTGTGTGTACACGTGTGCGTGCGTGAGTATCAGGCTGCTGAAGAAGCTTCCATTCCATCTTCTCTTATTGCAATCCAATGCAGCAAGGTGTGTGTGTGTGTGTGTGTGTGTGTGTGTGTGTGTGTGTGTGTGTGTGTGTGTGTGTGTGTGTGTGTGCGTGTGTGTGCGTGTGTGTGTACACGTGTGCGTGCGTATCAGGCTGCTGTACTCTGCCTCATGCAGGGTTAACTGCTGGGCCTCCATCAGTAAGGTCTCAGTCAAATACATTCGAACACTTAATGTACACTTAATGTCAAAAATCTGTTATCTCCAGAGAATTGGGCTTAACCACAGGACGCCCACCGTCCCAATGCTGAGCTCGTCATAATAGGCGATTCCGTGAAAATAGCCAACCTACCTAAGCTCACTTCCTCCTTGTATGGGACAGACAGGGTAGGGGTCGAAGGTTTTGAGGTGATGCACTAGGTATGTTGGTGTGTGGTATTTAAATGTTGTACGGGTCACTGTGTGCCTTTGTTGTCTTGTATTGTATCTGTATCTGTATGCTGCAGGGCGGGTCCTTGGGGTCCAAGACAAATTTCTCCTTCGGGAGACAAAATAAAGAAACCTTGAACCTTGAACCTATAGCCTTCCTCGTCTACTTTCAGCAAAGATTCTGCAAATGTGGTATAGATGGAAAAAGGGAGGGGACCAAACAGCCCCGAGGGACCCCTGGACACAGGGTTTTACTGGTTAACAGGCAACCACCAGAACCGAGTCACTAAAATGTCAGCACTGAGTGGTGTAAAGTAACTACATCTACTCAAGAACCGTACTGGAGTAATTTTCTGTACTTTTACTTCTACTCCACTATATACATCTAGTATATAGGCAAATAATATACTTTCACTTGACTACATTTATTTGAGAACTTTGGTTACTAGTGACTTTGTAGATATGATTATACAAAACATACATTATACATTAACCACTTCAGTCCTATATTCGGCCATTTAAAAATAGCCCATCTATAAGCTCACAATGCGTCGCGATGCGACGCATTGTGAGCTTGTAGTTGTAGATCGGCTATTTTCAAATGATTGTATACATTACAAAACTTGTGTAACGGGACATTCTGCACAATTGAATACATTTTCCTTTTGGTACTTTAAGTACCTTTTGATTTTTGATACCAATACTTTTGCACTTTTTACTTTGAATTCCGGACTTTGAATTCTATTATAAGTATTTCTACATTGCAGCACAGCAGTGTTGATACTACGTAATGAATACTTTTCCCACCACTGCTGAACGTCAGTTCTACGTTCCCTCTGGTGCCATCCATCCACTATGCAGGGACTATAGAGACAATGTAAGCTACTGTTGACATCTGATTCCACAAGTAATGAATAGTGCTATCGCTGTTACACAACAGCCCCCAAAGCTGGTCCCTGGGACATGGGTTTAACGTATGCATGGTCCCGCCGGAACCAGAATAGGGACCGTGGTGGGACCCGTGCACAGAAGAAATGTTGCAGGAGTGAAATGAAATAAGTGCATACTTCCAATTAGTGTGTGTTTTAGTGCAGTTGCGCTGGTGAGGCTGACCAACTGAGTAGCGGACTGATCACTTTTTTCGAACTGTGTATTTGATGATAAAAAATTAAAATAAATGTGCATATACTATATGTGAAGTCTTTAAATGTTTTTGATGAATTTAAAATGGAGGACACTGATGTAAACAAGTCTTAGTGCTTTTTCTGGTTTCATCCTCTTGGCAGTTTTGGACTGTACCCAATCTGTTAATACAATTTTCAATCAATCAATCAATCAATCAATCAATCAATCAATCAATCGGTATGTCCACCTAGCTAGGTGTGGGACAATGTACAGAAAACAGGGCAATCCTTAGAGCTAAAATCACTTTTAAGGCAACAAACACGGCCTTCTTTAGAGCTAAAATCACTTCTAACTGTACAAACACTGCCTCCCTTGAAGCAAAAATCACTTTTAAGGGGACAAACGAAAAACAAACGTAAACACACAAACACTGCAGTGTGTTTAAGATAAGATGCACACCCATAAAGCAAATGTACTGTCCGTGCGTATGTAGAGACCTCAAATTATGCAGGACAGACATACTGACCTGAGATTGAATGCCACACGCCTCCCACTTGCACCTTCTTGTCATTTTCTCCCTAAAGCTACAATCTGTGAGTTTTATGTCACTGCCGACTCTCCAATCCACTGTGCCATCTGCTTCAAATTACTTTACTGACATTGCCAACCAGAAGGTGTCCTACTACCGACACCAGTAATGGATACTTTTACTTTATAGTAAAAGTATCAACATGCAACATAAAGCACACAAGGACCCACACAGAAGAAAACCCTTTACCTGTACCCTCTTTCCTGTCTATCTTCACTTGATACTATCAATAAACTCAGAAAAACAAACAAACTAAATAAATCGTTAAGAAAAATAAGAAAATTAATCCTAGTAAAAGTGGAGCAAAAGATAAATATTGTATATTTGTCTCTAGTGGAGTAGAAGTAAAAGTATTGGAAATACGCCAATAAAATAGTACCTAAAAAATAAATTACATGTACTTAGTTACTTTACACCACCAGTGCCCGACACCAGGGTCTAAATGTCTCAATGGCAGAGTAGGGTTGCAGGTGTGCTTTTCTATTGGATTAACATAATATGTTGCCAGATTTTTTGGGAAACATTTAAATCCCGGATCGTAGCTTTAAAGAGAAGATATAAATGAAAGTGAGTGAGACTAGTGAGTGACAGTCACGTTTAACTAAGTGTCAAGTGATGGTGGTAGACGGCAAACACTTTTATAGAAAGAATACATGAATAAACGCATTGTAGTCTACTCGCAGAGAACTTTAAACCTGGACTCTTTTTATCTTAGAGCTCTTTTATTGCACAAGTGGCAAATATATGATAGCTAAACATAAGTCTTGCAAGCATTATATAAACTGCACACTTGAAAAAAAAAAGATGGTCACGTCTATAAACAGAACAACTTAAACTAGCACCACAATTGCTAGAGACTTTGTTCTGGAATTCCTGCATTAAAAAAATGTGTTACGGTGTGTCGGTATCCATATGTCAGTGAGACAGGCTTATAACTGTAGGAGAACGGACTGACAGATGGGGCAGACAGGACAATAGATAGGTAAAGGTAGGTATAGACAGTTGGATAGATAGTCAGACAAACCATGTGCAACCCAGATTCGGCACAAACAAGGGACTAAATTCAGTTCGCTCCTATGCCACAAAAATGTGGAACGCCCTATACCAACTGTCATTAAGACATGTGAATCCCTTGACTCCTTCAAAACCGCTTTCAAAAGGCACCTACGGATGGCTGCAATTGGAAACGGGCCCCCGTAAAATCTGAATCCCCCACCCACCCCTTTCCCCCGTCATTGTATATGTTTTTCCCCCCTTTATGATGATTTCCTGTTTTTGGCTAGAAGTGTTTTTTGTGATTTGTTCGTCTCTAAATGTTATGATGAATTGAAAAAGGTGGACACTCTTGTAAAATGTGTAATGGTGTCGTCCACTCACAGTTTTTGTATTGAGTTGTGCTTGAAATGTACTGTAATTCTGCAAACATACTTCAATCAATCAATCAAAATAGACAGTTGGATAGATAGTCAGACAGACAGGCGGGCGGACGGACAGACACATGGATAGACGGATAGAATGGGAGACAGTGAGATATTATACATTACGATTTGACTCAAAGCCAGCGGTACCATCAGGTCAGCTGCGTGCTACATACACCACAAGGCAGGAGCTACAGTATAATGAAGGAGTCAGCGTTTTAGACGGCTGTTGGGGGAACAATGCAAGCTACTGGGACGACGGCAGCATGAGGGCTGCAGGGCGGAGGCTGAGGTCAGACTCACCGGGGTGTGGTGGGGCGCTGAGAGAGAGCATGCTGCATGGGGCAGGGTCGGTCTGCGGCACCCGTCCCACCCAGCAGGGGGTTGGTTGAGGTCGGGTGGAGTCATGACCAGGCTTATTATATAGTTAACTGGAACTATAACTAACCAAATAATAGCCTGAATTAGAATAAAACAAAGCCTAAGAAAAATGCACATAGACCAAAATGTCTATGTGAGCACGCGCGCGCACGTGTGTGCGCGCGTGTGTGTGTGTGAGGGGGGGTTGTAGTCTTGTATAGCTTCCGTCCCTGTGTCTGTGTACACTACAGTAACCAATGATTTATACTTGGTCGCATGCCGGTTTCATGCATGGAAAGTATAAATCAGGCTTTAATATGTGCCTTGAGGGGTTTGTTTAGGGGGGAGGGTCGACGGGTGCGCACGTGTGTGTAACTAGTGTCTATGTGCCGTAAAACATGAAACCGGCCACAAAATCTTGCGAGATAAACTGTCACTGATGTGATGACACCTAGATTTGTGGTTAGATACCACTGAATGCATAAGTGTGTGTAGTGTTTGTATGTGCGTGTGCGTGTGCATGTGTGTGTGTGTGTGTGTGTCTGAGATTTATATACTAAAAGGTTGTAGGAACAGCAGATCGAGCTTTGTTGTATGTTATTATGTCAGATTATGTTACATTATGCTGCTGTAATACACAGAAATCTGGTATCTGCTGTTCGTTCTCTCTCTCTCTCTCTCTCACTTTGCTGTATTATTTTTTCCCCTCTATAATTATCTTCCCCTTACACTATCTGCTTTCTGTCTCACTGTGTGTGCCTCTCTATCTCTCTCTCTCCTTCTTTCCAGATGTTGCTGGCTCATCTTGAAGTTCACAAGTTCACAAAGTGATCACAATGTGCACAAGAGAGTGAGAGAGAGAGAGGAGGGAGAGGAGAGAGAGAGTCACTGTTGTTTCTGCCAGGTAGCGTTTTATAACCATAAAACTGATATTGCAAGTGACAACCTCGTTTGGCTGACTGATTGTGTGAGTGACTGAAAACGAACTCATGTCAGTCGGTGATGTGCCTGGGTGGCTGACGTTCTAAATTATTTAAGGGTTTACTTCAGCTTTTTCACAAATACCTTAAGCCTTTTAATTAAACATCTACAGTGAAGTCTCTCTTATCACAAAACGAGCCTAATAAGCAGTCAATCAATTCTCCCCCAAATGCATCAATCAATTCTCCCCCAAATGCAAAGAATATGAAATGCATTTGTCACCATCTAGTGGCAGCTGACAGACACACATGACAGACATTGCATATCGGTGACATTCAATGAATGAATAACATTCTGGGCCTCATCTCTGGACCCCCCCAATCTTTTCTTTAGACGATCAAATCAATAAGGCATATTTTAAAAGTATTTGTCAGAACAGGTCACTTGGAATGTTCATAACTTCATCACCACATAACAAGTATAGTTGTGATGAAAGTTTGCCCCCTGTGACACACACACACACACACACACACACACACACACACACACACACACACACACACACACACACACACACACACACACACACACACACACACACACACACACACGCTTATGGTTGTCCATCGAATCCGATGATGACGTCCACTTAACGGTGAGTTCTTTGGTGGCTAAAGAGTCCAATCCTGGAATTACATGTTTTATTGCAGGTGGGGCATGGGTAGGTTGGAGTGGTGGTAGTGGCAGTCATGGGTGTGTTTTTCCTGTGTCTCTGTTGCCTCTGTTGCTGTCTTCTGACAGTCCTGTCCTCCTCCAGCCTCTGGGTTCCTTCGTGACAGCGCTGCCGCCATGAGTCACGGTCAGCAGCAGCAGCCTCCAGGTCCTCAGGCCTGATCTTACATTTCCTCAGTGAGGTCTTCAGCTGGTCTTTATAGCGCTTCTTTGGCCCTCCTGCCAGGCGCTGGCCATGGTGGAGCTGGCCATACAGCACTCTATGGGGCAGCCGATCTTGGGGCATCTGTATCACGTGTCCGAGCCAGCACAGTTGGTGCTGGGTGATCATGGCCTCAATACTCCTGCAGTTGGTCTTAGCAAGTATTTCAGTCTGAGGTACATGATCACGCCAGGTGAGGCCAAGGATGCGCTGCAGGCATCCAACATGGTAGCCCTGGTCCAAGGCTTACAGCGAGTCCCTCTCTGACGCCTTGTGGAACCGGCAGTAATGTGATCCTGGCGGTTCGCGAGTGTAGGATAGCGTTACTGTAGTTACATTCAGGGTACATTGCGTTATTAAAATGGCACAAAGTGCATTTTAGAGAGAAACTGGGGACCCGAGACGCTTCCCAGGTTCGAGAATAGACTTTTACCAAGGTCTAGCAGGCTTTGTTTCGGTGAGTGGTTATGTCGTTTTGTTTATTTGCTGGTATTAGAAAAACAGCGAACGGGAGTGGAAATATGACCAGAGGGCTGTGGAAGGTACTTCCACAAGGCGTCAGAGAGAGGCTCGCTGTAAGCCTTGGACCAGGGCTACCAACATGGAAGCGCTCCATGGCCTTGATGTGACACACACACACACACACTTGAAATGTTTATTTATGTCCACATAATGAGAAGTACAGGAATACCTTGTACAAAGGACATAAACACTGCCAGTGCAGTTTGACAGTGGGAGAGCAGCCAGTTACAACGTGCATGGACGGCAAAGCATCATTACATACAGTACAGCACTACAGCTGACATGTCGGACACAGGGCAGCAGACATATATCATTGATAAAGGAAACAACGCCTCCTCCAAATTGAGCGGCTTCCTATAATGGCTGAAACTGAGCAATACCTCGCTAACTGCTTGGCTCTCCTTTTGGAAAGGCCGGCCATTTGTAAGCCCCTCACAACCAACTTATGCACATGCCCTAGGCTGCCAAAGATAAAACTAAAAGTTTACATCTGTAGCCTAGCGCGCGCACGCACGCGCACACACACACACACACACACACACACACACTGACACACACACACACACACACACACACACACACACACACACACACACACACACAGTACGTCATAGTCAATGAGCCCTGCGTCACAGATCGTCTGCTTGCTACAGTCAGACTAATCCATAATACAACACTACAGCGTCACCCAGTGTTCAACTAAAACACAGCAATGTATGCGGTCTATAATAATGAACCCACACAACCTCCTTCAGATCATAATACAGTGAGCCAACTCAGCCAAGTAGCCAACATAATGCTGCACGAATTATTCATCTTGGCTAGTTCATTAATGCTATACTTTATACATTTTCACGTTATAAACAACTCCCAGATAGCGTCATACTCACTGAGAAACTTGATGAAATGTCTCACACTCTTCTCCTTCAGCCCAGGTTAGCGTTTTGGCCACAGCCCCTATATGTAGTTAGTTCGGCTATTCATGTCAGCTTATGGAGTGAAAACCCTACCCAGCTCCAGAGTCCAAACAAACACACTAACCTTCTGATATCCTCACCTCTTAATGTGGTGAAAAAATACTACGAAAATACTCCACTGGCATCCTTTAAGTAGTAATTGCTTATGGGCAAACAACATGCAGCCCAAACACAAGAAATTAGAAAGCGACACACTACACAGCCAAATTCCAAATTCCCAAATTCTCGGCCTCGCTGGTGTTACAGTGAAATTGGTGACCTGCTGAAATATGTGACAATCGTGTAGACAATAACATAAGGTCAGTGTCTGAATGTTAATCGTTGCAGTTTGTTCATTAGCAGAGTTCAACCTAGCGGTATTCAGGCCACATATTTAAAGATCTTTAAAGTTAAGTTGTATGAAGTCCACAAGATGGTAACATATTTGGTCACCATTTTCACCATAATTTGCCATGCTGAGTGAGCGTTTGTGTATGGGCTGGATCAAACTCTGCGGATGACATAAAACCTTGAATGATTCTGATGCATGTTTAAAATAGTACAATAAACATTACTGAGACAAAACCACCGGAGGCAACTTTAGTACGACTCTTTATTTTGAAAAAGAAAAGTTTTTTTTTTCCTCTTCACTTTAAATTTTGCCTTTTGACACAATCATCTCCTGTTTGACATATTTTTTTCTTTTAATTCATTTTTATAAATTAGAATGGTATATTATGCATGCAATACCGCATTAGCCGTTAAGGTTTCATCTCCCACAGAACAAAAAAAAAGAAAATAAATAAAGAAAATAACTATTAACACAAAATTCCCTTATAAGAGTTCAGATGAAAGCTGCTTGGAAAAGGTGGACTGGAGAAGCCACAGCAGGAAGAGATGTACACGGTTGCGGTTGCATAGTACAGTACGTGACGTTCCTCATTTTAAAACAGCATGCCGTTTTTTGTATTGCACATTACTGAAACTTTGTATGCTGGACCTTGCTGCTGTTCTAAGTGTCCCACTCATTTTCAATGCGAGCACAAGTATACAGCAAATAGCATCTCTCAAAGACATTATGTACATGTATGTAATTTTGTTATAAAAATAATCACCAGCAAATATTAATCTATCACTTTTTTCCTATTGGGACAAATGTTAGTTTTTGTTTCTTTCTTATTTAGTTATTTTTTTTCTCCTCCTTTTTTCTAAAGAAAGAAAACGTCCTTGTGTTGTATGATCAACAAAACTGTTGGCCCAATGCTGTTAAATAAAACAGGATCATGATGAAACTTTAGCTTTAGACATGGGGCGTTGGCCTCTTAATCCTAAACAGAAAGAGCATGACATTGTTTGTACCGACATATCTACACTGTTCAAAGAACAATTTCGCTCTTCTTCCTAGAAGGGCATTCAAAGGAGCAAAAAGGTGTGGGGGTGACAACTGTGACATTCATTTAATTTAAATTACTTTTAACTTCTGCAAAGTTCCATAGTGATAAATAAGCTCAAAGATAAATTCAAGGAGGAATGCCATACTCCTGGGAGAAAAGTTGATTTATGTGATGGTGAAGGTCATGGGCGGGCGGGGGAATTTCCTGTTCACTGGAATGTGACAAAAGCAGACGTCGTATCCACCTGCACCACATCAACATGGCTGGGGGAAAGTGACAGAGGATGATGAAAGAAAAAACAGAACGAATTAAAATCCCCTCTGATTGTCGTGAGTAGCCATGCTGAATCTTGGCTGGTTTAAGCCCATTATACTTTGTCGGCACAACAGAACAGAGCACAAATTAGGCAATAGCATGTATAGTTTGTGAATGTACAGTATAAAGGAGGGGGCTTCCCTGTTAAATCATTATTATTATTTCCACCATAGGTCACTAGTATTACACAACTGATGCCTGATCATAAACTTGAATTTGGCAAAGTTATCAACAGGATCCTCAACCATACAGTAAGTCCTTAATGATAAGATAACTACAGGGTACATTTGGAACCTATTGAAGCTGTAAGGGGTGTGTACTACACGGAACCTCTGCGCTTTGTTACAATGGTTATTTGAAAACAATGAATAATTAATCATACAGTACATAATCATTAATATAAATGATTACAAATTATGAATTGATCATTCAATGTATGACAAACTGGTCAATCTTTCAAAATGAAGGTGTGTGCAATTACAATACCATACAATAAAATAAATATTGACTTCCTTGTTCCAAGTGGTTCCAACAGTACCACTATTGCATACCATGTAAATTTACTTTAAAAACTTGCTTATCGTTATAACCATTATAATGAGACCTTCATTGGGGTTACTTACTTAAGTAACAGTTTTGGATGGCTTTCCACCCAATGGCGACGATATAATGGAGCAGTCGTTTTTTCAGGGACAAATTGTACAGTACACACTTGTAAAGTCTGTTACAGACCTGTAAGGGTCCATTTGAAAAAGCTGTGAAACGGTACGACAAAGTTTGATCAAATTGACTACTTAAATCAAAATGCAGGTAAAACTTGTATTTCTGTTTTGTGGTATTACTTTTACTGAAGTAAAAAAAGTAAAAATTGTCCTAGCAGACAGAGGCCTCAAACTAAATCACTTCTCTCACTTGGATGTTCACTCTCTAACTCTCTAAGCACCTGCATTGATACTTTTATTAAAAATCCTTAGTCCACGTTTCAACAGAAACTTTCATCTGAGGATGGCAGGGCCAAATGATCCCTTTTAAAGGAAATGGTTAGGCGTCAGATGATCATGGGGCCAATTAATCACCTCCTGCAACATCCATTTATAACATTACAAAGTGCCAGACGAACAAAAAAGCCGGGGCAGTATTCAGAACCCCTTAACTTTTACTGTTGAGAACTAACTCTTGCCGACTAATTATGACTTGATAAAACATATATAGATAGATTCATTGTAATATCTGCCAAGATAGGGAGTATGAATTAATCAATGATGGAAGGTGAAAAAACACACCCTCATTTCAATCATGCACTTCGCTAACACGTGGCATTTCGGAAACCAAATAAAACAAATGTCTGAGGGTTGTCTTGTAAGCCACTTCAATGTCTTATAAGCCTAGTGTTCAAGGCATTACCGTTCATCTGCAATTTTGGGGGGAGGGGGTGCACGACATCTTCCTAAAAACTTTCACTTGATAACACTAGGGTTTCTATTTTTACTATTGAAAGGATCATGCTCAACATGCCAGCTACACGGAGAATGGACATGATGCAAAGGGAACCGGGGGTTGAGATTTCCCCAATGTCAACACAAATCATTTGTCATACAATGACATTTATACTTTGTCATACGATGACGTGTCGCGTATTCAGTTTGAAACCGGTCATTTTCGCCAAGTGACACGGTCGCACGACTAAGTATAGATTAAGCTTTACAGTAGTTGAGAGCTTCTCAAAAGCTAGGAAAGAAACAAAAACCCAACATGGAAGCCACATAGATGGTGATGGACCAATCACACAAGGCCGATCAGTGAACAGACCACCCTACTGTAGTTGACTATTAATATATATATTTTTAACTCTACTGTTACCTCAATGTGACTTTCACCATAATGTTTGCAAACCCAAACAATCGTTTAGCAGGAGATGCTCTTGTAAACCAATCCATCTAACATCCAGTTTTCTATTGTTTTAGTGAAGCCGGCGAATGAGAATATCCAGAAATGTTATGCCGTCTCTTATAGCGTGACAGTATCTATTCCACTCTGAGCGCATGTCCCACGACGACATCAAATACCATACTCATCTTCTTGTTTTGCTTTTACTGTCATAACTCTATCATCTATTGCCGATCTCTAAATGTCCAAGTGCTAACTGTTGAGAACAAAGCCAGCATCGACAGTCCCCACTGTGTCGAGATCTGATCCCGGCACCATCAGACATGCTCAAGCACACGGGTGAACGAGGGGCCTTCAATCTCTACACGCCTCAAAAATGAAAATCGTAAAACGCTATGCTACTGAAAAACACTGGCCAACCACAAACTGAATGTCAAACGGTATTATTATCTGGCAAGTGGAAAAAAGTGCTGGTTGACAAAACCAGCAGGCAAACCAGTAGTCATTGAAAAAACCCGGACCTCCGCGTCAGCGCCTTGTTCAGCAGAGTTGTCCCATGAAAGGCGGGTACTAAACCTCCGCGGAGTGGAGGTTGATACTCCGTCGTCAGCATGCAAACAGCTAAGTGGTGAGGAGGATTTACATTGAGCACGGTGGGGGGTCAGGGACAGCTGTGTGTCTATGTGCAGCGGGGTTCCATCCAAGGCCGGTGGCTCCTCCCAGGCACTTATAAAGCCTGTACATGTGTACCATCCAACCGCACTCCCCCTGCGGACCTCGCCGAAACGTTATCGCCCGGGGTCAGTCTGCACTGCATGTCCGCTGAGCGTGCATCCATTGAGTACTGTTAGTGCAAACGAACCCAACAAGTCCCCAGAAAGGAAGAAATACGGACGGTTAAAATAAATCAGAGATCACAGCAATTAGCTAATGGTGGCTCTCTCTCTCTCTCATGCTGATTAATCAAGAGTTTTGGATCGACAGGGTTTCCCTGGCAGGCTGACTGAACACAATCTGACTGTGTAGCTTGTTGGACTTTGTTAGAGAGGAGAAAAGAAAACACAGGACAACAAATTAGTATCAACATAAGAAATTATAACAATAAGAACAATTTGGGAGCCTCTTGGTTCTGTTGCAGTGTTTTCTTTTAAGGGGGCAAGGTGTTGGGGGAGGTTCAGTTCAGGCCATAAGTAAAATTGGCAAAAAGGAGGGGTGCTCAGAGCCGGTGCCGGGAATCATGGCTGTAGCTACCCGGCGAGCTGCGGTTGCGGTGGGGCTTGTAGGAGTCCTGATAGGGGTCCTGGTAGTCCTGGTAAGGGTCCTGCTGCTCCCGGCTGTGCTGCGAGCCCGACGACATGCGGTTGCGTCCCTTGTGCGCACGCTCGTTGTGGTAGTTCTCGTCCGACGTCATCAGGTTGCGGCGCTCGTTGGGGGTGGAGTGGTCTCCTGTGTGGTTGCTCTGCTTCATTCTTTGGCTCTGCTGATCGCAAGAATGTTAGCGAGAACACAGGTTACACTGAGAATGTGAACGCAGAGGTTAGGTTAAAACGATCTGAATGAGAACTCAGGATCAGGCTAAACAATGACTTGGCGACAATAATATCAAGGCAGTCATTTCGACCATTAAAACAAAAAATACAAATAACAGCCTGGCTTTGTGTGTGCCCTATTGTGATGTCATGTGGCAGCCAAGGCGCACCTCACTTCACACGAGTGTGATGTTCTACTGATTATTATTTGTATGCATATATAATATAATGCAAATATAATGATCACTTATGGCCATTCTAGTAGTTATGAATTCAAGGTAGAATTCTTTATTTTCTGATTATGTCATGCAATGACTTAATCAGAGGGGTCACGGTGGCACAGTCGGTAGTGCTGTCGCCTCACAGCTAGAAGGTCCTGGGTTCAATTCCCGCCTGATGGCGGGGAAAAGAACTGGTTGGAATAACGTGTTCCTTCCACGCGCTATGTCTGGCCAAGGAAATTCCTTGGCCAGACAGAAGCAGCTTGGACTCCTCATGCATAGAAGGAAGCATGAGGTCAGTCCGCTGACCCCCCCCCTCCCCAGGTTGGCAGAGGAAGTGTAGCGCCCAGGATTACATTGGATATTTGACACTGGGTGAAAAGAAGTGGAATAGAGAAAAAAAAGTGATGCAATGTTTAAGCTTTCATTTCCCTGCTTTGCTGAGCCTCTACCTGCAGTCCAGAGATGGTGGTTGGATAGGGAGAGAGGGCAGTGGGACCCAGGTTCCGCCCCAGCAGGGGGTTTAGGGGCGTGGCCAGAGAGGTGTGCGTGGCCTTCCAGTAAGCCTCCAGATACTCGGCTAAGTGCTCACAGGCGTCTTCCAGCTGGTTCTCGTCCAGAATGATGTCAAACATCTCCTGTTAGGAGGACCAGAGACGAAGAGATGGATGAAGAGCGAGAAGAGGGTTCTCTGCTGGGTTACGTAAACAGTACATGCACGCTAGAAAACAGATTTACACATTATTTCATGTAAAACATTTATACATTCTACGTATTAAGGCAGGGGTTCTCAACGTTTATGGCTGGGGGACCCCCGGAAATGCTTTTGCCATGTCTCGCGACCCCCGCCCCCCCTCCCCACCCCAATACAAACTGACTGCAGAAATAACCTTATACAATAGAGAAAATATATCATAAATGAATACTGAAACCAGATATAATCATTAAGGAAAGTTATGCATGTACTCTTCATTTCCATATTTCATCCATTCAGTTGCACAAATTTGTTTTTGAAAATAATTTGGGGACCCCCCCCAAAATAATTTGGCGAAATTGGAACAACATATTTTGAAATATTGAGAACGACTGATATAGAAACATGAGGTTTTTCAGAAAAAAAGAAAATGTAAAATTTTTTTTTTTAAATGTTGACGTCAGGCCTAAATGGGTTAAGGTACCATTAAAATGAAGTTGTATCGTGTCTGTGTGGCTCTACTGAAAAAACCCACTATAATAAAGTTTGTTATGGTTCTTATGATGATCTTACCGGTGGACACTGGGCCAGTTTGTCAGCCGCCACCAGCTGGACGTTAAGGTGTTTGCTCTGGGACTTTCCTCTGGATTTCACCAGCCTCTGCAGAACCTATAGATCACAGGATGGGAGGATAGAGGACACATTTGAGGTTCTGAATGATGGCACTAGACTAGGACCTGACAGAGCTCTGTGGTTTCCAATCAGGCTTTGATAGGCCTGCATTGGACGGTACAACACCCTGATAGCCGGCGAGCGGTTTCGGATGTTATCTCCGTATTTAATGTCCGTCATCAGCCGTTATCAACACCATTCAATTATGCAGCCAGTATGGACAGTTCCACATACTGATGTTCTGCGTCCGTGAGTGTAAAACCACCACTTTGGCACAGCGAATTCCAAGGTGCAAGTGAGGCACTCGTCCAAAGAGGAATACTTTCCTCAGCGGTAGTGGTAGTCTTAATAGCTAGAAGTAATGTGTATTACGCACAGAAAAAAGCTTGGAATGATGCCATCTGGATCCGGATACGGCCCCTTAATCAGCCATGTAAGACAGTTTCATACTGTTTTCGCTTCGGCGGCAATAATTTCACTTACGCATTTCCTGCTCGCGGTAGGCAGTATGCGGAAATGTCCATACTGGCTGCATTGGATGGTCTTGATAAGAACATACTGGTGATTATAGGTTGATAGCATTCGAAGTGGGTGGAGATAGTGTGGAGGTAAATGAGAATCTGTGCAAAACCTCTAGGCCTGTGCAGCTAACTCCATAAGGCAATTTATAATATAATTAGCCCATTCTCTACTGTAGAAGCAAAGGTGTTCACTTAAACCACTTATACCCCTACAATATATACTTCAGGCCCAGATTGGACAGTCTGGCAATTCTGGCAAATGCCAGAAGGGCTGGGCAGTCATGGGGCCGGGGCTGGGCCAAAATAAAAATAAAAACTAATAAAGAAGACATAGTAGAGTCCTTTGAGCGGTCTTTGGGCCAGTGAAGACAACACATGTCAGGGCCGATTTTCTGTGCCGGTCCGTGCCTGATATACTTCATTGACCGCAGTTCACCAGGGGTCTGTACTTCACCGAAAATAGTAGCTCACAATACACCACTTTGCGAGCTTGTAGATCTGCTTTTTTCACTTAATGTTTGTCGCATAATAAGGACAGTAGGGTTCATGTGGTTAATTGACTTGACCTTTTAAATGAGGGGGATACATCCCAGTGTTCAAAGAAAAGGGCAGCTGATGTGCACACACTTTTCCATGCATGGTGACATGCAATCATGGATACATAAAAAATATCACGATATTGCATAAATACAGCAATATCACAGTAATAACGCAATTTTGGTCCCCCCGCCTACTACCATTACCAATGCCTGCATTTATAGGGTGAGGTTATAGGAGAATTTCGGCTAAAAAGGCTTTCTTACCCTAATTTGTAGTTGCTACGTCCCCACTAAAGAGGTCCAGGTGTTATTTTGTGCAAAATCCCATTATTGGCAATTTCCCCTACCATAAGCCCTCAATGGGGCATTGGGTTTTAGTGCCAATTTGCTTATTTCCATCGAAATAAGTAGTAAAGTGTGCCACTTGTGATACTATTTACATTATGAAGAGAGGATATATTTAAAAAAAAAAAGATTTTCGAGTGATGGAAAATAAGCGAATTAGCACTAAAACCCAACGCCCCATTGAGGTCTTATGGTAGGGGAAATAGCCAATAATGCGTTTCTGCATCAAATAACACCTGGACCTCTTTGGTGGGGACATAACAACTACAAATACAGGTAAGAAAGCCTTCTAGCCTGAAATTCTCCTTTAAGAAGATAATCAAGGCTATTTTTGAGACATAACATTGCTTATAGCTTAAAGATACTGCATGAGTGATGGAGGGGACACTGACAGCCTTCATCTGTGCTATAGACGGATGCTTTCAGCAGGAGGGAATTCTTATTTAAGGTGTTCATGCGGTTTGCCTTCATCAACATTCACAATCAATAAACTCCAATTGAGACATTTTGTGTGACAACTGCAGTGGACAAAACTGAGAGATGCAATTAGTGCTCCACCGTTTTCCACCTGTGTCACCTGTTTTCCGATCAGCTACGCAAGACCAGACGGTGAGCCCGTGTGGCCCACTAAACACTGCTGTTCTGAGGAGAAATAAAGGTCATTGAAATTGGCTACCTTTGTAAGGTTTAAAGGAGACACAGTATGAGTTTGTTAATGTCACAAATAGATGCTACTGTACACCTCACATCACCTCACATCAGAGAGGCGAAGGCCAGAATGTTAACTAGGTTGCTAGCAATGGAGCGCGCCATCTTGAATTTCGCACGCACCCACTCTATCTGTTTTCTTACGATCGCCTTTATCTCCAATTCATTGTTGCAGATGGCATTTCTGGTCAAAGCAAGGTTTATTCCACGGGACATAGCCGTGATCGTGATCGTCACGATTAGGCTTTAACTCATCGTCGAGCGGGAGACCGGAAGTGGATGGGACAACACACACATTGTAAGTAACATTTGTAACATCCGGTCGTGGGTTTGGCTCTTCAAAATAAGGGTAAAACGGGGGGAAATCCTGGCGTGAATTACAGCAAATGTATTCATTAATCCTGGCGGGTAGTGTGTTGGTTATTATGAAGTTCATATGATAAACGTAGTCGCAATGTAACTGCCTTCAGTTGGCCCCTTCATTATTTCCCTGTAAAATGACCGATCTACACTGCGACATTCTGTATTGTGAGCTTTGCCGAATGTTCGGGGTGCTAGCATTCATGTGGTTAATATAGTTTAAGGTCTACCATATGCCTTACCTTTGGCGAGGAGACTTTCACATGGACAATGATGGGAGCCAGAGAGGTTTTCAGAAGCTGGGCAGGGTGGTTTATCGTGTCAGCATCCAAGACCACCAGCTGGAGGGAACGAGCGAGCTCGAAGATCCTCTCAATTTCACTCTGCACCTCCGCTAGAAAAGGGGGGTGGAAACAAATGCAAATTTATATTGATTGCAATGACTCAATTCAACGTTCACAAAGTTTTTGGCACGGGTAGATACTAAAAGCTATACAAGTAAATTATTACTTTTACTTGTATAGCTTGTATTGCTTGTGGAAGCGTCATACATACTGTACCTAGGCTAGAGCGGGTGTTGGATCTCTCGATGATAGCCCTCTTACTGGGATTATTCAGAACGGACCGCTTGGCTAACGATATATCTGCTGTCACTCGTGTGATGGATATCCTGCAACAGAGGGGGAGAAAAACCCTTTAACAAAAATCCAATCGGAAGCTTTTAAATGTCTTGAAAAGTGAAAGCTGCAAAATAGCTCCTGTGAGTGAAAAATCACACCCGTGTGAAGCGAGTGGTGCAACTCCGTGTGGGGGTCCTCACCCCGGGAACTTCCAGACCCACAGGAACGCGCCCAGGGTGCTGGCCGGTTCCGGCGAGCCGTCACGTGTCCGAAAATGACAGTTAAGGGGTCCCCAGGGGGTCCCTCTACTGTACTGTACTGTCACACCCGAAATCATCATATATACAGTTAATGTGTGTATGTGTGTGTGTGTGTGTGTGTGTGTGTGTGTGTGTGTGTGTGTGTGTGTGTGTGTGTGTGTGTGTGTGTGTGTGTGTGTGTGTCTGTGTTAGGCTGCATAACAGTGACACTTGGTTGTGAAAACGAACCAAACGCTATTTTCGTGCTCGGACAGACCCAGCCAGGGACCCAGGGACACACACAGTTCTGAAATGAAGTGGTTGTACCACAAAAAAACCTTATCACTTTAGACTGTTTAGGAGAAGGTCGACCTGAAAATCAACAGCTTTGTAAAATCATACATTCTGCTGTTACCGAAGGCAAATTCCTAAGTTTATTATTAGCATGATTCCATGAGGTGAGCTCCCCTGTGGTAGCCTGGAAGCCTCTAATAAGCGTCTGAGCGTATCAAAGCCAGAAAGAAGGTGACACAGTGGTAGGCAGGCGTGTGCTTTGCCCAACAAAGTCAACAAGAGCAGTGAAACTGAGGGAACATAGTGTCACTCTCATAGAGTCATTCTCTCTCCTACCAAAAGTCCACCTGGCCTGGAATTGATGATATGCACACGGCTGCCATCTTGCCAGCAAGGTGCTACCTAGGTGCAACTTCCCATAGACAGCCCATTCATCCAAACAGAACAGTCCTATCTAATTCCATTAAATAACGTCAAACTCACCAACATTGCAGCTGTACGGAAAGCTTGAATTATCCTCCCTCTTTCTATCTGCAATGTGGTTGTTTAATAAGTATCCACTGTAGACATATGAGCTACTCCCTGTCAAGAAATTCCTTGCAGATGATTTGTGCTGGAGTTTGGAAGTGCTCGTTGACTATCACACAACAGCCCATGTGTACCACCTGTTTAGAATTTGCACATAATGCAGGAGGCAGCAGGACGTTGCTTTATTGATAAACTCTGACACTTAAAATAATCATCTGCAAGGAATTGCTTGATAGGAAGTAGCTCATAACAACACAACACTTTGCAGATAGTAAAACGATAATTCAAGCTCAAGGACTTTTCTGTTTGGATAAATGGGCTGTCTATGGGAATTTGCACCTAGGTAGCACCTTGCTGGCAAGATGGCAGCCGTGTGCATATCAATAGGACTAAAGCCAATTCTGTTGCATTACCATTAGTAGCTTTATTCAGACAGGAAAACCTGATGTTTCTCACATCTGACCTTTGCAAGTGATCATATTTGTGTATTCATCAGACATCGTCAACCTGCATTGGTTGATGTGGTAACGACCAACCACATACTGTAGGCGTTCCACGTGACGTGAGAATAATTATCTGTCGTATGACGGTGTCACTTCTGGGAAATAGCAGAGCTACAAGCGATGCATGTAGATTGTCTTTTTTTTATTTTTTATCAGGCTTCAGTGTCCAATTGCCCAGACTGAGAGAAATCTTTAGAAATCATCATCATGGCACAAATCTGTTTCCACGTGGTATTTTTCCGTTCAGACTTAATAAACAATCAGATTTCAAACTGCATAGGCCAAAAAACTAAGGTTTGGGCTGCCAGTCTGAACATAGCCCCAGAGGTATGATTCCGTGATGTGAAAGTCTAAATTCCTATTCATGACGTCAGAAAAAACAGGAGTAACCAGGTGCTCACATGGGGTAAAAATGGATCAAACAGGATCAAGACAGAAAAAACAACAGACAATCCGGGCACTCAAGAGTTAAAAAAAAAAGAGGAGCAGCCATTATTTAATTAAAAGGCGACCATGAAACGTCTTCATCAGGGCGAAAAACGTGACATTTAAAAGTAAAACACACACAAAATAACCACTGCTGTCCTGCTTTAAACGGAAGCGCTGGGCTTGTTCAGCTTACCTGCCATCAAATCTGTGCTTGAGGAAGTCAAACAGAGCTTTCTGCATCATATCTGTTACCTAGGACAGAACAAGAAAAATCTGTCAACTTATTGGTAAATAAATTAGCCTACAGTTGTTATATTTTATAGGCATTCATTTGCCGTCTTAGTTTGTTGCCTTTTCGGTGCCTCGCACAATAAATAGCTGTTCCATGAGCTCAGAATGAGCTTATAGAACAGAGTGTTACGACCAGCGGTACAGTGCATACGTGCATGTCACCTTCAAGCAAGAAATCCATCCCTGATGTTTGAAAGCTCCCAAACCAGCAGCAGGTTAACCCATTTTGACCTGACGTCGAAATTTGTATGCTCTCATGTATCAGTGGTGCTCAATATTTCATGTCAAGGACGCCGAAAATTATATGTATTTGGCCGACCCCCATCTGAAAATATGTTCCAGGGACCCCTCAGAAGCAAAGACTTGAGTTAAAAATGTTCGCTCTGAAAGAATATACATTCAAAGATTTGTTGCCGCATTTTCACGATTTACAAGTTTGTAGATCTGCTATTTTTCAATAGCAGATAGTTTAAGTATAACAATGCTTAAAACACCAAAAGGGGTTCCGGCCCCAAAATGGGTTAAAGGATTTAGTAAACACAGGGAGCTAATTTACTGGCAAAATAAGAAAAGTCTTTGAAAGTCTCTGAATAGTCTTTTTCTTTGCTAAATGATAGAAATCACCCAGAACTATCTACATTCTACAGTATGTGGCAGCCATGATAAGAGCCAGTCTTATCTCTAAATGCTAAAGGAAGTTGCTTCAATGCTTTCTTATCTCCTTTAGCATGGGGAACACGGCATCATCCTTTACCAAAGGAAAGGAGATTTGCTGCCACCACAATTCTGTGCACCAGTAATAAAAAGACAGTACCTGTCAATAAAGGCTCAGAAAAGCCTGACATTTTTACTTTAAAAGAAAGGAAAAATAAATCGGCTATGAGTTATGTGGTGATTGAAAACAGATCTGTAATTAGATCAGCCTATTATTCTGTCTAAAAACCTCAGAATTAACCCATTTTGGTGTTTTAAGCATTACGTTATACTTTAGCTATTGAAAAATAGTAGATCTACAAACTGTCAAAACTTGTAGGTCTGCTATTTTTGAAAAATCGTGAAAATGTGCGTCAAATCTTTGAATATATATTCTTTCAGAGTTTCAGTTTTTAACTGAAATCTTTGCTTCTGGAGGGTCCCTGGAACAACATATTTTAAGATTTCGGCGGCATATTACATAATTGAAATATTGAGAACCACTGATATATTTTTTATTTTGACGTCAGGCCTAAATGGGTTAAAAGGAAACAATAACCCTGCAATAATCATGCACATGAAAAATGTGCATGATGGACTGATGCATAGGTAATATAATTATTTTCTGATGAATACTTTTAATCACTATATTTATACCATTATTTTTATCTAATGGTTTTGTTAGGTATGGTAAAAAACCTATGTATGTGATCTTAAAGTAATAATATCCAAACATAGACAGTCGCAACCACACAAAACACCAATAGAGAGAGAAAGAGAAAAACACATACATTTACATACATTCTCATGCACTCGCACGCATGCACGCACGCACGCACCATTCAGGGGCTGCTTCTCTGCTCTCCCGTTCTAATTTCAAACCTTGTTCTACTTCTGATGCTGATGCGTTTGCACCCAGAAGGTTGTTACCGCGGCAACAGTGCACACTGGGGGGGGGGGGGTTAGGAGAGTGATTGTGTTCTCTACTTGCAAGGAGAGGAGGAGGAGATAGAGAGATGGAGGGAGGGAGAAGAAGAGGGGAAGGAGAGATGGAGAGGGAGGGAGAGGAGGAGGGGATGGAGAGATGGAGGGAGAGGAGGGGGGATGGAGAGATGGAGGGAGAGGGGATGGGGGGGAAGGAGAGATGGAGGGAGAGGGGATGGGGGGGATGGAGAGATGGAGGGAGAGAAGGGGGGATGGAGAGATGGAGGGAGAGGAGGGGGGGATGGAGAGATGGAGGGAGAGGAGGAGGGGGGGATGGAGAGATGGAGGGAGAGGAGGAGGGGAAGGAGAGATGGAGGGAGAGGAGGAGGGGAAGGAGAGATGGAGGGAGAGGAGGAGGGGAAGGAGAGATGGAGGGAGAGGAGGGGGGATGGAGAGATGGAGGGAGAGGAGGGGGGATGGAGAGATGGAGGGAGAGGAGATGGGGGGGATGGAGAGATGGAGGGAGAGAAGGGGGGATGGAGAGATGGAGGAAGAGGAGGGGGGGATGGAGAGATGGAGGGAGAGAAGGGGGGATGGAGAGATGGAGGGAGAGGAGGAGGGGAAGGAGAGATGGAGGGAGAGGAGGGGGGATGGAGAGATGGAGGGAGAGGAGATGTGGGGGATGGAGAGATGGAGGGAGAGAAGGGGGGATGGAGAGATGGAGGAAGAGGAGGGGGGGATGGAGAGATGGAGGGAGAGGAGGAGGGGGGGATGGAGAGATGGAGGGAGAGAAGGAGGGGAAGGAGAGATGGAGGGAGAGGAGGAGGGGAAGGAGAGATGGAGGGAGAGGAGGAGGGGAAGGAGAGATGGAGGGAGAGGAGGAGGGGAAGGAGAGATGGAGGGAGAGGAGGAGGGGAAGGAGAGATGGAGGGAGAGGAGGGGGATGGAGAGATGGAGGGAGAGGAGGAGGGATGGAGAGATGGAGGGAGAGGAGGAGGGATGGAGAGATGGAGGGAGAGGAGGAGGAGGGGAAGGAGAGATGGAGGGAGAGGAGGAGGGATGGAGAGATGGAGGGAGAGGAGGAGGGGAAGGAGAGATGGAGGGAGAGGAGGAGGGGAAGGAGAGATGGAGGGAGAGGAGGAGGGGGGAAGGAGAGATGGAGGGAGAGGAGGAGGGGAAGGAGAGATGGAGGGAGAGGAGGAGGGGAAGGAGAGATGGAGGGAGAGGAGGAGGGGGGAAGGAGAGATGGAGGGAGAGGAGGAGGGGAAGGAGAGATGGAGGGAGAGGAGGAGGGGAAGGAGAGATGGAGGGAGAGGAGGAGGGATGGAGAGATGGAGGGAGAGGAGGAGGGGATGGAGAGATGGAGGGAGAGGAGGAGGGGAAGGAGAGATGGAGGGAGAGGAGGAGGGGAAGGAGAGATGGAGGGAGAGGAGGAGGGATGGAGAGATGGAGGGAGAGGAGGGGGAAGGAGAGATGGAGGGAGAGGGGGAGGGGAAGGAGAGATGGAGGGAGAGGAGGAGGGGAAGGAGAGATGGAGGGAGAGGAGGAGGGGGGAAGGAGAGATGGAGGGAGAGGAGGAGGGGAAGGAGAGATGGAGGGAGAGGAGGAGGGGAAGGAGAGATGGAGGGAGGGAGGAGATAGAGGTGTGGTGAGGGTGATGGATGAATGAAGCTGCAGACTTTTCAGATTCAAAAGAATGGATAGAGGGCTGGAATGGAACTATTGAACATTTTCTTTTTAGAATAATCGTGTTTGTTAAAAGATGTGTTTTTAATTTCTATATAAACGAAAGGACACGCAAGAAATTCACTTATTTTTTTTAATAACCAATTTAATCGATTAACCACTTAAGCCCTATTTTATACTTGTACAGTACGTCGTACGTACAACGACGTCGTGCAAATATCGTTGCTGCCCTTGCTCCTTTTTTCGTGCACCTTGGCAGAAATAATTGCTCACGACACGCTGTGTCTCCGCTGGAGGCTAACGTTCTATAAGAGGATCTTGTATGTCGTGTTTGTCTGTGCTTGTCCAGAGCTAATCTCGCACACCGCTGGACCGATCAGTACCACATTTCCTGCGCACACTGCCAGTAAGCCGAAGAAGAAGTGAACCGAAACTTGTATTGTTAGAACACGTGGTTGGTACCTAATTATAGTGTGTTTTTATTAGTTACATGCATTTTTTGCGTTATTTGAAAAACTGTTTAATTGTAGTAGTACATGCAGTAAAGGCCGTCGGGATCAGGAGTCGAACCCGCGGCACACTGCCAGACTGGATTACCAGCCAAGGTGCCTGGACCGCTGAGCCACGGCCCAGGCCAGTACTCAGGATTTTACTGTGTACAGGGAGAAACAGACAGAGAGAGGGAACGGTGTCTCGTCAACCCTCGAAGTGAGAGCAGATGGTCGAGCACCACGTGACTGAAGGAGAGGCTACAGTATGTCCGCTCCCAGCTGCTCACCTCGTAACCCTTGAGCGAGGGTCCCACCAGCACCACAGGCCTCATGGAGGGAACCACGTCGTATGGGGGTACGTGTTCTGTCTGTGGGGGGAGAAGAGGGGGAAGGGATGCCAGTCAGTCACCAAGTGGACTCACTCCAGGGCAGGGCAAACTCGACGGACATCAGCAGTAACATCTAGCCATCCAATAGCCTACAGCTTAAAGGAACATACCACCGTCAATACATGTCATCGTCTATTCACAGCCTCAACCATGTATTGTATTATTATTTCATAAACAAGACGATGTTCCTGTTCATGGCTTTATTTGTAGATTTATTATTTCCCGATAGTAATTTAAACATGAGCAAAACCTGATAGAGTAAATGTTGGACAACGATATTGCGGGATTTATGAGTCATGGGCGTACGAATTTCATTCGTAAATCAATCTTTTCTCCAGTGAACTATATTCGGCTAGACTTTTCAACCACACGATAATGTAACGTTCACCGTCTCTAGAAAGTTTCAAGTCTCTACATTTTCATACCATGCTGAAGTGAATGGATGCTGCTAAAAATCCAATATACCATAGTATGCTTTGTAAAAGAAAGGGTCAGCAGCAAAAATGTCAAGTACTGTAGTGTATAGCATGAGTCATTGTCAATGGACTGAACATGCCAGACACACCCGGTATGGTCCTTTAAGATCTACAGGGTAGCACTGCTTAAAGGGATAGTTCAACCCCAAAATAATTTTTTTTTTCTCTATCGCTTACTCACCCCATGGAGACTTGAATTCATGGACATTTTGTTGTTTTTGTCAGATTCCTACACAATGATTTGAGTAGACTATTTGTATCTCAGGTTCCCAAAGTGGGGTCCGGGGACCTCCAGGGGTCCTTGAGGGAGTTCCAGGGGGTCCCCAGCTAGATGATAGTTTGGAACCAAATGGACCCTTATGGGTCTGTAACTCTGAGAGTGTACACATGGAACCGAATGGACCCTAATGGGTCCATTTGGTTCCTTTTGTACGCTCTTAGAGTAAAATTTACATTGATTTTACAATATTAATTGGGGTTCCCAGAAATAGAAATGCCATTAAATCCGTAGACTGTCAAACTGGGGGTCCTTGAAATTAAACGGATTGAGAATCTCTGTTAGAGCCGTAAAAGTCTTCTCTTCATGGGGGGCCCTGGCATATCTCTTCAAATGGGGGTCCGCGGGCTAATTATTGTCAATTTGGCTGTCCTTGACATGAAAAGGTTTGGGAACCACTGCTATAGGGAACCACTGCCGGTCATCAAAGTATTGACTTAGTAATGCAACAAAATACAAAATAAATATCCATGAATTCAAGGCTCCATGGGGGAGTAATCGATAGGAGAAAAATGAATAATTTTTGGGGGGTTAACTATCCCTTTAATATAACACAATGAAAAGAATCAGCATGAGAGGATGATTGCAAGTGGTTAGATTTTGTTATATTTAAAGCTGCTATAAGCAATATTATGTCAAATTATTAATGATTTCTTTCTTTTTTTTCAGACAGCCAGCAATGAGTAAAATGCTCCCCAAAGAATGTAGTCTCTGTGACACATCTAGGGGCCACAATCTGCATTCAAAGATGTTCCTAGAAACTTTGTCATTGGTCAAAAAAACCCGGTCAAAATGACTAACCAATCAGGAAGTAGTTTTTTGGGAGTGTTTTACCCATTGCTGTCTGAATACCAAAAAAAAAATCATTACAATTTTCACATAATATTCCTTATAGCAGCTTTAAGTAGAACAGTGGCTGAAGGAATGGAGTGTGTTGCGTTGAATGGGATGTCAACACATTTTCCTTTTCTCCCAATTGCGGTCTAGATTGACGCGGCAGAATTGTCATTATACCACAGTTATACCTACTAAATTATAATACACTAGCCCAGCTAGAACAAAAATATGTACTATTGCAATACCATATCATATACAGTAGTAGTACCACAATAACAATACCAAGGATTATTATAATAGCATGTCATACTACAATACCATGTAATATATACAATGTCATATTACAATACCATGTAGTATCACGAATCACATGTAGTATCACAATACCATGTTGTATCGCAATACCACGCACTATTATAAAACCAGTCGTACTGTATGTCAATTAGTAAAGATGTCGAATGTCATGGAAGGTTAGGACATCCATTAGAACAGAGGCAGTCTAATGGTGCAAACAGGCAGGCTCATGATTTTTTTTGTATTTTGTGTCATTATTCCAATGGTTTAATTTATTTAATTGTTATTTTTTATTGCAACTAATACTATTTGCAGCCCCGTATGCACAATTTATACTGTTATGATGTATAAATTGAACATTTGACCACAATGCTTCAGAGTTCTTTAGCACCAAGTATTGCGACGGGACTGGTATTGCAGATTTTGGTAGCGTGGTAGTAACGTGCAATGCATCTTGGGATGTGGCATGGAGTCCTATAGCCTGAGTTATACTTGGTCGGAATGGTCGCACGTCGTGTCTCGCAACATAAACAACAGATCGACAAGCCCACATCGCATCACGCATCACGCCGCGACACATTCAGAGCTTGTTGTTCGGCTATTGTTGACGCAAGACACTGGCACGCAGCGAAGTATAAATCAGGCCTAACTGCTTGTTATTAGCTCCTATTGTTGTTGTTTATTTGTCTTTTCTACTGGCAATAACAAGATTCTAGTGGATGGCAAATGATCCGGTGTTACCGTCACCAACTTACCACTTTCTGTTTCTGTTTTCCTGTGAGGGGGGGGGGGGGGGGGGGGAGACAACAGATAATCGTCAGTCACGAGACATTGTGGGAAACGTTTTATATCACCAAAGAAAAGAGAACATCAATTAGTTGAAACCCAACAAGGGTATGACTAACAACAAGTTATATGTACAGTATATGTTGTTGTAAAAGAAGGATCTCTATTTGTCCTATTGTGATATTCACAAAGTCACGAGTGCAGTTCAGAAGGGGGGGGGGGGGGGGGGGGGGGGGGGGGGAGTGTCATAGCCTTGTCGTTGGTTTCACACTGTGGTAAGCCCCACGCTCAGAACGCCTGCAGTCCTCAACTGGAGGAAGAGGAGGATCATGGGAAAATGTACCAACAACTCTACAAACTCTACGCACGCAGCAATAACAACATGAACTTAGGCTCTATGCAGAGGCATGGGAATGCTTTAAGCGTGGGTGTCTCTCTCTCTCTCTCTTTCACACTCTTTCCTTCTCTCTGTCTACGATGGCTCGGTCGATGGAAGCTGGGTTGTCTAAGCTATAGCGGCTGGCGAGTTAAGCGGTTGCGCCTTCCTCCCCCTCCTTGTCTGATGCGCTCACCTGTGGAGGAGATGAGGGGTCGGACTGAGGCTGACACCTCATCCTCCACACTGGAAGAGGAGTTCCCCCCAGACTTACTGAAAAAGACAACAGGGGATAAAGAAAGACACAAACATACCATGGCATTAATGTGGAAAAAATAGAAGTGAAGAAAAAAGTTAAAGTAAAAGTTTAAAAAAAAAGCGAAACAAATGATACAGGGCTAATATAGACTCTCATCGATATCGATCACACGCCTCAGAGCTAAGATGCTGATCAAGGACAGCTGGGAGAGGCTGGATTGAAGGGGGACTATTGAGCAAACGCACATTCCACATAATGTATTTAATGATTCAACTAAATCTAAGCTAATTTTCTTTTCTATTTTTTTGTCAGCCTGTTGATGTTAGACAGTTTAATATTACATCTCCATTGTAAAATGTTAGGGATTCATATTTTTTTATTAATAACAGGCACTAATAGACGACACACTCACACACACGAGTACTGTGTGAGTGTGTACACATCTTGAAATAACCTTTGAGACCCGGGGCTAGATTTATGGAAATTTTGAAAATACTTGATACGTGAGGAAGCCAACGAACAAACTCGGCACAAACGGGACTTGGTTTTAGACCAGTTAAAAACATTCACTTTGAAAGAATATATATTCAAAGATTTGCGCCCCATTTTTACGATTAAAAAAGAATAGCAGACCTACAAGCTATGAGCTTGTAGATCTGCTATTTTTCAATAGCTAAATTATAACATAATGTTTAAAACACCAAAAGGGGTTCCCGCCCAGAATGGGTTAACAGGGTGATCATCACTCCCATGCAATGGAAGGCTCAAATTCAAACATTATTTATTCTAAAAGAAAATACAGCCCAGGTTAGTGGTCAAGAGATCAGATCCCTTTGACTGAGAGAGTCTAGGAAAGACGCAAAACCAACCTAACCTAGAGTGGCTGTGCACTTATGCAGAATTAGCGTTAAACCCAGCAGCCGAGCTCCGTGCGCAGCTTGAGTGGATGCGTGTAGTAGTAGGGCATAAACCCTGGGCGAATTCAAGAGTGATTACATGGACATGGCCGCTACTGTAGGAGGTAACTACTAAATAATACAGCTCTGAGAAATGGCCACATTGCTACATTCTGCACGAAGAGAAAGGTGGAGAAATGGGTTAATAATCCAGTGATTCTCAGCCTGTGGGCCGGGCCCACTGCTGGGCCGTGAGTGATGCAAGTGGGCCCATCAATAATTGGCAAAACACTAAGATTTGAATGATAATAATATAACAATTAATATAAAACAAGTAATGTAAAACAAAACCAAAAATGTCATGGTGTTTTTGGAGAAAGAAAATATATATATTAAGTATATAGTTCCACTGATCCAAACTGGAATCGATTGATCGATCATTCAAATAAGCGGGCCCTGACAATGCACACGGCCCATCCATCTGCCCACTTAACAGAACACATATTCAAGTGGGCCCTGATCCAGAAAAAGGTTGGGAACCACTGGGTTAATGGGTGTATATACTGTATACGGTGAGCCGAGACAAGACCTGGGTCAGGATACAGTTGCAAATCCATATACGCCACCTAATAATGCCTATGCATTTCAGAGGGTGATTGACTTGGCTTGGTATATAGTACAAACTCAAGCATGTGACAAGACACGGTGGAACCGAGAAAGAAATATACCTTAAAAGGTCAATCAAATCCATAACAAATCCCATTTGCATCTCGACAGGAAGTTATCGTACAGTATATAGAATGTATTTTATTTTCCTACATTGATTTTTGTAACCCATTTCTTTCACCCAGTGTCAATTGTCTAGTGTAATCCTGGGCACTACACTCCCTCTGCCAACCTGGGGAGAGCAACGGACTGACCTCATGCTTCCTAGGCTTCATTACATGATGAGTCCAAGCCGTTTCTTTTCACCTGATAGGGGGGAGTTTCCCCGGCAGTATAGAGACCAGGATTACAACATGTTTTTTTGTGAGGGTATACCTACCCTAGGCGACACGGGGAGAACATGCAAACTCCACACAGAAAGGTTCTTCTAGCTGTGAGGCGACAGCGCTACCGACTGCGCCACCGTGACCCTCGTATATGGAATTTATTTCTCTATGTCTGCTAATATGGAAAGAACCAAATGAACCCAAGTCTGGTCAATGGACACACACACTGGGTCAGCAGTGGAGAGAACTTTATGACGTATTAAGAAACAGTAGAGCCTGCATACTGTATTCTGCAAACAAGGTTTATGCAAAGAACACAAATCCAAAGTGTTAAAGGAAGGGTAAGTGATATTTATTCATTAAAAAAGTTACATAGTGAGGCTTTAATTATCTGGATAGATATGAAGGCTCTATTTTCTTATTTCTTTTTTATTGTAGACTCCATCTAGAACCCGTTGTTGAGGACTGGGTTTTGCATGGACTTTGGCATAATCTATACTTCGTCGCAACAACCTTTTTCACAAGTGAGGCTCAACAAAATACGTTGGTTTCAACTTGCATGAACTTTTCGATAAGTGCCGCTAAAAAAACATTGATTTCAACTGGGACAAATTTAAAAGAAAGTATCAAAGCAACACTTTTTTTTCAGTTGAAAATACACAATTATTTTTTTATCGAACGAAAGGCTGGTGCGATGCCATATAAATGAGCCTTCATCATTTTGTAATTTCCTTTGTCCTTCTTCTGTGGGTCTGTGTCTTACCCTTGCATGCGGCCTCTCTTCTGCTCCTGCTGCAGTCGGATGTTCTCCAGCTTGAGTGGGCTGGGGATGAAGCCGATCTCACAGCCCTCCTTCACCAGCCGGCCAATCCACCAGTCATTGTTGAACTTCTGAAGAGGTTGCAAGTGAGGAAAAAAATCACACCCGTGTGAACTGAGTGGTGCAACTCCCCTCTCCCCCTGCCTCCCCCTGCCTCCCCCTGCCTCTCTCTCTCTCTCTCTCTCTCTCTCTGTGTAATTAGCAGGCAACAGTGCAACATTATCTCGCTCTCTCTGTTTCTGGCACAACAGCGCCACTTTTGCCTCATAGTCACATAGGTGAGGACATACTCTAAGGGACGGACGGACATTGCTGTTCCTTGGAGTGGTTGCACCACTCAAAAAGGGGAGTAATTACGCTGAGTTTTTACTGTTAGTGATCTGTGACACTTCCTCGTGAAAAAACTGCAACCTTTTGGCTGCCGTATAGTATATAGTAGGACTGCAACTATCGATTATTTTCTTAGCCATTCTATTCTATCAGAAAAGTGTTTTACATGCACATGGACATGCGTACGCGTGCACACAAACATCATTATTAATATTTTATAAAAATCTATTCAAATTTGAGTCGATTAATAACTGACGAAAACTACACAGCAACTTACAATTTATTCAACAACAAACCTGTTATTGCAATGCCGACGACAGCCTACTCTACAAATGTGAACAGTTCCATAGGGTGTGTTAAGATTTTAGAAGCACGCACTGTACCCTCATAATGTTTCTGACCCACTCATGTACCTCTTTTATGTGTAGAAAGTCTCTGGCATCGAAGGAGATGGCGGTGGCGGGCACTGGCACATCCTCGTCCAACGCACCGCAGTAGCTGACATTGGTCTTCACTGCAAAGGCCACGGCTTTAGTCTGAGTGGTGGTAGACAATAGAATGAAAGCAGCACACCGGTGAACGGTTATGTATTCAGAAGTACTCGCTTTGGACACATGTAGCTAGAAGTAAGACTTTTTTTTTTTTTTTTTAAGATTTTTTTTTGCGGCTTACGCTTTTTATTGATTTTTGAAGGGACAGACAGTAGGCTGACAGGAAACGGGAGAGAGATGGGGGGATGACATGCAGTAAAGGCCGTGTCGGGTCCGGGAGTCGAACCCGCGGCACACTGCGACTGGATTACCAGTCCGGTGCCCAGACCGTTACGCTACGGCCTGGGCCAGAAGTAAGACTTCTAGCTACATGTGTGGATAGTTACCTGTGTGGATGCACAAAAAGGTCCGGGGAAACCCCGGGGGTCCTTGAGGGGCTCGGCTATTTGAAAATCTGTATAAGCTCAAAACTATCTATGGAAATATGCGAACAAAATGTGTTCACAATGTTGACAAATGTTCTTTTCTGGGGTCCCTGGAACAAAATCAATTAAAATGGGTGGGTCCATGGCGAAATACATATCAATTCGGGAGTCCTTGACATGAAAATGTTAGTGACTTCTGCTTAATGCAGTGATTCCCAGTTTAACCCATTTTGGGCGGGAACCCCTTTTGGTGTTTCAAGCATCATGTTCTACTTTAGCTATTGGAAAATAGCAGATCTACAAGCTCATAGCGCGCCACCGAGTGGCGGGCTACGAGCGTGTAGGTCTGCTATTTCTTTAAAGTCGTGAAAATGTGGCGCAAATCTTTGAATATATATTCGTTTTTAACTCAAATCTTTGCTTCTGGGGGACTCCCTGGAACTACATATTTTCACATGGGAGTCCACAGCCACATAGATAATTCTGGGGGTCCTTGACATGAAAAAGGTTGACCGCCGTCCACCACTGACATAGAAACATAGGGTTTTTCAGAAAACTTTTTTTGAAGACATTTGTAGAATCGTATTCAGGTCTAAATGGGTCAATTTGGCAGTGGTGTTACACAGGGACGTATACCTTGGCTCTCTCCAGTTGTATGGCGGCCTGCTGCTCCCTCTCCTGTCGGCTCTGTCCCGGCGCCTGGCCCGGGCTCTGGCTGGGACTCTGGCCCGGCCCGGTCGGGACCTGGGCCGGCACCTCCCGCTCCTCCTCCAGAGAGACATCCGAGTCCGATGGTCTGCTTGTGTAGGAATCAGCTGAGCCCTGCACAGTGACAGAACACAATCAATGGACAAGAGTACATACTTTAGCATGAGAGAGAGAGAGATTGGCCGAATATTCAGCCGCAGAAAATATTCGTCAGAAAATGGCTAAAAATGCTTTTTTGGCCTATTCGGTTTCGGCCCGAATAGGCAGACAATATATCACCGAAGAATAGTGTATGCAATTAATGCATTCAAAAGAGCTGAATAAATGTTTTATGGACCCATAATAGTGATTATTATTTAAGTTAAGTTTTGCCATAACCATTTATTTTGCTATAAATTAGGTAGCTTTAAGGTATGGCCATGACAGCAATGGTAGGAAAAAGGATATATAATTCCTATATTCGGTTTCGGCCAAGAATTTCCCTTTCGGTGCATCCCTACTATATTAATACATAGATGCCAATTTGCCCATTTCCCATTGCTGCTTTGTTGTTCATCCTGGTTGCTCATCCTGTTCTGGGGCACCATTTTTAAATGGAAATAAACAGGCTTTCCAACAATATAAATGCATTGCAAAGAATCATTGTTACAACAAAGACATCTACCAAAAAACATTTCCAAAGAAGAAAATAGGAAAATGTGATAGCAATTTCTTTGATTTAAAGCAGAATTCCATGCTAGAAGGCTTTCTTACCTTTATTTAGTTGTTACCCCCACCAAAGAGGTCCAGGTGTTATTTTGTGCAAAAGTGCATCATTGGCTATTTCCCCTAATATACAGTAAGCCCTCAATGGGGGTTGAGGTTTTGTGCTAATTCGCTCTTTGGTGGTGACGTAACAACTACAAATAAAGGTAAGAAAGCCTTCTAGCATGGAATTGTCCTTTAATATGCTTAGGTCTGTGCATATTCATTCATTCATAATGAATTGAAATAGCTTTTACTGTATTTAGTCTGTCACAGTATTTTTGTCTTTCTTATTCCTTTACTTAATAACTTCCATGGTTGCATGCATGCATACATTGTGTCTGATCAGATGAAAAGATTCTAGACAAACTAGACAAATTATTATAGTTCAAAGTTCAAATTGAAAGAAATACATTATAGAATGATCCACGATGGGTGCTGTCCTGTCACATCATGTGGGAATACAATCTCCAAATAGGAGTCCTTCACAACCCTCTCTTCTGCCTTTACCCACCAAACTGTCCAGCAGAGCACAAAAGCCCAGCAACAATTCCACCAAAACTTGTCACCTTCCCAAAACGTTACACACTTTGTTTTGCAGCTGCAGCAGAGCTATGGGCGTTTTATTTTTGCATTTTGCCAGCTTGCCAATGCCATGCAGTGAGGGAGGGCAGCAGTTTAGATTTTTTCCTGGGACATGATGACCAGTGTAGCCTTCTGCTGTGTTCATCTTAAATGTTCAGCAGTTTAATGATGATTGAATTAAGCAAGAGACGAGAGCACTCGCTTCAGAAAGACACAGCAGCTAGTGCTACTGTAGTCATCATGGCGAAGCACTTTTTTCTTTTACAAGAAGCAAGCCATGACTGAACCTTACTTCAGCACACCACTAAATTGAACTACTCTGTCTGTGTGTGTGTGTGTGTGTGTGTGTGTGTGTGTGTGTGTGTGTGTGATGTGTGTGATGTGTGTGTGTGTGCGTGCGTGCGTGTGTGCGTGACGTGTGTGTGTGTGTGCATGCATGACGTGTGTGTGACGCGTGTCCAAGCACAAAGTGCCAAGCTCGGGAATCCATACAGTGAGGTTTCTCTGGCGTCTGGCATATTTTCACAGAATAAGCACATTCTATATACCGTATAGTCCAATCTATGGACTGTAACCCCCACCACCATCACAACAAGAAACCCTGGATGTTGTTTTACAGTGAGTGTTATGAAAGCTGGTAGCCTGGTGGGCACATCTTTGCGATATACGCTGGCTACATGATCCAATCAGCCATGTTCGAGGCGTTCGTGACTCACGTGACTCATGATGTGACATCAGAGTCCACGAAATGACATCACTAGTACCCACACGATGCCTGGAAAAGGCACGACACGGCGTGGCAAAGGAAAAGAAGCACCGAAGAGAAGAGAAATAGAAACTGACTGCACCTTTAACAAAGGCTGAGAAACGCAGCGGGGGGACGCCGCGACGAGCGGAGATTGATCAGTCCTTCCCACCCTGCACGGTCCCACAAAGGCGGCAAGGAATGGGCCTCGGGGAGGAGGCGGGAGGTGGGTGGCAGTGAGAATGAACATCTTTGGCTCACAAAATAATGTCCAGGTCCTATTGTATATATTTAATTCAATTTATTATTTTCAGATGAGAGCTACAGTGTGTGATGTACACTAAATGGCTCCTCGAGTGTGAACACAGCCGCACATACACGAGAGAGAGAGAGAGAGAGAGAGAGAGCGAGAGAGAGAGATAGAGAGAGAGAGAGAAGGGGGGGGGGGGGGCTTGTGGTGGGCGAGATGCGGCCAAATTCAGGGTCCATTGGACTAATGCCATGCAGGCATACAACATCGTCGGATGGTCACATGCACCCACACACCCACGTAACGGTGTGCATGTCACACACATCAGCCGCCATCTCCCTAATGTGTGCACCAGCCCCCCACCTCATCTCACGCTACACTGTAACGATGCTTACAGCCACGAAAGCCTGCATGTAGGTCTATGTGTGTGTGTGTGTGTGTGTGGTATGTATGAGAATTACAGCTTCCCATCAATAACCCCACACACAAACATAGGCAACACACATAGAAATGGCACAAATAAACTCATACCAAAGGAGTGCTTTCATCAGCAGACCCTCACCATATTACCCCTGTATCTCTCACACACACACACACACACACACACACACACACACACACACACACACACACACACACACACACACACACACACACACACACACACACACACACACACACACACACACACACACACACACACACACACACACACTCTCACTCTCTCACTCACTCACCGCCTCCGAGTCTTCAAATCCATGCAGGTACAAATTGTCATACATGGAGGTCTGCTATTCCAACGGCAGCTCTAGAAGAATGGAGGAGGGGAGAGGGAGAGAAAAAAACGAGAGCGGAGGAGGGGGGAGGAGAGTGGGAGCTGGGGGGGGGGGGGGGGGTAGGATCCACCACAAAAAAGGAAGAAAAAAAGGATGGATGGATGAGGGATGGAGGAGGGGAAGGGGGCGGGGTGGGCTTTCAGATGGGCGTCGATGACAACGTTCCTCCTTTTCTCCACAGCACAGACGGACGGCGACGAGGCGGAGATGGAGAAGCAAAGAAGACGAAGAGGAGAGCAGGAAGGAGGTGGATAAAGATAAATAAAGAGGAGAAATGGCTCTCGGTTGTTGGAAGACGCTGTGTGGACAGGATGCTCCCCCACCTCCCCCACCTGCTCCGGTCCACCCGCCGCTCCTTCCACAGGCCCGCCGTCCGTTCCACGGAATAGATTTCACGTCTACCCCCCGCCCCCGAGTATGCCCTCCCCCCCACCCGGTGCCCACGCCAGCCAAAAAAAAAAAAAAAAAAACACAACAACAGGCTCGCCGCTAGCTTTTACATTATAGGACCGAGACTCCTCGCTCCCCAGAGGTGGGCCTGAGCTCTCAGCATTCTCATGTTCTGTCTGCCGCTTCCAAGGGCACGGCACACACGCACACAAAACACACGCAGCGAGCTGCTGGCGTATAGAACAGCAGTTATAACGGCGAAGAGAGCGGCGGTTAGCAGCAAAGGCAGCACAGCAGCAATAGCAGCAAAGCAGAGAGAGGAGAGAGGATTCTTCCTCAATGCCAGAGATGATGACAGGGCCAGTGTTGCAAGGAGCTGATTGGCTGGAACCCTCCACACTCAGCTTGGGGTGCACACACTCTCCTTGATTGGAGAGGGGAGTGTGCTGGGAAACAGCAGCAGTGCCCCTCACCCCCACCCACCCTGGCTGTCTCTCTCCTTTTCTACTGTATCGCTCGTCTGTCTATCTCTCCACAGTGTGTGAGGGAGAGGAGGGGAGGGAGAGAGAGGGGGAGAGAGAGAGAGAGGGGGGGGGGGGGGTGTGGGTGGATGGGATCTTTGTTATGGAGGAACGCATTCGAGGTCTTGTGGATTCCGAGAAATGGCAATAAATAGCCATCTTTATGGCTATTTTTATTCTTATTGTGTGTGAAGTGTCTGGGCTTCTGAAATGAATTCAAAACAATATTGTGATCAGTTGCCGTACAAACATACTAATAGGCTGTAGATGGGATCGGAGGTGTCGTGTGAGCGTGCAGTGTACGGATGATTGTGTGACGTGTTGCTCGTCACATTCCTTTCGGCGGATTACTGTGTGTGTGACTCATGGAGCAGCATCGCAGGAGGTGTACCTTATACTGTATGTGTGCCATGAAAATTCATACGCCATATGTAACCATGGGCAAATGACCACGCTTTACATATGGCAGAGGTTTCTCAAACAGTGCCATGAGATCTTTAAACCCATTTTGGGGCGGGAACCCCTTTTTGTGTGTGGTCTCCAAATTTCATGATATTCATAATAATATACAGTAGGCTATGTCAAATGTTCAACTATACATTTTGGTCACTGTGCTAAGCTATTGAAAAATAGCAGATCTACAAGCTCATAGCATGGCACAGAGTGCCGCTCTATGAACTTGTAGGTCTGCTATTTTAGAAAAATCTTGAAAATATGGTGCAAATCTTTGAATATATATTCTTTCAGAGCGAACGTTTGCAGCGCTATGAACTTGTAGGTCTGCTATTTTTGAAAAATCGTGAAAATGTAGTGCAAATCTTTGAATATATATTCTTTCAGAGCGAACGTTTTTAACTCAAATCTTTGCTTCTGGGGGTGTCCCTGGAACAACATATTTTCAGATGTGGGTCGGCGGCCAATTACATACATTTTTTGGGGGTCCTTGACATGAAAATGTATGAGAACCACTGACATAGAAACATTTTTTTAAAGAAAACTGTCAGGATCAAGGGAACAAACCTTAAAGGACCTAACATAAAATTCTACTTTTTCAATTTATTTTGTGTTTTTGGGGCTCCCATATGTGTTTTCTATCCCCACAAATAACCAATTTTGAACAATCGGGCTTTCATATCATATGGGTGTATTAATGGAAATTGCTCTCAGGAACAGCTCAACTGATTTTGGCCTCATCGTGATGTCATCAATGTCACCCTACTTATATAATTCCTCCTCTTCTTCAGTCTTCAGTTCCAAATTTGCATTTCCACTTTGTTTACAATGTCCACTATTGTTGATCTTCCAAGCTGGCATGGAATGGAAACAAGCCTGGGTTTATCTAGCATCAGTATTATAATGACTCAAATATTAAATAATCTGCATATCAGCACCCCACCACCTCAGGACATTGTGGTACTGCAGCTAAAACTGCTTTCAAAGTCCAGAAAGAACTGACAAGGACTGGTTATATCAGAGTGGTGATTGAGGCTCAAACCATTAGAAATAAGTTTGAGGGACATAGACAATATGATATTAAATATTAAAAGCAATTTTAAAATGCATGTTATTTGCGCTTTAATGAACTCTATTGGACTGGTCATATGACATATTATTTGTGAGACAAGACAGGAATCAGATTCGAGCTTGGAACCTTTCACCAATGCTGCCAACTGTTTTGAGCCCACCAGGCACCTCCACGCCTCCATTTATTAAGAATTCATGTTACGTACACATTTTACAGCCATTTCAAATGTCTTTGACTTTTTCTTGTCGACTTTCATTTTATAATCATAATTAATCAAAGATAGTTCACAAAGATCTACTGTACGTTGTATTCGAGTCAAAACCCACACCAAAAGGGGGTCAAGAAAGGTCAACTCAAGACTTGGACTGAGGGGAGTCGAGAACAATCTGAATATTTTTCTATCCTAATTGAGAATATTAGCAAATTCAGTTTTTTCCAAAATTTTCAAGTAAAATACAATATAATAGAATGCAATATTTTGATCGGAAACACCCCAAGGAGGCCACCAGAGGGCGCCTTTGGAAAGAAGAAGAAGAAATGTGGATTTTGTCCACATCACCCAGACCTAGACAGCACTCATTCCGGTTTCCTATTGGTCCAGTCTCCAGGGATCAGAACAGGCAATCTTCTGATCACAAGTTCCACTTTCCACTTTTATATTAAAGGACAAATGGGCATTCGCTTGTCATTATGCTTCCTTATTGTGTTTTATCTACCTGCCTCCTGTGCTCCAAGTACCTCAAGGTGTTGCATTGTTCCATAATCACCTCAAATGCAACTACAATACTTTTTTTTTTAATATATATAATTCAGTGCCACCCCCACTGTAAGAAATGGTTGCATTGCAGTACCTGTCTGAGGATGAAGCTGGTGGAGGTGGTGCTTCCATCAGACCTCTTCAACCGGCTCCTCCTTGAGTAAGTCCCCCGGTTCACCTGTAGGGGGCGAACAAATCTCACTTTACAGACAAACGCTTTGGGCCAGAAATCAACATAAAAATAAAACTCCAATCAATTAAAACTCCAACGCAAAAGAAATAGCAAATGCAGTAAGCTCATTCAAATTATTGAAACATAAAAGACAAGTCAGACTCATAATGCATTAAACATTTCATTTCAACAAATATTAAAGCAATAGAGTATTTCATACAAATAGGATGTAATTAACCAGTTCAAACACAGTATGGCAAAGCACTGAAATACAATAAAATAAGATAAAACGCACACATTTATTGCACCAATATGCCATTACCAAATTTCACACATGCCAATTTGACCTACTAATATTTCTGTAAATTACCGATTCAACAGTTTCCCTAAAACTGGGTTGCGAGGATTAACTCTGTCTGAAGCTAATATGTGCTGTTGTTCTTACCCAGGGGTCCTTGAAGGAGTCTGCTAACGCTCAATGCCAAAAACCAAATTACATTGTAAATTGCAATAACGTGTTTGTGCGAAAATTAAATGAAACAATTAAAATGTCATGACCATGATAGCCCTTTAAAGTGGGAGGAGTATGGATGTTTCGGGTGGAGTGAGCCAGGTAGGGATGGGAAGGGTTGAGGGGACACTGACAGTGAGTGAACGCTAGAGGTCAGAGTGTAGAACCTGAAAGTCAAATGGGAGCCACATGCTGTCCTCACCTTCACTTAATGTGGCCTGCATGCATTAATATCAGAATACTGATATATTATTGATTTCAGCTGTTATAATTCCAAACATGCAAACATTACCGGCTTTAATTATTAATTCAGTCTAAATTAGTAGCTTAATGAGTAGTATTATTTTTTGTATATATTCTTTTATGTCCAATGTATTTGTATTTAGTTCATAAAGTTAACAATTAACATAACTATAATTAAAGGCATTTGAAAGGTATTACAAATTAAATAAAAATGTTACTTTTCAGGATTGCAATTTAGAAATTGCAAAAAAAATATTCAGGGTGGAAATATAGCAAAGATAGCTGATCTACAAGCTCAAAACGCGTCGCAGCGCGGCACGTTTTGAAATTGTAGATTGGCTATTTTTTCTACAACACTAATATGCAATGTGGCCCCTCTGGAGTGAGTGTGGAAATATAGTGGCCCTCTCCATCGTCAAAGTTTCCCACCCCTGCTGAAAGGTGTCAGCGGGGTCCCACTGAATCTCACACATGTGGTATCATCATTGGAAAGCAGGATGTCCTGTTCAGATTACAAAAGGATACCACCGTTTTGCTCTAAATGAGCAAAAAGATAAATGCATGCAAATGTTTTCATGGGCCAAAAATGGAATGCCTGCCTGTTCCTCCGGTTTCTTGTAGGGAAAGTATGTGTACAAGACTTCATGGCTGTAGGTCAACTGTCAAACAGGGCATGAGAGATGCCTGTTTGAAGCTCAACGTTGTCAACCTCTTGCTAGTGAGTAGACAGTGACCCCCTTTAGCCAATCAGAGTAAGATCTATTCTTTGGAAATTGTAAGAAACGCCTAAAGGAAAACTTTGATCATCTGACCAGAACTCGGGCTTATACCTTCCATTCCTTATTCTTACATTGTGCCGTCAGCTCTATGCCTATATCATAATTCACAAAAACAAATATTAAACTCTGTCTTATTAGGGCAATACTAATACCTGTAGTAGCCTACTTGCTTGAACCAAATGGTTGGAATGGCTACCTACTTCTATGTGAGTGCCTTTGCTGTGTTACTGTTTAACACAAGCACACAGTATCTATACTAGTATCTATAGTAGCCTACAGATATATATGGCCCAGTTTAGATGTCCCTGTTTTATTCAATTTGGGGGAAGTAGGCTAAGTTCAGACATTTCAGCGGCGGTGACATTGGTGCTAACTCTGGAGAATTTACCAGAAATGGGGCAAATCACTGCTAGATAATTAACTTGTCTCTCTAGAGATGACCGCTGTTGCTATATTTAGATTGAAGCGTTTTGGAAAAGCTAAGGATGGAAATTAAGAACAAAAAGTGATAAAGAAAGGACTTTGGAGAGATAGTAGTGAATAAATAAAAAAATAAATACATAAATAGAGAGAATGCAGTAAAAATGTAAAAGACAGGGTACATTTTAGAGACCTGCCCTGTGTGTAATAGCTGACTACTAAGACTATAATTCCTAATGCAAGACTACCCTCTCACAGTTTGATGTCCAACATTTGTCAAATAGATCAATTTATTTTGCTTTACATTTGTTATATTTGGTCATAGTGGACCAGCAGCACAACACAAATTTATGTTTTACTCTTTCCTCAAATAAAACAAGAAGCAAGCAGCTACTACTACAGACACTTTCAATAAAATACACTTAAAGTGCAGATAACTAGAAAATCATAACAAAATGAAAACCTTTATGCATTGCATAGGCAAAAGAAATAACCCTACATTTAAACTGTAAGGAATCTGTTACTTGAGCCACCACTATCCCACAATAATTCATATAAACTTAATGAAACGTGTAGGCACACGAAGAGCAACTTTTTCGTTCAGAAAATAAAGTCAAATAGAGGGACCTCTCTGCGCGCAGTGTGCAGGTTTCCTACCTGGAAGATGGGCGCTTGGATGCCCTCGCCAATCTTGTTCCGTATGTAGATATGTCGAGACATCTCGGCCAGGACATCGGTCCAAAGGGGTGGTGGTTGCCGCTCCGGCCCAGCCCCAGCCCAGTGGAAGTGTGGTGGTGGGTTCTGAACTGCTTGCTCCAGCTTCAATCACCTGAAATGTCCGCAGAACCGAACATGAGTCGAGCGTGCACACACAGTGGGGAGGCAGCTCTTCTCTCAACTCGTTACCGGCTGGATGTGACGGGTGCGCACATCCCTGCGCACGTTTGCGCACGCCGCTCACAAACACATGTGGCTCAATCTTAGAGTATATAGGGCTCAATGGGAGAACTATTTTAGGCATGAGGCGCTCGTCCTGGCCTGGGCTTGTTCGCGTCACAGTGAGTGACAAGTGAATCCTTACAGTATGATTCGATGAACTGATGCAGTAAGGTTCTGCTACTTTCGCTTTTAAATCTCACATGGAACTCAGACCAGCCTCTCCTCTTTAGTGGAAATCTCAAGAATGTTTGACCTACTCACCAATACAAAGACGGTTTGTGTCATTAGAAAGCCTACTTTCCTTAGTGGACACACTCTGAGCCCCCCACCACACGTATAAATGGTACTTTTTGGCCAGAAGGGATTTTTTTTCACCGAAGGAAAAATATTCTCTGGGCAATATCGGTAGAGGGCGCATTGGAGTAACTAAAAGTATTTTTTTCCCAGTGGAAACAAAATCCCTCAGAGTGATGTATGTATGTATTAACAGTTTGCAGAATTACAGCACAATTCAAGCACAACTCAATACAAATACTGTTAACTGTGAGTGGACGACCCAATAAAGCATTACACTTGTTTACAAGAGGGTCCACCTTGTTCAATTCATCAAAACATTTAGATACATACAAATATACACGTCTTCTATAAAGCCAAAGAGCAGAACGGGAATTCATCATAAAGGAGGTAAATGGGGAAAATAAACATATACAATGAGGTGGACTTCGTTAACATTAAGGAAGTATCTAGATAGGTACATGGGTATCTTGGTGGTGAATCGAATCTTGTGGACAAGACCCATTGCAAGATGCTGTACTGTCTTCGACCCTAAGCCATTCCAGCCTGTTAAAGTGGGCAGGGGGGTGAGGCCAAGTAGGAGCCTGATAAGTTTGTTTTGGGAAGTCTGGAGCCTTGTTTTAAGGTCCTTTGAGGTGCTGTGGTACCAAGAGGTGCATGCATAGTCGAAGAAACCTTGTACGAGGGCACCTGTTAGGGTCTCAAAGTGTTTTCTGTTGACCAGTGTACCTGTTAAGGAAGCTTGTTCTTTGGTTGACTTTTTTGATTACTTTGGTGGCCATTTTATCACCGGAAAGATTAGCCTCCAGGATGGAACCTAGGCAGGTAATTTCATCTTTTCGTGTGATATTGTCAAGAGTGCTCCCACTAAGGAAAGTAGGCTTTATAAGGACACAACCCGCCTTTTTTTTGGTTCGTAGCAAAAACGTTATTTTTATTTACACTAAAGAGGAGAGGCTGGTTCAATGTGAGATTTAAAAGCGAAATTAGCAGAGCCTTACTGCAGGGCAGAATTATAGAAGCAGTAAGGCTGTGGACCAGAGCTAAGTAGGCTAGTAATCAATATAATTTAATAGAACATACCCATAAGTAGGCCTATACCTACAAACAACTACTGGTTGTCTGGCTCATACACATTAGATTTACACAATATTGATAAACACAGTGATCACCGATTAAACTAATACCTAACCGATACTATAATTTAATCACAAAGCAAAGCAGGCACAATTTTAAGTAGAATGGGTGATACTATACCATGAGTTTGCATGGGATCGGTTACTTAAAACGGAGTTTGGACCCTCCACCCCCCTGTCACATCTTCAGTCCACATCCACCTTGAGCAGAGCACACAGACTAGTGCTTCATTAATCATTATCAAACCATTCCGCTTGCTTATTTATTTGACACATCAACAGTTTTCACCATGGACCAGTGTTCCAAGTTCTCACAGAATGCTCGCACATTTCACAAACGTTCCATCACCAGATAGGTACATACCTGCTTTATCTATCTGGTGGGGCAGTCTGTGAGAATCACTACAAAAAGATGGCAAGAGGGAATCCAGTTTGTTTAATTTGATTGTCAAGTTTTCAGTATTAAATTCCATTCAAGGCATTTATGAAACTGTAATGTTCTTTACTTTCTGCCGTTTATATATCAGCGTATGACTTGTGTTCAGTGACACATCCTGACCTACACAATGTAACTGTGTCTGCCAAGCATGCGTTGTTCAAAGCAAGTTGTTGCAGGGCTCACTTCTAAAACGTAGACTGAGAACAGGTGTCATACTGTCATGCAATACATTTAGGCTCAAGCATACAAACCAGACTAACCACACTAGAAACACTCAACACATTTATTCACATTATGGGAAAAAAGGGTTGAGCACAAACATTGCATTGATTGTTTATAAGCTCCCTATTCTTTGTATGTAATGATTTGTGTATTTTCTGTCTGTTCTCTCTCCCTGGTCGTTCTCACATACAGTGAAAAACATGTTTCACACATCATCACAACTTCAGGGATGGTATGGCCAGGATGCAAACAAGTTGCCCTGTATTGCTCCTGTGACATCAGGGGAGACTGACAAAGGAGAATCGGCCATCCGTAAACAATGCATCATGTCCATCAGCATGCAGAGCTGGAAGGACCTAATTGATGCTTTTGAGATCACGGCGCCCATGGTCTGAGCAAATAATAAAAATAAAATAAAGTATTCAATCAATCGTCCAAATAACTATTGATAGCCGCCCCCAGCAGGCTCAACATTAATTAACCAAAAGATAATACAGATAACCAAACTTTTCTTCAATCTTTTTTAACACAAAGTAGCCACAGGCTCATACGAAAGCTTATTCAAACTAAAACAAAATGAAATAAAGAAAACCAAAAAGAACAGCACACTTCATGCATTAAAACACCCGCATGCAAGTTTTAAGACAAAATAAGACAACATAAAAACATAAAAAAACTGAAAGAAACTCTTGTGGCGATCTATTCCCACTCATCATCTCCATTCTGGGCAGCTGTTTGTGGCTGGCTGTCAGTGGGGAAAGCTCCCCCCTGAGGGTAAATAAAAGAAGCCAAGTTAGAACATTGTCAAACATGTCCCCACAGAGGAAAAGCTCAAGTTTGCTTTGTTTCACTTTGCCATGATGTAGTATTTGGTCCACGTGTGCATGACATCTGCAAATGTATATACTCTGTGTGTGCTTAATAAAACCCAGAACATGTCGTCATCTTGTTCTGACCTTGTTCTTGCTTACAGATGGGTAATTATGGCGAGCCACCACCTCACTAGCCCTAAAAGGTCACATCGAGTATTTACTTAATTCATGACAATTACCTTCCTAGAGTCCGTGGAAGCAAAGGTCCGTCCTGAGCTGAAGGATGAAGAACCAGTGGCGCCCATCGCTGAATCCTCAAGCCATTTAGGCACCTCCTGCTGAGCCTGTAAATCACAGTCAAACCAATAGGAACCATTAGGGCTGGACATGGTGCTTTTTAAAGCATTCAGAGTGGCGTGCAGAGTAGTCAGATCACCTACACTAGAGAGAATTTTAACCAGGGAGCGAGCCATTTGGTTGTCGTTGTCAGGATCGTAGAAGGAAATGGCTTTCCCAGTGTTGCCACAACGACCGGTCCTCCCGATGCGGTGGACATATTCGTCAATGGCTTTGGGGAGGTCATAGTTGATCACGTGCTGCACATCGCGTATGTCCAGACCTCTTGCAGCCACAGAGGTAGCCACCAGGACGGGACATTTTCCAGAGCGGAAGTCGTGTAGCGCCTGCTCTCGCTCACGCTGCTCACGGTCGCTGTCGAGAGACAATAAAGTTCAAATGCTGCTCCATTTGAACGCATACTGGCTCTTCTTTTTTAACAAGCTCCTACTTACCCATGGATACTAGTAGTAGCAACCTTCTCCTGACAAAGGAACGTTGCAATGAAATCAGCTTGTCTCTTTGTCTCCACGAACACCATCGTACGCTCAGATCCTGCATGAAACAACAAAACAAAAACTTGAAACAATTGTCGTTTCTTTTTCAAGCCCGTTCAGGTTGTTAATAGCAGAGACTTGGAGGTAGTGAGGTTGGAGACGTTACCAGTGGTCTTTAGGACATCAAGAAGTTGAACTCTCTTGGAGAACTTGGTGACCTCAATCAACTTCTGCTCCACATCACTGCAGGCTCCGCCCACCACACCCACAGCCAGGAACAAGTAGTCAGTCTTGAGGAACTCAGAGGCCAGCCTGTAAAAAAAACACCATGCAGAGAAATGGATCAGTATTGAGGAGTTTCACATAAAGACAACCTATAGAAGATACATAACACAGTGTACCTTTGGATTTCCTCAGGGAAGGTGGCACTGAACATCAGGGTCTGACGCTCCTCTTTTGGTGGTATACCAGGAGAGCCCACCAACTTGCGCATGTCAGGCTCAAAGCCCATGTCCAACATCCTGTCTGCTTCATCCAACACCAGGTAACGCACCTTACTGAGACCCACCTAAAGGGTACATCATTATAGCAAGAATAAACTTACGAAATCCATCTCAACAGTCAGTAGAAATAAAATGGAATGCATCTCAACAGATCCAAGCCTTGAACTAAGAAACCAGAAAGGTTCACTACCATCAAAAAATTACTGGTGAGACGTAAATTACCTTTCCTCTTTGAATCATATCCAACAGCCTTCCTGGAGTCCCACACAACACGTTGCATCCCCTGCAGATGTCTCTGATTTGGTGTCCAGTTGCGATTCCACCATACACCACAACAGGACGCACACATGTCCTACACAGGTCAGATGAGAGAAAATGTCTATTAATGTACAATGGTGTGTTTCATTGGCCTCTGGCCAGTGTGCACTTTTACAGACTCAAATTATTACTTTCCCTGTGCTACTACACTAATGTGTCTGACAGCTGTATGCTCTAAAGTGATAAGCTATATATGTCACTTCCACTTAAGTTAGAAACACTAAGGACTGCCTATGCACCAAAACGCAGCCATTTCTTGTTAGACTGCTGCTGATCTCCATTAAACAGGACAGGAACGTCTTTGTGTTTTAAGCATTTTATAGTACTTTAGCTATTGAAAAATAGCAGATCTACAAGCTCATCGCGCAGCACTCAGTGCCGCACTAGAGCTTGTAGATCTGTTAAATGGGAGTACTCATCTCCTCGGGCCAAATACAGATAATTCTGGGGGTCCTTGACATTAAAGAAGTTGAGCACCACTGACATAGAAACATTGCTTCCAATAGGATTTAGAAGCAATTCTTTTAGAATCGGCTTCAGGTCTAAATGGGTTAAAAGACTTCTGAAACTTAACGGAGCATGCAGATAATACTTTTCTATCCAACTATTGTGACAATACAAACCCATGGGCAAACTTCCTGGCCTCCATGTAGATCTGATTGATCAGTTCTCTGGTTGGGGCAACGATCACGACCTCAGGTTCCTGCAGCTCACTGAACTGACTTGCTGCCACTCCGTCTGCCATCAGCTTCTGGAGCATTGGCAGCAGGAAGGCAGCCTGTAGGGAGGAAAACAGAGAACCAAGCTCACCTCCATTTCTGGATCTCGACTAGTCACGCATAGCCAGACCACTATTGCGCACTTACCGAATGGTACAGTAGAGCCTGGAACTATTTTAAATCTCTTTACATTTTATAATTACCATTTCTGATAAGCAGCAATCACGCTTCTAATATTTTGATTTATATTAGGACAAATTTGGAAGCAGGACCTATATACAGTATGTTCAAGTTCAATCCCTAAAATGGACAATGTGCCCTGTCCTCAATCATTCCAGATAACAGCAAGCTGAATCTCACCGTTTTGCCTGAACCAGTCTGGGCACAGGCCATGAGGTCTCTGCCCGCAGCGATAATAGGGATGCCATGCTTCTGCACTGGAGTTGGCTTCACATAACCGGATTTGCTCACATTCCTTTTCAGGGACTCGCAGAATTGTGCCTCCTCGAAAGTCTGAAGATGAAGACAAACAGGGTTTCATTGCAGTCTGAAGAAAAACTAAAACCCATAACTTATTAAACAGATTGTGAAGACGCTGCCAACATATCCATACCATGATGGCATTTGGTGGGTTGCTGCCACTAACCTCCACCATGATCTGATCATACTTGTCAAAGTTAATGCCAGATTCATAGTGGGAAAAAATTGATTCTTCATCCTCAGGGAGGGCTTCAGGAATATAAGTCACCCTTGGTCCTGGGGAAGAGGTTAGACTGATTTTAAACAAAGGCATAGTAGAAAAGACAAGTTTTCAGTGTGTTCACAATAGACTGATTTACTTACTCTCTTCACCTCCTTCTGTGTCTCCACTTGGACCTGTAACGGATTCACACAATTAAATATCTGCAGCATGTTTCCCCAAGCCCCAACTCCCAAGCTGACAAACTCAAACATGGAACCTAATTCACACCAATATTACCTTTAGAGAAGACTTCTTCATCTTTTCCACGGTATCCTGCAGTTGTCACAAAAGGACGATCAGTTGACATTCACTCATTAACATGATTCAGTATTTCGCTTTATAGTTATGGCTCATTTACCTCCTCCAGAACCTTCTGTTCCATCTTCTGTTCCACCTTAAAAGAGTCATTAAAGTGTCATTACACTTCAACCACTTAACTGTTAATTCCTCAAATTGTTCAGGAATACACTCAATTTTCACTCAAAATATATATTTGAAAGATTACAACTGCATTCAGGTTTTACTATAAAAGGATATTTTTATTTGAGACAAAAAGAGACAGATGACAGTTAGCAAACAGCATACTTGTTGTAGGCACAATTCACCATGGTAAATGTACAGAAATCTGTGTGGTATGCCAAATGTGTATTTTGATTATCTGTGTTCGTCTCGTTCCATTTTATCTTTTGGAATGCTAAAATAGAAGAGGGACCACCGCTCATCTGCTGAAAAAAACTTTAGGGAGGTGCTGGAGCCACAAAAGGAATATGAGGGAAAATAAAGGGAAGCTCCGCACACTCAATCTGCGCACAATCGGTTTATTTCTTTGCAAGCTTTCGGTCTACTGACCTTCTTCAGGCATGTTGGAATGCTAAAATCTTGTTGTGGAGTTTTCCAGAAGAATCAGTTTAACAACCTTTAGAATTTCTAAGCACATTAGGAGAGGATTCAAATTGGTGTTTAGAATACCATGACGGAAGCCTCCTCCTCTTCCTCCGCGACCACCTCCAAAGCCTGAGGAGAATTTTCTTTTTAAATATTTTTACAAAAATACATTTCTGTATGGAAAGTTTGCTGAATCACATTCAGTCAAACAACTAGAAAAACTCCATTACAGTCAAAATTACTAGTTAACCTAGTTTAAACGGCCACTCCCCCACCATTACCTTCTCTGGATTCTCCATCATCTCCATCACTCCTACCTCCTCTGCTGCCCCCTGTGAGGTGACAATATTACAGTGGACTGCAAGAACCACTGATTTCAACAGATGTCTTGTTTTTAACATTGATTTCATTAAAAAGCTGCTTCAGTGTGAACTACATCCCATCTCACCTCTGCCTCGCCCTCTGAAGCTTTGCTCTCCTCCACTGTTCCAGCTGCTGCTGCTGCCGCCGCCGCCGCCGCCTCCTCCTCCTCCTCCTCCACTGTTCCAGCTGCTGCCTGCTTCGTCTAAACAAAATACACAACTCATATATATAATTAACGTAATCACTAGTGCAAACAGTCTACTCCCATCCCAACAAGCAAAAACACTGGTACGTACCATTAGCGTTCTCATCAGCTCCTGCAAAAGAAAGGTAAAACGGTTTAACAATAGTATGCACGTCGTGGGACAATGGTAATGTCACATGATATTGGAAATGTAGCAATCTCGAGTCAATCACTACATTGGCACAATCCTCAATTTGATTATATTTTTAGCACATAGAACAAAATATAAAGTATTGCTGTGTATAAGAGTTTAATGATTTTGAGTAGCTATGATGTTGCTGAACTCATATGCTCGATTTGTTACCAGATTATTGGCAAATGAAATGGATCCTTAAAAGTAATACTGTATCATTGGTGTGCAACCCAAATGTATATATTTTTTTTACCATTCTTAAATCCTCCTCGTCCGCCGCGACCTCTTCCTCCACGACCTGTAGAAAACACCAAGGGTGGGAAATTACCAAGGGTGCCTGAGCACTCCAGCACCCACTAAGTCAAACTACCAAGGGTGACGGAGCCCTCCAGCAACCACTAAGTCAAACTACCAAGGGTGCCGGAGCCCTCCAGCACCCACTAAGTCAAACTACCAAGGGTGCCGGAGCCCTCCAGCACCCACTAAGTCAAACTACCAAGGGTGACGGAGCCCTCCAGCACCCACTAAGTCAAACTACCAAGGGTGACGTAGCCCTCCAGCACCCACTAAGTCAAACTACCAAGCGTGACGGAGCCCTCCAGCACCCACCAAGTCAAACTACCAAGGGTGCCTGAGCACTCCAGCACCCACTAAGTCAAACTACCAAGGGTGCCGGAGCCCTCCAGCACCCACTAAGTCAAACTACCAAGGGTGCCTGAGCCCAACATTGGGACCAACATTTGCATTTAACAGTCAACTACCTGATCCCTCTAGCAAAGTTAAACTTGAGCCCATTCAGATATCTTGCAACTTATTAAATATCAAGGAGGAATCACATTTCCATTCACAAACACTTACCCCTTCTGTCACCTCCTCCAAATCCTCCATCATCTTTCCAGGAGCTTCCTGGATACAAAAGTAACTCCATTCCATCACCCATATGAACATTCAAGTGGTAAAATGTTACCCCTACTGTTTACATACATGAGGGTATTCCATTATTCATATTCTACTTTGTGACTAGTTTAACAGTACAATCATGGGAGTTAATCAAACCCTGAGTACACTACATTAGAACTATGTCATAGTTCATTGAACAGTCAGGATTTTGCTGTGTGGAGCTGCTATGAGTAAACCCACCGCTGTCTGAAGCTGTGCTGAAGCCAGTGAATTTACTAGTGGTGGTGCTGGTTGCCTGTAAACATAGACACAATGAAACCTGTTATGACTTCAACAGAGTCTGAATGTTTCAAATCAAATCAATTCTCTACATTTTAAGTTACCTCTTCCTCCCACTCGTCAGTCATGATTGTCAGCTGATTTGGAGAAATGAAAAATGAAGATATATAGCCGGAATGAAGATGTATAAAGCCTGCAATAAAAGAAAACAGAAAACTATTTTAACACTACTAAATGTATGGATCCCAATACGGATACATAATTAGGCTGCAGACCGTCACCCCCATATGATTTTTTTCTATTTTTAATTAAATATGAAGCAGTCGAACCTTGATGCACCTTAAGCAAATAATTAGTCTTTTTCGGGCTTGGGCATGAAGGGCATGCTCTTGGTTCGTTAATAAATGCACGACATCACATAAAGACAACTTAAGTGCTACTGCAGCCCCTTTCGGAACCCTCGGTTAAGAAAGGGGCTGCTTACTGCTAGCACTATCTGTTGTTCACCATGGTCAACTCGACACCACGTACAGCGCTATCATAATATGCTAAAGAGAAATGTACGGTCCCCAGACTCCCCACAGTTTTTAGATAAGGTGTTGGAACAAATGAAGGGGGGAAAAGGGGTGGCGATGTCCGCACACATAAGTTTGCTCCCCGTCCTCTCTTTAGTTTAACAGCGTTTCGCCCGTCTGGGCTTTCTCAAGACATTATATCCTTGACTGGTCGTGTGACTTTCTTTGTCAAACAAATGTTAATGCATAACATAATTATCGTTCGTAGGCTAATGTTAATTATTGTAAACGCGTCGGTTGCGGCGGCCATTGTGTCTTCCTCCACGTGGTGCAGCGTCAACTGGCATCGCATCAATACATAAAGTTGTATTACTCTTTTGTCAACTTTGTCAACGGATTATTACCGTATCTACATGAAGTATTTCGACACCAAGTACACATAGACATACATATTTAGCATTATTATTAATACATCTTCATCGTCTACTCATTCTTTGGCCGACCTTACCCTGTCGATGTTGCGCAGAAAAGGAATGAATCCGGGATAATTGACGCACGTGTGTGGTTCATAGGGGGGGTGGGTGTATCACTGCGTAGCGTTGAGAGGAAATGACTGACAGGCTGATTGACCTGTAACAGGTAGCAGAGTGCTGTTGACCCGCCCTGCTACGCCCCAGCCGCATGCGGTCGCACCTTGATTGGTTAGTTCGTCGCCAGGCAACAGGTGTTTTTTTTGTTTTTTGTTTTTAATTTCTTTGTCGCTTTCTTTTGTTCAGATTCAGAGGTAGGCTTACTTTAGTTTACATTTGTTTTTGTATATATTTATGTATTTATTTATTTAATTTAATAGAGTTGTGAACCTGCAGGTCTTATCCACCAGAGAGCGCTACAACACCTTCAGCAGCACCAACTATACTGGGATAACTGATTATTAAACTCAGATAGTTTTAAAGTGCTGTAGTAGTGTTAGTTTGGAATACAAATATGCAAACACAGAACTTTGAACACTCAGGATGTTGCAGTGCAGAAAATATTTGCATCTAATGAGAGCAGACCTAACTTGACAGCACCAAAGTGTGCATACATACGTGATTCGGTGAAACCAAATTGTCTACAACAAAACAAAGCTCAACTATAGCAAAACAGGGGGGGGGGGGGACACATGGTTTAAACAGATAGCAAACAATCAATCACAATAATAGGTCACAATATGACAAAATAAAGGATAAAAAGTATTGCAACATAGCACAAATGCATAGATCATAACAAATAACGAGTAAATAAATGGTATATATATAACACAGTGACAGCAAAACACATCAATTGCTGTCTGTCTTCAGTAAACCCCGTCCAACACAAAGTCCCAAAAGTGCAGAGGCAGCACAAGAACTCCATGGTCATGATGAGCGCTCATGGGGTGGGAGTGGGATGGCTGTTTGTTTAATCATTTGGACAGATGTAAAAACAAAACAAAAACAAACAAAAAACACTGTCAAATTGAACAATTTACAATTTATACAATTTAGCAGACGCTCTTAATCCAGATTTAGGCCTATACAGTAAGCAAATAAAACATTTTAGCTGTATTCCCCCACAAGATGGCGGTATTAACAAGGATAATGACACAGTTTTAACACAGAAAGAGAGAAAGAGACCGTCTTTTAATAGTGGAGAAGGATCAAAGCTGCATTTTCAGTTTAGTAAGCCTAGAGTGATTGATTGATTGATTGATTGATTGATTGATTGATTGATTGATTGAAATTGAAACAGTTTGCAGAATTACAGTACATTTCTTTTTTTTTTTTTTTTTTTTTTTTTTTGCGGCTTACGCCTTTTATTGATTTTTGAAGGGACAGACAGTAGGCTGACAGGAAACGGGAGAGAGATGGGGGGATGACATGCAGTAAAGGCCGTGTCGGGTCCGGGAGTCGAACCCGCGGCACACTGCGACTGGATCACCAGTCCGGTGCCCAGACCGTTACGCTACGGCCTGGGCCTACAGTACATTTCAAGCACAAACTCAATACAAAGACTGTTAACTGTGAGTGGACGACCCAATTAATCATTACACTTGTTTACAAAAGGGTCCACCTTGTTCAATTCATCAAAACATTCAGAGACTAAATAGACACATCTATATAGTCAAAGAACAGAACAGGAATTCATCATAAGGAGGTAAAAAGGGAAAAGAAACATACAGTGCGGGGGTAGGTAGTGGGGGGGGATTCCGATTTTACAGGGGCCAGTTTCCTACAGTGCAGTATAGTATCAGAGATATGAAGTTACCTCAGAGTACATTTTCTTACTGTATTGAATTTCCTATTCAATAATACTTTATTTTTGAGTGGTGCAACCACTCCCTTACGGAGCTATGTGTGTGGCTGGCTGGCTGGCTGGCTGGCTGGCTGGCTGGCTGAGTGGCTGGCTGAGTGGCTGGGTGGCTGGCTGGCTGAGTGGCTGGGTGGGCGTCTGAGCACGAAAACAGCATGGTTGTTTTTCACCACCTACACACACACACACACACACAAACACACACACACATATTAACTGCATATATGGTGATTTTGGGTGTGCCAGTACAGTACAGTACAGTACAGTACAGTACAGTACAGTACAGTACAGTACAGTACAGTACAGTACAGTACAGTACAGTACAGTACAGTACAGTACAGTACAGTACAGTACAGTACACGCACATATTAACTGCATATATGGTGATTTTGGGTGTGCCAGTACAGTACAGTACAGTACAGTACAGTACAGTACAGTACAGTACAGTACAGTACAGTACAGTACAGTACACCCCCGGGGACCCCCACACGGAGTTGCACCACTCACTTCACACGGGTGTGATTCTTTTAATTTTGGGAAGTAGTAGGCAATCATTTAGGTGATTAGTAGTAGAATTATCCACTATCCAGCCAGTGCACTGGACTCTAACTTCTGAGCTGGTCTGCTGACTCTGCTCAGTGCTCAGTAGCTACCCACGGCTCCTAATGTGGGTTTAAACGCAGAGGATTAATTTATCCTCAGGAACCAATACAAAATAACGTAGTTCTTCTACAATGTAGTTCTATCTATTTGATGTCTTCCTTGATCTATTCAACAGGAAGCAGTCTGGAGAGAAAAAGGGGAAAAAACTGCCGAGCCAGCCTGCATTGAACGAATTCACACTCTGTAATAGGTAGGAATGCTGAAGGATCTAATTGACTTGAATGGAGTTTTGTGCTTGTGAGTATTTGAGCAAAAAAGCTACTTGACCTTGATCAACTCTGAGGCAGACTCTCCTTTAATGTGTTTTTCTAACGAATTCTCTGCAGGCTTACTTAGTCCCACTCCCCCCATATATATTTAATGTTATTTGTTCTAAAGAACTTTCTTTCTCTGAGCAAGCACAGGAAATTCAGTTCATTTCAAGTAGCTCATACAGAAAAAGAATAACAAGAAATTGTGCCTTGGCGAAAACTCACCCCCCTCTTTCTTGAGAGGTTGGAAAAGCTAAAAAAGAAAAGAAAAAAAAAAAAGACTGCAATTTTCAGCCCAGGCTTCAATTCACCTCCCCTGTTGGTCAAAAATACCAGAGTGCACTTTGTAGGTGATTAGACTTTGGATAGCAGTAGAGCTATACCCACCCCTAGCCATTCCAACTCCTAACTTCAACTTTCTCCTTTCTTTCACCTGAGTGACGGAGGAACTTGGAAGTAAATGGAAGGCTTTCCAAGATACTCAAGCACTCCTTCCTCTGTTGCGTCCAGTATCTGAACCCTAGCTCAGAATAGAGCTCTCATTTATAGGTTTCCTAACCTGTCATTAAAACCTAGCATGAAAGGTGCTATACAAATAAAGTTTTATTATTATTATTATTATTATTATTATTATTAAGGAGTCTTTTGGATGAGCTAAACACACTGAGGTCCCATGGCATGGATTCCACTTATAGAACCATTTCGACGAAAAAGTTCAAAGTGAGGCTGTAGGACATTTATATATATATATAAAAGAATAATAATAATCAGCATTTCTGCATTTCTAAAGTGGTGATATCCAAAGTGCTTCACAATACATTGTTGTTACATTCGCACATTCGCACACCAGCGATGAATGTAACCTTGCAGGCACCAACCTGCTCACTGGGAGTTTGTAATGACCTTTAAGGTCATTACACACTGAAGTGGTGGATATCACCACTTCAATTGTTTTTTTTTTAAATGCGAATTATTCGCACGAATATATCGCGTCGCCAATTCGCCAGTGTGTAATGACCTTTAGTCTTGCTCAAAGACAAGTCACTCAAACCAGGAACCTTCCGGTTCCAAGGTGACCACTTGTTATTGGAGCACTCTCTCTCTCTCTCTCTCTCTCTCTCTCTCTCTCTCTCTCCAGCCTTCATCCTATCCTCCTCCCAACACTCCGTCCTGACAGGTGCTGCCCCAGCCTGTAGGAACACATGTAGTGACAAATATCACCCTCCCTGCCGGCTTCCCTCCACTGAACACGGGCCAGTTGTGTTCGTGTAAACGCCAGACAAAGCCAGATGCACCACAGTGGATTTGAACCCACACAGCCTCCGTGGAGGGAGGTGGGCAGGGACTTTACCACAGTTAGCGTCACCCGAGCCAAAATTAAGACACTATGACATAGCGAGAGTGGTTAGAAGTGCACCCTTTTGTACTTATTTATAGCACTAATCCTAGTACTGAAAATATTCTGTAGTTCCTTTCATGGAACTTGTAGACAATAATCAGTAGGTAATCATAGACAGGTCACTTTCAGTTTGAGAAGGTGAAGGTCACAGTCAAGGTCAACATCGATAATGGATGGTTGGATTTCCCGGAAACTTGGTGGTAGGAATGATCAGCATTCAGCATGCTGACCCGAAGATATGATTAACTTTCGGTTTGAAAAGGTTGATGTCACACAGAGAGAGAGAGAGAGAGAGAGAGAGAGAGAGAGAGAGAGAGAGAGAGAGAGAGAGAGAGAGAGAGAGACAGACATAGAACAAAAGATATGTATGTGACAGGCAGAATGCTTCTCTTTCTACTGTGCAATGAAATAGAAGCATAGATGCCTGACATAAAGAAAAAAGGGAAAAAAAAGCCTACTGGTTTCAATGTATCACTCTTTCTTCTCTTATGGCCTTAGTGTGATTAATCTGGTGGTGTGATGACACGGTGTAAAAAGTCACACTCACTTAAACAAGCAGCCCTGTCTGGTTCCCTCTGGCCATCATTAAAACCTGCCTGTCAGAGGTGGTCGTCAAGGTGCAGAGAGATAACCCAGACTAGTATGCCCTTAATGAGCGGAACAAAGGGACATCTTTGTGATTGATTCACACGTCCTCTTTGACTCTAACAAAAAGGTGAAAGTTCAGGATAATTTTTTATCCAATTGAGGTTATAAGAACTCTGACCAAAGTATGTAGCACGGTATACTGTATGAATCAAAATGTAACATTTTCTTGTTCCTTTTTATTTGTGACAGGAAATATTTTCACTGTAGTTAAAATATACATCTAGAAGAAGAGTGTACATTTCTACAATATTTCCTTGAATGTTGATGTGGGATACAATTTTGATCATATCTTTGCAATATAACCTTGTTAGGCCAGGTCACTGCATCTATAAACATTAAGATATACATCACCATTGCCCCTTAAAAGCAGCGGTATGAGACAGAATACTACCATTACTCCTCAACCTGAATTCCACAAAGCTATTCAAATGTTTAATTCAAATAGATTTAATTTAAAATCTCATGAAATGAAATGGGATTGGGGATCGAGACCAGAACTGCATTTGAGCTCTCGGCTATACTTTTGATGTGAAACAAAGGGACATTTCTTTCCACTAGACCCATTTTGTCTTGGAGGAATTATGTCTTCACGTGTTAAGAGAAAGTTTGATCAGACAAATCCGCTAACAACCGGACACTGACAGATTAACAGAGTTAAAATTTTGAGGATTAAATTGTTTTGCTTTATTGTGGAACCGCCTGGAGACATTGGTCAGTGGGTCAAGCTGTTAACCACACAATAGCTGGAATACCGTATTTGCTTTTAAAACATAATATATTTGAAATATTATAGATACATATTATGGATATGAATGTTGTCCATATTTCAGTGCCTATAGTATGAAATGTATTGTCTACCTTTTCATTTTGTCATTGTTAAATGTGCGATTTAATTCTGTTGTCATTTTCTGTTTCCATATATTGCAAGAAATCAAACAAAAATCACCCTAAAAAGCTCTTGGAGAAAAATCAATGCATTCGCCACACCATTTGATCTGGTGTGCTCAGCATGGTGGAGTACTGACATGAACCTCAGAGGTAATTAGTCACTACACAGACCTATCCTGTCTTACGAGTGGCGAGGAAGTGGTGCCGTTATCATGCAGCCGCTATCGTGCAGCTGTTATCACTGCCCCCACTTTGCATTGCCATGTTTGCGCCCGTTACATCTCTAATCATCACACGTCAGTAGCCACCAGCTGCATAACGCACTGCAGCGTTGCGCCGTGCTATTGCGCATTGCTCCATGTAATATAATTGTGAAAATAATAATAATAATAATAAAATTAGTGCTTGCTTATGTTATGGATAAACATACAGTACTGTTGAAAAACACTTATAACATGCAAATAAATTGCATTATACAGTGCTGCAGGGCGGGTCTTGGCGGAACCCTATCGATGCTTAATTGGAGTTAAGTGTATATGTCACGTATATGTCATGACCTACGCTGTAGACGCTATCATTTTCTTTTGGGTGGAAAGTTGCAGGATTTGGGCAGAAATACAGCTCAAGGAAATTACGTTGATGCTTTACAAATCAGTTTACATTCTCCCAGAGCCATAGAGTATAGACAGAGTTGCAGAAAACAGCCCGGTCACGTGGTTCATGCACTCGCGCGATCCCATAGACGCCAATGCATTCTGTAAACTTCCGGTGTCACTATTCGCCAATAGAAGTCTATGTAGAAGAGCCACCATTGGACTGGCCCCATGAAGTGAACAGAGTTGTCGTATAACTCTGTTTCAAGCCCCAACCACACCAAAGGGTCACCATGCAACTCCTTGGGTCCAAACGGTTGCAAGGAGTTAACGTTAAAACCGTCTCGACCCTTTGGTGTGGTTTGGGCCATTGAATTCCTGCATGCGTTGAATCACTAGGGTCAACGTGGGTCAACGTACGGGTCAACGTGCAACAAGACATATCACACCGCAGGGACAACGCTAAAACCGTCTTGACCCTTTGGTGTGGTTAGGGCTTTACTCTATGGATTCTCTGCATAGTCTCGTGTAGCCAGCAGACAACTATTTCACAATCTCCGAATGCTAAGCATTTGAAAATTGTGAGAGGCAACAGTCTGGTAGAGAATTCACGCAGAGACTACATTCTCCGTGAATGAAAGTGTTGTGATTGGTCAGAAAAATATCATATACGGGGAAATGCATCTGACGGTGGTTCCAGATAGACGCCGATAGCATCTCTCCCTTAGGGCTTAAGGTCAGGGCCGGATTTACCATCCGCCGCTATGTGCAGCTGCACAGGGGCATGTGGCAAGGGGGGGGTGGCAAGGGGGGGCATATTGAAAAAATGGATGGATGGATGGATGGATGCACCTGGAACCTCTTCAAGGACCACTGGTGGTCCCCGGACCACTGGACCACTGAACCACTGAACTATGGCACTGCACTATGCATGGCACATTAGGAGTCCACTAGGACAGTTGTTCCTATCTGGGCTACATAACTGTACTGATGATGATGATGATGATGATGATGATGATGATGATGATGATGATGATGATGATGATGATGACTTAACTCTGAGAGTGTACAAATGGAACCAAATGGAGCCGTATACACTCTCAGAGTTACATACCTGCAATAGCCATTTAGGTCTATAGCTCTTTGCGTTTGTTTAAATACAAATTTTGTATGTCCGTGGCAAAAGTAGACTTTTATTTTGACAAAAATGTCCACCACATGGCGATGGCTCCTGGGAAAGACCAGAGGGTATGAGTTGCGTTAACTGTGTGTGCGCCTGTGTGTGTGTGTGTGTGTGTGTGTGTGTGTGTGTGTGTGTGTGTGTGTGTGTGTGTGTGTGTGTGTGTGTGTGTGTGTGTGTGTGTATGTGTGTGTGTGTGTGCATGGTGGTGTTCCAGGTGATGGTAATGCATGAGGGCTTAACCACCTCTCTGTTCGGTCAGCACCTCAAGCTGCCAACGCTGCCCAACAGCTCGCTGACCTCTGCCCTCTCCGACGCCAAGAAGAGCAAGAGCTTCCACGGGTCAATGGTCAGTCAGTGTGTGTGTGGGCGGGCGAGCTTCGCTCGGGCACGAGAGTCGCATTTCTGAAATGCATTTTACTGGTCAAAAAAAGAAAACCGGGGCGCCTGATGGAGGGGAAAGGAACTGGTTGGAATAACGTGTTCCTTCCATGCGCTACGTCCAACCAGGGAAACTCCCCCCTGTCAGGTGTAAAGGAGCAACTTGGACACTCAAGCATGAAGGAAGCATGAGTTAAGTCCGTTGCTCTCCCCAGGTTGGCGGAGGGTGTGTAGAGCCCAGGATCACATTAGATGATTGACACAGGGGTGAAAAATGGGTTACAAAATTGTGGGATAAAAAATATATATATAAAAAAAAAAAAAAAGAAAACCAATGTAATTTATTGCAATGGTTGCCAGTTGTATTCCAGTGAAGTTGTACTATTTGCCTATACCTTATTGTGTTCCATGTGTTCGGGGTTGGTCGTGTCCGCGCTAAAATGATCTGCACAGGGGCACTCATGGGGGTTAATATGGCCCTGCTTAAGGTGCATTTATTTAAGGTGCATTTGTTTTCTTTCTTTTTAATTATTTTATTGTATATATTTTATTTTCCAAGACAGGAGCGCGCCTATGGCGTGCGGCAATTCTAGTTCAGTACAATTCTAGTTCAGTACAAGTGTGTTGTGTTGTGGTCTGACCTGAGCATCAAACGATGTAGGGATATAATTAAAGTAAAGAAAGAACTAGACCGCACCTAGACAGTCAAAGCAGCTTTATTACACTAAAGTCAAAGGGGAAAACCTGATAAACTTCAATTGCATTATTTAGCTTATTTTTCTCCCGCCCCACCTTTGAGACATTTAGAGCCTTTGGAGTATATTTATTTGCTGTATTTCTCTCAGTAGGAGAAGAATGGGTCTCTTCACAGCTGTTGACCCGCTGACATTGTTTAGAGTAGCCTATGTGATTAATGTAAATCGCTCTGGATTAAGAGCGTCTGCTAAATGCCTAAATTGTAAATTGTTGCTGTAACCTGGACATAAAGTAATGGACAACAACAATTTACTGCACAGCAGAGTGCATATTTAGTACAAAAGTCACCCAGACAAAAGTTAAACCTTAACCTTGTGTCTGTCCATTGAAAGTGGCCACATGAGGTAACAGAATTAGTTTAATTCTGAGCGTAAAACAAGAATCAATTTGTAGGCCTACTCTCTTCCAAGCTAATTTAACACAAAAGTATTTGCACTTTGCACTTTTTCACCACTTCCCCCAGTAAAGCTACAATGTAACCTACATTTACTCTCTGGGCTGCAGCACCAGCCAAAAAACGACTAAGAAATTGAACTGTAATGTCAATACTGCCTCTTATGAATAAAAAATGTGTCAATTTGAATGGGAAGTGTGGCGTAAAGGACAGAGAAAGTGAATGAAAGCGCTCTAGTGGATGTGAGTGCATCCTTCAGGGTATGTTAAATATTTAATGGCTATCTCCGGTTTGCAAGTGCTAAATGGAATAGGAGGACTGGAGGAGACAGAAATAAGAACCAACAGGTAAATAAACAAGTGTGGACGAACAGTAGACTATACAGGGCTTCTCTCTCTCTCTGTGTGTGTGTGTGTGTGTGTGTGTGTGTGTGTGTGTGTGTGTGTGTGTGTGTGTGTGTGTGTGTGTGTGTGTGTGTGTGTGTGTGTGTGTGTGCGTGCGTGCGTGCGTGCGTGCGTGCGTGCGTGCGTGCGTGTGTTGGCAGTGTGCGTGCATGCATGTTTTACCGACAGTATAAAGTAGGCGAGCGGTTTTCAAAGTTTCAATCTGGAAGGAAAGGAAAAATAAATATGAATAAATGTAAGATAATAAAACAATTTATATAATGTGTTCAATTCATGTGATTTCTCTGGAAAGATTTTAATGAATTATGCGTAGGTTGCCCTGAACACATGCTCGCTTTTGGGTCGAAAAGGTCATAATTAGATCAAGGTATGAGTCTTAGCAAAATAACTCGATGGATACCATTTTTTCCCGATACTTGGTGAGAGTGATCAGTAGGCTGCCCACGAAGTAATCCTTTTGGGCTGAAAAGCTCAAAGGTCAAGGTCACAATTCGAGAGACTGTGACCTTGAATTGAGACAGCAAGAGATGCTGGTCCCCAACGCACCCCAACGTGCATTTGTTTAATTTAATATACTGCAGTTTCATGACTGGTAGCATTATTATTCAACAGAAAAAAATATATAAATCTCAAGAAGTCATATTGTAAAGTCTTGCAGAATACTAAATACTTTCAGTTCGACCAAACGTACTCCTCTTTAAGATAAAGTCCTCTCTCTCCTCTCCTTCTCTCATTTCTGTCAAAGTCCACAGCTGTAATTAGAAAGGTTAATTAGAGGCAAGCTGCAAATAGAAAACCCATCAATTCTCACCAAACAGTGATCAGGGCATATGAAGTGGACCACTGTTTACACACACACACACACACACACACACACACACACACACACACACACACACACACACACACACACACACACACACACACACAATCCATGCACATGCATGTCTTCAGCATGGGTAGAGGCTGTGAAGAATCACACTGTTCCCCATGGCGGTAGTGTTTTTACGATACGATACGATACGATACGATACGATACGATACGATACGATACGATACAACAAGAAACAGACAAGACATAGACACAAGACAATACATTACAAAATGGTAGACATTACAGAACAAAAATCACAGAAACAATCAGTAACAAGAACACTGGTTTAACGATTTTGTTTTTCTTAAATGTAGGGACTCTAAACCACCTTAAGGAGGGCAACAGTTGATATTCATCCTTTAAAACGTGTAAGGGGTCAGAGGAGATACTCTTCGCCAGTCTAAGCATGCTCTTGGTCGCCTCTTTAAAGGAACGTAACGCGACCTCAACTGGCCTACCAACAATTTTAGCACAGATCTTAATTGAGCAAGTGATCAATACAGATAATGCTAGAAGAAGAACTCAGACGGGGGTTGGGGGGGGGTACCCCTCTGAGAAGGGTACTAAATAATATGGGCCCTCTGGGGTGATTGATAGCGTGTGAGAGAGCGCTGAATGGCCATGGCTGCATGGACCCCGTTGCCCTCCTAAGCCACCTGTCCAGCGTCAATGGGGGAAACACAAACACAGGATTACTGCCTTGACCATGGAGAGAAATGGGCCAGACAGCACCTTTTATACCATGGGAGCGCTAATCCCCTCCAGCGGTGAAAGGCTTGGATAACTTTTCTTTTCTTTCTTTCCTATACAGCCGACAGGCCACGTAGATGAGATTAAGGCACTGTAATTCCATTTGAACTAATCTACAGTACAGCTTCGCTTCCATGTCGGAAACACGGGAACAACAGCATACACATAGTATGAGCTCTTTGTCACGCGAGATGTCACATTTCATACCGTGGTAAACGTATTGTGCTTCACAGAAAAAAACATTATGTATACACTAAGTCAGGGGTGGGAAACTTTGACGATGGAGAGGGCCACTATAATTCCACACTCACTCCAGAGGGCCACATTATATTACTGTCGTAGCAAAAATAGCCGATCTACAAGCTCAAAACGCGTCGCCCACAGCCCTCCTATGAGACACAGACTGAGTAGCCATTTCATCATGATTATTAGTGAGGACCTATTATTTGAATATAGGTTGAAAAGTGGTGAAGTGGTCCTTTAACCCATTTAGGCCTAAGGCCGATTCTAAAAACGCCTTCTAAAGCCTGACCTGAAGTTTTCTGAAAAACTTCAAATATTTATATAGCAGCATCAAAATGTTTACATTTTTGAATACTGTACATACTGTACAGAACCCAAATATGGGTTCCCGGCCTGAGGGGGTAAGACACCAAAAGGGGTTCCCACTTCCCGCCCATTAAGCTACATACTGTATATAGACTGAATTAATTAAAGTGGGTCTTGTTTGCATGTTTGGAATTGTAACAGCTGAAACCAATAATATATCAGTATTCTGATATTAACCTGAGGGCCACATTAAGTGAAGGTGAGGGCCGCATGTGGCCCATGTATAAGTGCATAATGCTACACTAATCCCATCCACCCTCTCACCTACACTACACATATTGTTTTTTTAATGAACCCACGTTCACAATATTACACAGCATTGTGTCGTACCCCAACTCCACACCAACTCACTCATATACAGTACACACAGCAACACACGCAAGCACACACATATTCACTGCAGGAACAGCATGGGTTGTTGATGAAGTATGTACGGTTGTATGTGAGCATCTGCATACATGTAGATACTCTAAGAGTCTAAGCATACCCTTACAGTATATTAACCAAATTAATAAAATCTGAATTTAAATGTGATTGGTTAGCCGATTTGCTCGTCTACATAATGATACATTTTCCATTCATTGTCAATGCCATTTAATGTTTGTGTTGCCACAAATGTAGTCATATTTGGCGGACATTTTACCTAATTTCTCCTTTCATTGTAAATGGCAAGACATGTGGGGACCAAATTTACGTCATATTTACATATGACGTAAATCTCCCCTTCATTGTCAATGGCATTTAACGTTTGTGTTGCTACAAATTTATGTCATATTTGGCGGACATTTCACCTAACTTCTCCTTTCATCGTCAATGGCAAATATTGAGACGTGTGGGGACAAAAGCTGTACAGGAGGGCCCCTTAACTCTGAGAGTGTACAAATGTAACCAAATGGTCGCAAATGGGTCGCAGAGTTACAGACCCATAAGGGTCCATTTGGTTCCAAACTATCATTTAGCTGGGGACCCCCTGGAACTCCCTCATGGACCCCCGGGGGTCCCCAGACCCCACTTTGGGAACCACTGCTATAAAGGCCCCACAACATGCGATTGCAATTTGGGTGTGATTTGTGTTCAACATATATTACGTTTATTTTTTTGTGAAAAATGCAAACTGTTTGGCATGGGGATGGCCAACATGGGGAGTTGCATCACCATCAAAGGAATCAACGGGGGCGGGAATTATTATATGACCTACAGTTCAAGAGGCCTTTCGGACTGGCAGAGATTTTATCTTTAATGAATGAAAAAAGACATTCTCTTGGGGACGGGGAGTCAGTTTGACTCAATATCAAGTTCAATTTGAGATTGTTGCCCCATTAGACACAATTTCTAGTTTACATTGATCAAGAATTCTGACTATAATCAGCCTAGTGTGTGCCCTTTTAAACCGTTGTTGTGTTGATGTGTGGCATCACGTACGGTTCATCTGTTACGCCATACAAATGGTGCACTCAGCTCTATTATTCACGAATCAACATCCACCCAACTGCACCCACTGTCCCCCACACTTTAACCGCACTTATGAAATATTGAAAGAATGCAACTGCAAAATGGGGGTCATACAGTCAGGTACCCTCTCTATCTGCCACCTTCTCTAGGGATGTGAATTACTAAAGAGAAGGGGGAGGAATTGGAGAATGTACCGTAGTCACTTTAACCGCATGAACCCTAGCATCCCTAAAATGGCAGATCTACACAAGCTCACAACTAGTATTTTCTTTTCGTCAAAGATATTTAGTGAGACTTTTCTTCCAAGCATATAGACCGCTGCGGCGGGAACCCTGTCAACTGAAGTAAGGGGGGTTTCATCTCCAGCTGTTTAATCCTTTTTTTCTTCCCCCCCCTTTTCTCCTATTTTTTATTATTTTGTTGTCATGCCAATTCCCAATGTTTCATGTCATGTGGGAAGGTGTAGACTAGCACGTGTCTCCTCCTCTGACAGGCCTACACCTCTTCTTTTCACGTTACGTGACCACGAGGAGTTTTCACCAGTGGTGGAAAAAGTAGTCAATTGTTTTACTTAAGTAAAAGTACCAATACTGCAAGTACGGAATTGAAAATGTAAAAGTAGAAATGTATCGGCATCAAAATGTACTTAAAGTACTAATAGTAAAAGTACTCATTGTGCAGAATGTATTTCACAAGTTCAAAATGTGTACAAAATGTATTGAAAATAGCAGATCTACAAGCTCACAATGCGTCACGTTGCGACGCATTGTGAGCTTGTATATCGGCTATTTTCAAATGGCCGAAAATGTATAGGGTTGAAGTGGTTAATGTATGTTTTCTAATCAAATTTTTAAATCTCCAAAGTAACTAGTAAAGTTGTTATAAATAATTGTAGTGAAGTAAAAGTACAAATTGTGGCTCTGAGATGTAGTGGAGTAGAAGTGAAAGTATTGGAAATTGGAAATACTCAAGTAAAGTACAAATTCCTCAAAAGTGTACTTAAGTACAGTACTTAAGTAAACGTACTTGGTTACTTTCCACCACTGGTTTTCACCTGGAAGGCGCAGCACGTGCGGAAGACCCACACTATCTGACCCAGTTCCGCACCCCACTGAGCAGTGCGCCTCGGCTGAACACGGCTGATTGAGTCCGTTGGAGCGCCATGCAGCCAAGCCAGATGTGCCGCAGAAATGATTCAAACCCAGAGTCAACGTCTGCGTGGACCACCTGGAAGCCCCCTGCTGCTTAGTCCTCTGTATCTCAGCAACCCAGCTGTGGTGGCACAATTGAGTGGAAATAGCTGATCTACAAGCTCGCAATGCATAGCAACTTGGTGTGTTGTGAGCTTGACAGCTTGTAGATCTGCTATTTTCAGTGAAGACTTAATTGAAGAGGGAAAACAGATTTCAGGGGTTATGGGCTTCCCCCTTGTCTCCCTGTAAATTACATTTTAAAATAGTGTACCATTTGTCCTGAAAAGTGTTGAAATTAAATAATATATTTTCATGCTTATCTCTTAGAACAAAGCAAAGAGGTTATTCTGCTAAAATAATTCTAATATAGTTTGTCCAAAAGTATTCATGGTACCCAAAAGTTTAGAAGTTGTAAGAAATAATTGCATGGTAGTGATACCAGAATATTCTGTTTTAATTATTCTCACAAGTGTTTTCAATCTCACTCGTGCAGACAGTGGAAAAAGAGGAAAATGCTCACTCTGCTGTTTTGTACCACTGTGTGTATCACATTTAACATGGAAAACACAAGGAAAAGCAGAGCGTGTTCTCAGAAGATTAGAAAAATATAATTGCCCAGCATGGTCAATGTAAAGGTTACAAAGGCGACTCTACTGCATCTACAGAGAGAGCTTTATGTTCCTGTGATCACTGTTGCCAATATTATTAAGAAATATTCAGTGTGTCTCTGTAGCCAACGATCGCTAATGGGGATCTGAATAAAGAATAAAGAATTCTCAAGACAATATCAATATGGGCTCCAGGCAGCATTCTCACATGTTAAGGATGACCAGAGAGAGAGAGAGAGAGAGAGAGAGAGAGAGAGAGAGAGAGAGAGAGAGAGAGAGAGAAAGAGAGAGAGAGAGAGAGAGAGAGAGAGAGAGGAGGGAGAGGAGAGAGAGAGTCACTGTTGTTTCTGCCAGGTAGCGTTTTATAACCATAAAACCTGATATTGCAAGTGACAACCTTGTTTGGCTGTGTGAGTGACTGAAAACGAGCACTTTCATTGAACATTGATTGGGACATGGATTCAAATCCCAACTTCATTTCTCTGTTTTTGGGATACATTAGTGATGTTACTGGAGTCAGTGGATGTTTCCATACTACTACGAAAATGCAAAGTAAGAATTTTGGTAACAAAAGATGCAATTACTGGGGGCGAGAGAAAAAAGTAAAGTAGCCTAATAAGTAACTAGTTATTTTTGGCAGGGAGTAATAAGTAAAGTCATAATGATATTACTGTTTTAGAGTAACTTTGACAACACTGCTTGTTAACCTCCTCTTGTGTGCACGGGTGATATCCACAGCACTGTGGAGAGACACCCCAATTTGTTTTTTAAAGTCATTGAACAAACTTGTCTACAAGCTCACCATGTGTGGGGAGGAAAAAAAAACATGTTGGGAAAGTTACTTAAATCCAGTTACTTAAATCCAAGAAAAGCAAATGTATAGAGGGAATAGAGAGCAAGAGGAAGGCTGATGAAATCAAAATAAATCAGGCTCAGCACATCCTTCCATTTCCCTCCTTGCCACTGAACATTTTTCAGGCATTCGTCATTTGTCATTCCAACAAAGCATTATTGGAATGATAAACGAATGATGAAGTCTGCATAAACAAATTAATGAAGAATGACGAATGGCTGGGCAGATAGAGGCAATTACTTGCTTTATACTGTATGTCATGACAGATATAATTTATAACACACCAAGAGGGGCCCAAATACATAGTGTGGTACTATATGTAAACATGCTATCTGCCTGGCCTTGATATGTTTACAAACCTAGGCTATGAGCATGCATGTTGTTGGTTTTAATCAATACCCTTCTTCTTCCTGATACTTTAAAGGACGATACTGGTGGTCATTACTTGCGCATGCAGAGCGCACAAGTATTGTGGTCAGCTGGACGTGGGTGCAGTAGTCCTACAACTACAACCTATCTCAAACCCTCACCCTAAACCTAACCTCCCACGGGGCAGCACACCTAAACCTAACCTTAACCCATGTCTAACCAATGACTAGTCTAAACTAAGTATGCACCCCCTGGACGTATGTATGTATGGTATACGTGGTAGGTATATATATACTAGAAGCCATTGGATTCCATTAATTTCAGTACAGTATGATAAAAAAGACAACTTGTTTGAGTTAGGCCTATAGATATATATACTAAATATCATAGTACTTTTTTGTCATTATTGTTGTGATTTGATGCAACTGATCTAACTGAAAATAGTTCCTGGAGAAATTAGCCAACAATTACTGAGGTAATTTTGGTACGATTTCAAGGACCCTACAATCAGTGTATCTACACTACAGCATTCGACCAGTTGTTCCAGGAACCATCATACAGTCCCACAAGGGCAGCTCATCTATAGTCTCTCAGCCATGGCTGGCAAAATTGTTGTCTATAGTTCATTCAGCTAGAGAGTGGTGCAGACAGAGAGAAAAAAAGAGTGAAAGTGAAAGAGACGGATGGAGAAAGGCAGACAAAGATTTCAATTCTAGGTGACCCATGGGGAAAAACATCATATGCTACGTGTGTTGGAGTACTAAGAAGTCAAAACCTAACTTTCTACTTTCCGACTGAACTTTTTTGAAGGAATTATATTCATATATTTTCTTTAACACTGTGGAAATATCTTCCCTCACATAAGGTGCTTAGACAACAATTATCAAAATGCATATTCATAACCTTGATGAGCTCCATTATGGTCGATTATACAATATATTTTTGGCTCGGAATTACATCCAGCATCACTGCCTCATGTTTATATGCATTCGTTCAGAAAAAGCTGATTTGCACAGAGCAGCTTGTTAGGTAAATGATCTATTTGAAGATAGCTCACCTGCGACACACATCCTGCACTGTTACTCTCAGATAAGGGCCCAATGAGGTCGCGCTCACACATCCGCCTGGGTGACAGCAGACTGCTGGGCGAGCACTGGCACTTTGGAATGGGGGGGGGGGGGGGGGGGGGGGGGTAAGATCTTAATTTTCGGGCCTGTTATGAACTCAAGTTTTTGGCTGCGGCTGCACCGAGCCCGTCTAGAGTTTAAATGGACAGGTATCAGTCAAAAGGGAGACATCAAAGAGGAAGGATGGATGGGGAAGGATCATCATATGGAACGTCAGAACAGGTCAGCTCCATATATGGAGATCTTAGATCTAAGGGTGTTGAGGTCAGATGTAGAGTTGCTAATATAATGTACATTAAAACATCTGAAACAAGGCTACGGGTGCAGTCACACCAAACTTTAATTCTGCCGGGAACCCCTTTTGGTGTTTTAAACATTTATGTTATAATTTAGCTATTGAAAAATAGCAGATCTACAAGCACATAGCTTGTAGGTCTGCTATTTTTGAAAAATCGTTAAAATGTGCCTCAAAGCTTTCAGAAAATTGTCATGATTTAGAAAACTTTTTTTTTTAAATTTCAACGTCAGGCCTGAATGGGTTAAAGTTCGGTGTGACCACACCATACAAAGTTAAATAAACAAAAATAAGACAGTAAAAAGGTTATATATTGTCGCCGTCATACGGAAACCTTGCACATCCACAAACGTTCCTTGTTTCAACATTTCAGTACTGCTGTATGGGGCCGAGACCCTCACAGTACAACAGGAAAAATCTCTGGATGGAGTCTACACAAGAATGCTACGAATGGCACTAGGTGTCACATGGACTGCATCAGAAATGTGGACCTCTATGGGGACCTACCGCGGGTCACGGACAAAGCCAGAGAGAGAAGGACGAGGCTGGCAGGGCACTGCGTCAGGCATCCAGAACTAGAGGCAAGTAAATTGACCCTATGGGAGCCAACCCAGGATACAAGGTTTCTGCCTGACAGTAGCGATATATTAAGCATGAATAAGCGAGGCAATACGATAAGCAATGACAAGGCCTTTACATTGATGTACATTTTGAGAATGTGTTTGAAGGAAGGCCCTGACTTTGCTCGTGTAGAAAAAGAAAAAGCTTGATCGCCCCAGTATAATGAGTCGACTTTTAGGATCTCATGCAGCCCTCAGGCTCATACGGGCCCAGCATTTGTAAAATGTAATAAATATATAGTAGGAGCCTGGCCTTGCAAGTCGCAGTAAAATCTTTAACATCTATCCAGATATTCACAGGAAACCAGCGAAGATAATCTATTGAATATGGCTGCATTTCTTTCTTTCTACTCTACAGAAGCTTAGTTTGCAACAGTTGGAGACGGGAATTAGATTTCATACTAAGCCCAAAGTACGCTACAGGGAGTTATACAGGTAGTCTAAATGTGAGAAAAATAAAAGCATGATTGACCTTTGGAAAGTCTGCATTTAACAAGAAAGTCAGGGAATGCATCTTGACCGTGCATCTTGGCTTAACAATGTTGGATTTGCTTTTGATTGATTGATTGATTGATTGATTGATTGATTGAAATATGTATTAACAGTTTGCAGAATTACAGTACATTTCAAGCACAACTCAATACAAATACTGTTAACTGTGAGTGGACGACCCAATAAAGCATTACACTTGTTTACAAGAGGGTCCACCTTGTTCAATTCAGACGTATTCAGACGTACAAATAGACACTTCTATATAGCCAAAGAACAGGACAGGAATTCATCATAAAGGAGGTAAAAAGGGAAAAGAAACTCTGGAGTAGCTACTGCATCAGAAGTGAGGTGTGATAATGGAGTAAGATTACACTGATGACAACACTGAAGAATGTATTGAAAGCTAGGGGCAGGTGTGAGACAAGGGTTTGTGTGTGAGAGATGTGGAATTGTGTGAATGGTGTGTTGGCTGCTGATTTGTCCTACCACCCTGGCAGGACAAGAAGAGTTGTTGTCCTGAATATTGTTGAAGATCGGGTTGAAAAGAGTCCAAGTGGGTTAGCTTGCCATCATATCATCTTCACAGAATAACTGCTCAGTTAGAAAACACTGTCATGTCTTTTGAAAAACCTGGCCTGTAACAAAGGCCACAATGAATTATTTGTAAAATAACATGTAAAATGACATCCACATTTAACAAAACATTAAGCTATTAATAAAACTTAACACATTTCAAACAAAATGTAAACATTTCAAACATCGTGTTTCACTCATCAATTGAGCAATCTGATTGGATTCACATTGTTATGAATTGACAACAGAGAGACATGGTTGGTACTAGGATACAGAACCTCACTGGGACATTAGTGTGAATATGCAGCTCTGTATCTTCTAATCTACATAGACCACCACAGAAAAGGTGGTAAAAGTCTGAGCGGAAAACCAGAAAAAAAGCTTCTATTAGTGAAAGACAGCAGACTATAGTCGAGTCAAAAACTGTGACCATCCTCTGGCAAGGATGTTTTGATGATTGACAGTTATAAAGGGTCCATAGAGGTCTACTACTAGGGCTGTGTATCTATCAGTGGTGGAAAGTAACTACGTAATTTTACTTAAGTACTGTACTTAAGTACAATTTTGAGGTATTTGTACTTTACTTGAGTATTTCCAATTTCTAGTACTTTTACTTCTACTCCACTATACATCTCAGAGCCAAAACTTGTACTTTTACTTCACTACAATTATTTGAAAACTTTAGTTACTAGTTACTTTGGCGATTTAAATTTTGATTAGAAAACATACATTAACCACTTCAACCCTATACATTTCGGCCATTTGAAAATAGCCGATCTACAAGCTCACAATGCATTGTAGATTGTAGAACGGCTATTTTCAATAGATTTAGTACACATTTTGAACTTGTGAAATGGGACATTCTGCAATATGAGTACTTTTAGTACTTTAAGTACATTTTGATGCCGATACTTTTGTACTTTTACTCAAGTACATTTTCAATTCCGCACTTTTACTTGTAACGAAGTACTTCTAAATTGCAGTATTGGTACTTCTACTTAAGTAAAACAATTGAGTACTTTTTGCACCACTGGCATCTAATGATGCTACTGTAGGCGAGTATTGGAAAGCCAAATCAAGGAAGATGATGAAATTGGGTTAATTGTATTAGACTGTAATATACGATGTGATCTGTTAATCAAAGAGAATCCAATTCCATTAGCTAGACTAAATGTCAATAAATACAAGTGCACTGTACATTTAAAGATTAAAAGCCTACGTTCAGATAAAATGATATTCATCCCATTAACATGGATAATAGTGAAAAAATTATGGATCCACACCATTATACAACAAGAAGTAAATTAACTCGTAGCCTACCCTTTGAACTGATGAAGAGGTGGTTGGAGAGTGGCCTTAGGCTTCCTAATCCACAACAGCTGTGAGGAAATGGATGCCTTCCGTCTTCCTCAAGGGGAAAACCTTTAACTGCCAAACTATTAACCAGTTATTTATTATTCTCCACCTGCTGCCACTTAATACAAACACTAGCGCTTCTGACCGACATCGTACCAAGGTGCTTATCCCTGTCATAATGTGTTCCACAAACAATAATGTATGTTTCAACAGGTCTGCCAAATATGTTATTCCTGTCAGAACGCACGCACGCACTCACACACACACTCTATGTACTGTATATGTATGAATGAATGTATCATTTTTAACTCTATAATTGGTTATGCCTAGTTTTAGCGACAAATGGAGATCATCACCTCTACTAGTGAAGTGAAGCATTTAGAGGCGTGTGAGTCCACTCTATAATTTATACCTCACAACTTGCTGCATGTTGACAGTCTTGCTGCTACAGTAGTATATTGATTTTTACTTTAGCCTCCCCGTAGTGCATTGTCAGACTAGCAGTGGTGTTAAAAAGTAAGTGACTGTATAATTCCCAAAGCCAACTCACCGGAAAACATCTCCCACTGACCGCACCTTCCTTGCATCTCTTCAGAGCAGGGATTGATTCAGTATGGATGCTGACGGCACCGAGGACCCGAGGAGGATTGTGGTGTTGGGGTTGGCACAGGTATAGACACTGACATAAGGATTAAAAGGAAGCCATCACAGTTTAATGCTTCGATGGTCTGACTGCTTCACGAAGCCAAGGCAGTCGATGTGGTTTGCGGGCAAGGGAAAAAAAAGCCTCACCTCTCCTGAAACCTCCTGTCCCTTGGGAGAACCTTTGGAGAGTTCCTTAAGGCCTATTCATATACATACTCCAGTTTTAGGTGAAGAGGTGGCCACTGAAACGGTGGTTAGTAAAAACAGAGAGATGTTTGGGTGAGCGCCGTTGAAGCGCTCACCACCACAGCGTGACGTCATGTTGTAGTTCTCGGTGGTCACCTTATCAACTAAAACTGTGTAACCGAGTATGAATACGCCTTTCGTGTGTTTCAAATGAATCCCTTTTTTTTCTTTTACTTTACCGTACCTTGCAGTGCACCTTATTCGTACCATACGGTAGCAATGTAATACAAAGAATGCAAATGGAAACTAACTTTGGTCACCTGTTGCCAACAACAGATAGTCACCTGATTATAAGTAAGAAGGCAAGCCATGAGGCCTATAGTATAGGGCAGGAGCCTATCTCCTGTTTCTGTAGCGTGTGGCAGCTTGATGTACACCCCCTGGACATGACGTTAGTATGTCGCAGGGACTTTGGTATGACCTGGCTGGGGATCGAGCTCTAACCTTCCAGTGTCAGCGCAGCCGCAGACTCTACCCCACAAGGCCAAATCTTTCTTCTCAAAGTAATTTATAAGTAAATGCAAAATGTATCCATTTTTACAATCTCAGTTAAAATAAGAATATTGTTTTACGTCGGCCCTCAAATATAAAGTATAGCTCCTTTGAGGGGCAGTGAATAGGAAACTCAAACTGTATTCATAGGGGAAAAAAACTAATTCTGACAATACTGATAACTACAGCACATTTGGCACCAAAGTTCAAAGTTTTATTCATCTCATTTTTACAGTGAACAATATACAAAAATATAAAGTACCAAAAGTTCACAGTGTCCGAAAGGCAGTGTTCAGTTAAACTCACGTAAAATCAATCATATTCAATAACAACAGATGTGTGGGAGTTTTCTTCTTTTTTTGGGGGGTGTGGGGGGGAGGGGGGTCAAGCAAGTTCCTTTTGACTTTTCCTTTAAAGATCAACACATTGTGTGAGAGATACACACAATGCATGTGAGAGTACCACCAGTGTCCGTTCCGTTGCATAGAAGGCAATGCAGCCCTTTATACATGCAAATAGCAGCACATCCAGTCAAGACACCACTGTGCCCCTAGTGTAAAGAATTTAAGCCTAATTTACATATTGTCATATAGGATGGTGTGGCTCGCCCCCAAAATAACTCATTTGTAAAAGCGGATATTTTCACTGGAGTGTACATTAGGCTCAAGTGAATTATGCTATTTGTAAAAAAAAACGGTCATACTTAAGTAGATCTACAGCACATGCAAGTTCACTCCTCACACAGGCATGTGCACTTACAAGCACGCAACCATGCAAACGTGAATGCGCACACGCATGCGCGCGCGCACACACACACACACACACACACACACACACACACACTCTCTCACACAAAATACAGTACACACACTCTCACACAAACCAATACTTACAGCCAGACGTAATTAATTCATCAGTAAAATGCCACATTGTGTCAGGAATATGCAGTTGCTTACATCACTGGGGCTCGGTGCTTCATGCTACATAATCATATAAAACAGAGAGAAATGCCTCCAATTCATTGCTTGGTCTTCAAGATATTTACAAAGTACATACAGTAATTACATCCGTAAGCAAAAAACAACAACATGTATGTGGGATAATGTACATTTTACAACACACAGTACCTTTGATTATTGTCATTGGAGGAATGCTGTTGCACAGAATTGACAGCTTAGAAACTATGAGGCGAAGGGGGAAAGTGGATAATCTTGGCGTGTTGTAGCGTGTGTTAAGGGACTTGACGTGATCTAGCCCCATTCATCACCATCATCGTCTGGTTTTGGCCCACACACCAACCGCTTGTCTGTATGATATGGGCTGTTCCAAACATGCATTTGCGCGCACACACACACACACACACACACACACACACACACACACACACACACACACACACACACACACACACACACACACACACACACACCAATCAACCATTTGTCAGGGGAAAAAAACCAACAAAAAACGTGCTGTTCTCATTACTAAGAAATCTCCAGGCCACGGAAAGGACTTGTGAAAAATGATACCGTGATGCAAAATGTGCTGAGAGAGAAAGCAGTGTTTACACAAGCCCACGGTAATAATATCCACACTTATCTCACTCTGTCTGTCCAGGGAGCCAGCAGGGCTGACGGTGCTACGACGTGCTCTAAATTCAGAACGCATGACAACAAGAATAACATTTCCCTTTGACATGACATGTAAAAAAACAAACAAAAGAAAACAGTAAAAATAGCACCCTTTACTAAACAGATCACACTGTTGCCGGTGCTTATCAGCAAGGGCGTTCTGACGGCCCCTGACTGGAGTCTTTTTTTTATTTTCCTCCTGGAGAAAATGTCAAGCAGAACCCCTCCAGTTGAGCAGTGAGTGATGTGAGGTACAGTTTTCTTCTCTCCAAGACCCTCTCTATCTCTCTCTGTGCCTTTTGCTGTTCACTCAAAAATCACATTCCGCTTAAAAAGACATGTAGCCTGGATGAACGGGCATCTGCTCCTATTCCTGTAGTCACATGACAAGAAATGGATTTTGATTTTGCAGCAGTTCACTGTAGTTCAAGGGTTTGCTCAGGCCAAACACTTGTCGGTAACAACACTGTACTGTGACAGGGCATTTTTTTTAAACTTTTGACCACTTAAACCCTCTATCGTCTCTGTCGGGTGGAAATATCATATGTTCAAAACTGTTACTTTTCAGGATTCCCAAAAAAGAAAAGTAGCTCAAAGCAAGCTCAAATGTTTTGAGCGTGTATATCTGCTATTTTTGATACTTGTGTGACGCTGTAGTATGATCAAAGGGCGTTCATTTCCGAAAAATACAAAAAAGGTAGAATATGGAGGCAAGAGGGAAACTTGTACAGCACTTTAAATCAATACTTATTTTACTGCGGTCGGCTCTGTACATGGTTCGTCCACTTTTCCCCTCAAAACCAAATCACTTGACAATAGCCGATGTACAAGCTCACAACGCGTGGAAACACGGCGTGTTGTGAGCTTGTAGACCTGCTATATTTAGAACGTTCCAACCCAGATTAGGGATGCTTATAGGGTTCAAGTGGCAGAAGCAGCTCATATAACACTGAGGTGAACCCGACGGATCTGACGACACCGTCCGTCCGTCACGGACCGGCCGCGGTCTCGCCCTGCGGGAAAAAGGTCCGCAAGCTAGTGTCCCGGGCGCCGCGCATGAGGAAGCCTGTCAAACGTGTCTTTCCTCGCTATTGTTTCACCCCCATACACAACAGTCTACCATCCGTGAAATATGAAAAATGAAAGCAAGCGGGCTGCCAACATGCCTCTGTGAGTATCTTCTGACCCCTTGAATCCTTTGCCCCGCACGCACGCACGCATGCACACACACACGCACAAACGACTCAGGGGAGGATTTCTCACGACACATTAGCTCCGGTCCTCGTCCCACGGATAGTGCCGCTTTGTCGCAGAAAAACATCCACATCGTGCGTTCTTGCGAGAATAGATTGAGCGCAGTTTGTGATAAACGTGTCCCAAAGCTGCCCGTTATTCCACAATAGCACAGCATTGGGACTCAGTCCTCGTTAGAATTTGCCTTGACACAAACATTTGAGTGCATTCGGCGAGCAGAAAAGAAATTATGAAAATGCTAAAAAGAAGCGTAGCTCATTCATGGGGTTTCTCTTCAGTGTGATATCCTTTGCTTCATCCCCAGTTCACGTCGAAAAAGCAGCAAATGCATGCAGTGAATTCCTCTGAAATGTGATTATCGCGTTGTCCGCCACCGCGCCGCATTGTATTTCTTTTGTGAATCACAGTCGGAATCCTTTTTTTCTGCTCGTACACTCAAAGGATTTGATGCAGGCGGTCTGGCTCATTTTGAAAAAGGCAAGCGAGACAAGCGGCCGCAAAGTCTTGTAAAGGTTTACATTAAAGTTGTCTGAATGTATAGACATCACATGGTATTTAACCAAAAAAAAACGATGGGTACTGTAGTTTAGCGCACGCTTAACCTAAAACCAAATGCCGTTTTCAAACAGGCATTTTCAACAGGCTCTCAATTTCAGTAAAGACGAAATATCGTGCTTCACGGAGTAACTGTAAAGACCACGGATGGGGTCCGTGGTGATGGACCTGTGGGGATTTTGTAGACTTCTGCACACAATGGTTTTGTGCTGCTGAATACGAATGCATTCTTGGATGTGGAAGCTTCTGGCCTTGGCCGGGGAGGGGTGGGGGGGTCTGGCTCCAAGCCCACATTTACGCTTTGGCAAAACCCCACGCAGAACCCCCTACCACGAATGGAGGAGCTGCAAAATACAAGGAGAAACAGTTTGTGGTAGGGGGGTTTCAGTTTGCAACAGGGGCTTTTGTTTAAGGGGGCTGGGGAGGACCTCCAGGCATCTCGCTTTTCTTTTGGGGGGTGGGGGGGGGGGGCGGGGGCGGAGGGCGCCTTCGTTGGGTGGCGGGTGGGTGGGCGTTCTCGGTCGGTGGGCTCGCCTCTCAGCTGTGCATGTAGTTCCGACAGGGAGAGTCGGGGTGGAAGTCGTACTTGCTGAGGCTCGGGGGGTAATAGGTGGTGGTGTAGACGTTGCTGGAGGGGAGAGGTGAGCTGAAGTAGTTGCACGTCTCGTCGTTGGCGTGCAGGTTGTTCTTGTTCAGTGTCTGGAGGATCGAGAGAGGGAGGGAGAGAGATATGAGGTTCAGATGAGGTTTAAACCTAAACCCTGTACCAAATCTCTTCACCAAAAATGGCTAATCTACAAGCTTACAGCGCGTTGCAAAATAAGTGTTTTTTATAGTGTATCAGACACCCCCGCCCCCCGCATTCTCAAGGCTGCTACTACAACCAAATAAATTAATAATGTTCACATACTTTACTTCTTTTGATCATGATTGTTACGGTATGGTGGTTTACTTCTGAAAACCGCCCCTTGATCTCGATACCATGGTGCATGCCAGAACTTTATTTTGACGCAGGATTGCGGCCAAAATCTTGCATGCATTACTCACTGAGATATCCCGCCTTCAGAACAATTTAGAGATCTGAAAGGACATCAAGCGGACACCGTGTACAGTGGCTCCGCCAAACCTCAGCTGCCCGCCTGCGCACCAGTACCCATTCCAGAGACTCTCAAACAAAGAATCCATTTCAAAACACTACTAAACACCTACAAAGCGCTAAACAATCTGGCTCCCCCATACCTCTGCGATCTCCTCAAACGTCAAGTCCCCCTCCCGTTCTCTCAGGTCTGGTGGTGACGCAAACCTCCTTGAGGTCCCCAAGACCAAAAACGTACCGTACGTGGGGGCGACTGGGAGCTTTTTCCGTTGCGCTGCCCCAACTCTGTGGAATGCACTCCCCAAAACTCTAAGAGATGCCCCCCACCCTCCAAACCTTCAAAACCGCCATCAAAACCCAAACCTCTTCAATATAGAGGGACTTTTCTGTTTGGATGTATGGGCTGTCAAGGCCAGAAAGTAGTTTTTTGCCACTCAGTAGGCTTTCCCACATAACTTCCTGGTATGATGATGATGTCACGTGCTAGCTACTAACCCTTTCCACTGTTTTTGTTGATTTTATTCCTTAGCCATCCCTAATTAAGTTGTTTTCATTTGTTGCTTCCTCTTGCCCCCCCATGTAAAGTGTCTTTGGGTACTCAGAAAAGCACTATATAAATGTGAGTTATTATTATTATTATTATAAGGAAATTCAAAGTTCTTCCAAATGACGGTAGAGGCCGGGCTGATGAAGTGCTGTCCTGTGACCTTTAACGAGCTCAGCTGAGAGACATTTGGGGGTGGGGGGAGGGGAGAGACTATTGAGGCTTGAGGGCCCAAAATGTCCCCGAGATCTCATTTAACCCATTTTGACCCGACGTCGAAATTTAAAAAAATGTCTTCTAAATTATATGTAATTGGCCGCCGACCCCCATCTGAAAACATGTTGTTCCAGGGACCTCCCAGAAGCAAAGAAATTAGTTAAAAACGTTCTGAAAGAATATATATTCAAAGATTTGCACTGCATTTCCACGATTTCTCAAAAATAGCAGACCTACAAGCTTGTAGATCTGCTATATTTCAACAGCTAAAGCATAACATAACATAATTAAAACACCAAAAGGGGTTCCAGCCCAGAATGGATTAAACTGAGATGGTGCAAGCATTGTCTTTTGGAAATCTAAAAGTCTATTGTGACAATGAAAACCTGCATTTCCCGGCAGTCGCTCGGTCACGCCTCCATGTACTGTATATGGTCACGCCTCATGACATCACGCCTCCATATATGGTCACACCTCGTGACATCATGCCTCCATATATGGTCACGCCTCGTGACATCACGCCTCGTGCCACCACCACATATGTCCGTCTCCATATATGAAGATCACGACACTGACCTTATCAAACCCTGGATAGCCATACATGGAGAAGACTGGATCATCAACCTAGATCTGCATATATATGGAGCCAGCCAGCAACTCAAACCCTTAGATCTCCATATATGGAGCTGACCTGTTCTGACGTTCCATATGTTGATCTGACCTCATCAAACCCTGTACACTCAAGACACGCTCCATATATGGCCAGTACAGAATTCATTCCATACAGTATGTTGATCTGACCCCCCCCCCCCCCCCCCATGCCAAACGCCAGCACTCGCCCAGCAGTACGTCTGCCGTCACTCAGACGGATGCGTGCACGCAACCTCGCCCTTTAGGTTGAGGTCGCCTCTCGCCCTCAGGGCGTGTTAATGGTATATATATATATATATATATACAGGGCTTGACATTAACTTTTTGAGGCACTTGTCCTTTGGACAAGTACATTTCCCATTCACTTGTCCGGGCACAAAAGTCACTTGTCCGGAGCACGAGCACACTTAACTAACTATAAGTTGGTTTTACTTGGTGAATGAATACATGTTTGAATTTTAGGTGAATATTCCTAGTTTGCAAGTGAATAGCCCTAGATTAGAATGTCTATGATCTTCCGGGTGGTGCAGGGTAAAGTTCCTGGAGCGTGTACCTCCATGTCCCCCTAGTGAGACCCGTCACTGTGAGATGGAAAGAAGATGGTGGCTTGGCGGCCCGGGTATCGGAGGAGACCTGAGGCTTTCTTCACCCTCCCAATAATTCCCAATGGGGAATTGGGAATTGGATTTACTAAATTGGGACTTGAAGGGAAGAAAATGTTTTTTCTTTTTTCTTTTGTCTTGAAGGGGCATGTTTTGCGCAATAATAGTCTTTTCATTATGTCTGCCCTATGAGCTCTGAGATTTATATTATTGAAATTACAATAAAAAGATTTCGAAAAGAAAGAACGTCTATATGATCTTACATATATGTCATGTATTCCAAATACACAGCCATAGATCGGTCATATTCCGCGCACGGTTACCAGACTGACCTCGTCGGCATTTAAACTGTGCACCCACCCAATAATTAATTCCTAAGACTTGGAATCGCTTTGGGGACTATAGTTTCATATTAATTTGAAAGTTGTGGCAGAAAATGTGTACTAAATGTGATACAAATATCTCCACTTTTCCACGAGCTGCACACGGACGACATTATCTCCGGCGAGGGGCCCGGAATGAGTGCAGGACTGAACATATCAAAACTTTAGGAAGCACAAATGTATGGGGCATACAAAATAGGTTGTGTGGTCAATTAACACCAATCGCAAAACACACTGTCAATTGTGTGCGCCATAATGTTTGTGCTTCCCAAACATCGACTGTTCCCAAAGGAAGTTTTTATATTTTCAGTCTAGCGTTTCCTCATGTAAAAGTGGCAAACATGTGTTCTCTGCCGGAACTTTCACATGGGTATGAAACTAGAGGACAATATCTGAATCAAAGTCTTAGGAATTAATTACTGGGTGAGTATACACGCAGTGCTACAAGTTTACATGCTGACGTGGTCAGTCTGCTAACTGCTCAGATAGGACTGACATATGGCTGTGTATTTGGTATTTGGAATACATGAAACAAATGTATACAAAGATTACAGACATTCTAGGGCTATTAACAATATTGGAAAGGTGATGATTAGGAAAGCCAGACAATAACGGCAGACAATATTATTGGCTGGTGTGAGTGTCACAAAAAAAGCAAAACCTCAGTCTTTGAAATCCTAATGCATTTGTCCGGGAAGATTTAATACTTGTCCCGTACAAGCGGACAAGCCTTAATGTCAAGCCCTGATATATATTGGATACTGGCCTTCATATTGGCTCTGAATGACCAGTTGGCTGCAGTAGGGAAACAGTAGAGTGGAGGTCAGACAATGTGCAGAAACAATATGGTGGCTGTCAGACTCACTGGGTCTAGGTCGGAGTCTACTGTTCCAACCATCAATCTGACCTCTTTGACTTGCCCTCATCTTCTATGCAGCTCACGGTTCTGATCCTCAGGACCCAGAAGAAAACCATTTAGCGGGGGTTGGTGGGGCGGGGGATTTTTGAACATCCCTCGCGGACTAAAAATGAACTTTACAGTTCATTCTGATAGACTTTCCTTTTAGTTTTTCCCACTGCGTCTGAATTCCCCCATTGCAGTGCAACCTCTTTTTACCTTCACAGTTCACACTTTCAATCTGTTCACTTTATACATTGTGTGCTGACTCAGGTCTCAAAGAGGTACAACGAGGCTTGGAACAGGACATTCAGTTTGACAAGTAAGTACACAGTGTACAGTCAAATAATGTACCTTCCTTCCTTCTATTCCACCGTCACTAACCTCATTTGGATTATTGCAGATGGCTCAGTCTGGCGTCTGACACCACAATTCATGCCTACAGTCAGTGACATAGTGTCGATACGCAGAGGCACACACACACACACTAAACATGTCTAGTATCTCCCATCAATAGTGGGAGTTACTAGACACACACGAGGGTTTCAGGGGGGGAGGCAGACACTAATTAGCCTGGGTAATCCTATCACCGGGGATCAGCTGTTTGAGTGATGGTCTTTCCAAAACAAGTTAACGAGAACAAACGAGGATAATTAACCATATGAACCCTATTGTCTCCTATTCTGGGGGACTGGAGCAAACCAGCTTTGGTGGAAAATAGCCGATCTGGAAGCTCACAACAGCTTGTAGATCGACTATTTTCAGTGAAGAGATTTTGTGCAGAGGGAAACAATAGAGTACCGAAGTCCTGACGTCACTCAGTCGCTTCGCGCCATTGTTTCCAGCTTCTGCTACTTTTGATACTTTTGTGTGACGCTGTAGTGTGATCAAGTAGGGGCTAATTTATGAAAAAACACATAAAGTCTGAATATCGAGATGACAGGGTTCTGAGTCTCTTCAATAGTTTTCATTTAGTTTCAGTCACATTTTAGTCACCGGGTTGGTTGTCTTAGTGTTAGTCTAGTTTTAGTCGACTAAATATCATAAGATTTTAGTCGACTAAATCTACAACGTGTCGCAGTGCGACGCGTTGTGATCTTGTAGATTTTTATGTCGTTTTTGTCAGTGAAAAAAGGTAGTCGACGAAATGTTTTCGTCTTGGTTTTAGTCGACCCACCTTGAACTCCATGGGCGTGTACTTCTCGTTCTTGGCCATGGCGGCGGCGTTGCCGTGCTTGTTGTAGCTGAGGTGGTTGGGCGTGCTGGGGTGCACGGCGGCCGACTCGGCGGCCGGCCGGCTCGTCCTCTGGCAGTACGCGTACGCCATCACCGAGAGCAGCACCGCTGCTAGGAAGCTGGCCACGCCCACCGCCACCAACTGGAACAAGGTGAAGGCTGAGGAGGTGGAGGAGGAGGAGGGGAGAGTCAAGTTGTTTTTATTTGTTATTATCACATTTCATACCGCAGTGTTGTTTACGTCGACTAAAACTAAGACGAAAAATGTCCATCTACTACCTTTTTCCACTGACGAAAACTACTTGGAGATTAAATGAAAACTAAGCTATGATGACTAAGACTAAATATACTGTAGATTTTGTCAACAAATAAAAACTAGACTAAAATGTTAGGAAGGGAGTAGTGGAAAAGAGATCCAGTATAAGTCATTTTACACTTGGTTGCATGCTATTTTTAGCAAGTGTAAAACGGCCTCAAGGCCCAAAACACATTTTAGTCGACTAAATCAACTCTATATTTAGTCGACAAAATTCTTATGATATTTAGTCGACTAAAACAAGACTAAACACTAAAACAGTCCAGGTTACTAAATTAAAACGTTGCAAGAGAGATGTTATGAACAAACTGACAAATCTCATCCCACACGCACACGCACACTCCCACGGTAGTGAGCCGGTCAGAGATGTATTAAGGAGCTAGACCAATTAAAGCCTCGACAATAGTGAGTATAGTGCGTTCATTGATTCTATATCAATGAAGTGATCTGAGAGGTGGACAAGGGGACAGACTGGATCAATGGACAGGCAGCGGGAACAGAGAGGAGGAGGACGAAGGGAACAAGAGATGACAAGGACAGTATAGGAAGTGGGGAGGGGTGAGGAGAGTAAAAGAAGACGAGAGGTAAGGAGAGGGAGAGTGATTTAGGAATGCTGCCTTAAAGAAACAAATAAAAAGCACATTAAAAGAATGAAGATTCATGAGCTTCCGCCCGGCGACTGCTGTGCGCGCGTCACAATAAGTGAATCGGACATCTAGTCCCGTTGACTTCTTTAGCAGCCAGTGTGGGGGTGAAGGCCGCCTTACTAGCCGGGTAGGGAGGGGTCGTTCCATGGGGAGACAGACTGTGATAAATTGGGGTAGCGTGGACTCGTCCTGGGAAGCGACGGGATTTGGCAGGGCATGACAACAAGTGCCCTATAGCTCCCCAAAAGATTAACTGAGAGGGTGAGCAGTGTCGGCTGTTGTGGGCACGTGCAAGTGAGTGCGTGCGTGTGTAAGTCAGAAAGACTATCTTTTTTGAGATAGAGAGAGAGAGAGAGAGAGAGAGAGAGAGAGAGAGAGAGAGAGAGCGAGAGAGAGAGGGGTAAGAAAAACTTACATCCACAGCGCTGATCTTCCTCTTGTCCGGGTAAGATGACTGCAGGGAGAGAGAGAGACACACACACACACACACACACACACATGCACACGCACACACACACGCGCACGCACACCAGAAATTTAGAATGCTGACGTCTTTACAAATCCACTTTTTTTCCTCCTTTATCTTAATTTTTTTACCATCTTATTTCCACTGGCAAAGATTTAGGAAGTCAGCATTCCTTTGTATGTTCTTTTGTGGGGAACAGACAGAAAGACAAAACGATATTTCCACATTTGAGTGGCACTGCACCGGGAAAGATAATTCCTCCTCATTTTCCTGGTGAGGTTATACAACGTTGCAAACGCTTGGTTATGAAACCCAAAAAAATATTGCAACGGCAAGATTATCCATTAAATATATGTAATTGCATCTCAGGAAGATGAAAGATGTACAGTATGACCACTCATTTATTTCCTTCAAAAACAACTTGTGCATATTATAACCTCATTGTGGCTTACAAGGACACACTTCTCTCTCTCTCTCTCGCACGCTGTCTCTCACCCTCTCCTGGCCTTCCTGCTGTCTGTCACAGCAAAGATTAAAAAAACAAAAACAAGAGAGAGTGTACTATAGGCTACCTCCCATGTCCTGTAAGGAAGAAAGAACTGCTGAGGTTGGTTGGTTTAACAAGGCCCGGTGTGGGCGGGTGAGGCCAATCTGAGGGGCCATGGCCTTATGGCCTCGTTGAAACTCCTGCCCTGATTGGAACAATAATTATCCTTACAGGAGGAGTCACAAATCTGCCAAACAGCGGAACTGCACACATTGCAGCCTCTCAAACCTGCCTTTGCAGATGCTTCAACAAATTAGACGTTGAATTATTCATGGTTAAAAGCAATTTGCTGCTGCCTGCTCAAGGTTTGTTTATTTGGACAGGGCAGAGCATATTTGCATCTTTGACAGACACAAACTCAAAATGATGACTAAATGGTGTGGAAAGTTTGCCTGTCTTTCATCTCGCTCATGAGTCCTTATCTTCCTGCATGTTATAGTTTAGCACAGGCCCAGGGGTGCATGCTAAAAAAAGAACAGTTCTAAAACGGTTAGTCTCAATACTTGATTCTGATTGGCTGGTTACCGTCACGTGACCGTACATTTCACCGATAACCCACACCTTCAATCACTTTATATCATTCCCAGCCGATTCCACATCTCTGTAGCTGTACTGGGGAAGGGGAGCGCTTGATTGCCTTACAAACCCATGCCGTGCGGTGCCGTCTAAGCACCGCCCGGCTCATATGTCTGTGAATGTGTGGCTCCAGACGGCCCCATAAAGTCATCAAGCGCTATTCTCCCGTCACATAGCCTACTTGTAATAATAATAATATTTACAAGTGAAACTAATAATATTAGAGTTATATATTATTTATATATTGGTTATATATTCACTGCTACTGCCCAAAACTGGCTAAATAAATCAAGTGTTAGTATATTCATATTGTAGCTGTGATTTGTGAGTAGACAGAGAAATATTAATTAAGATATAATGAGGATGTGGCTCAAATGGGAGGGCTATCACTTGCGGAAGTGGTCTTTTTTTTCTGCATTTTCCACGCATTACACTAGCACTGGCCTCACGATCCTGCCTACAGTAACAGGAGGGAATGTGTTAACGGGGTGCTTGATGGCCAGTTATAGTGCACAAGGCCCCGGGGTTCCAATCTGATGCCCATCTTGTCTCACTCGGAGTGAACCATTTTCAACATGACATCCAAATATCAGGTCTTAACCCATTTAGGCCTGATGTCGAAATTAAAAAAAAAAACTTCTAAATGCTGACAGTTTTCTGAAAAACCTTATGTTTCTGTATCTGTGGTGCTCAATATTTCATGTCAAGGACCCCAAACATTATATGTAATATGCCTCCGCCCCCCCCATCTGAAAATATGTTGTTCCAGGGACCTCCCCAGAAGCAAAGATTTGAGTTAAAATGTTCACTCTGTAATAACATATATGCAAAGATTTGAGGCACATTTTCACGATTAAAAAAAAAATAGCAGACCTACAAGTTCCTAGCGCTATGAGCTTGTAGATCTGCTATTTTTCAACAGCTAAAGTATAACATAATGCTTTAAAACACCCAAAAAGGTTCCCGCCCCAAAATGGGTTAATGGGGGTAAAGGTGGTTGAATGACCAACAAGTGTTTTACTAGTGCATTTTAAGTGGTAGGAGTTACCTGGCACCTCGCGGGCCTGGCACGGCCTGGCCTGGGTGAGGTTGCCCTGGCAGAGGCTGGCGGCCTCCGGCTCCCTGTCCTCGCCACACGCGCGACTCCGCCGCTGCAGACCCTCCTCGTCGCAGTCGCCCCACTCGCTCCACCCGCCCCAACCTTGAAGGAACGCGTGGTAGAGAGAGAGAGAGGAGAAGGCATGCATGAACACCTCTACAGGTGTGTGTGTGTGTGTGTGTGTGTGTGTGTGTCTGTGTGTGCGTGCGTGCGCGTGTGTGTGTCTGTGTGTGCATGCGTGCGTTACTATACATGTGAGGGAATTGGAGAAATAGACATTTTGAGGACCATTTCGCTGGTTAGGTTTACAATTAGGAAAATGTTCAGGTTGGGAATAGAGTTAGGATTAGGCATTTCATTTAGAGGTAATAATCTTTTTCTGCCTTATGGGTAAAAAACTAATTTCATTAATAAAATCATCGTCCCTCACAAGTAAATATACACACACACACACACACACACACACACGTGTGTGTGTGTGTGTGTGTGTGTGTGTGTGTGTGTGTGCGTGCGTGCGTGTGCCGTACCCTCGCAGGTGTGCGTGTTGCAGAGGGCCTCCTCCGTGTGCAGGCCGATGCAGATGTCTCCTCCGTTAGCGGGGGCGGGGCTGGAGCAGGTGCGTGTGCGCTGGTAGTGGCCTCCTCCGCAGGAGGTCGAGCACTGGGTCCACGGCGACCAGCAGGACCAGGCGCCACTCACTGGAACAGAAAACACACACACATGCACACACATGCACACACACACGCACACAAACACACACACCATTGTAAAACTCATTCACTGCCGCGGTTGCGCTCTTTCAAATGGTCTTCCATGCTGTTTTGTCTTATTTTGAAAACCCCGCAATCACCCCCCCCCCCCCCCCCCAAGGTGCAAACTGAGAGCCACGACTTCCAACAGCAACTGAATATCTTTCCAATAAAACAAACAAAGTAAAATCAAATAGTAACAGTTAATACTAGCCAAATATATAACTATCTGTTGTCTTCTAAGAGTTAATAATAATAGTAACATCCATTTTTTACAGCTACACCTTTTTTTTAACCCCCACACATTTTAGAGTCTCATTACCTGGGCAGGCCTGGGAGTTGCAGTCCTGGTACTCGACAGGGGAGCCCGAGCAGCTGTTGGGCGTGGCCTTGCTCTGCGGAGTGGCACAGGTGCGCTTGCGCGTGCGGAACCCTCTGGAACACTCCCGGGAGCAGGCGGACCACGTTTCCCATGATCCCCAGCGAGCGCCTTGGGGTCGGGTCACGGGTCGGCCGCTGGTCTTCACCAGGTCTTCAACCAGAGCTGGAATATACAGACGCCACATCATTCAGTATTTTAGCCGTGACGTGAGCGCCCCCTCCTGAGATACTTCCGGGTCCTACTTTTGTGTCGCTTTTGTGTCCCCATAGAGTTATACTGTGTCCCTCCGTCGGACTAAATCTGAGACGAAAACAACCACAAAGGCTAATTTTACCGCTTTCCTTGCAACAACAAAGCTACTAGTCTCCCAAATCTGGCTGTGACAGGCCGTCTGCCCCACACTGAATACTATCGCCATTTTATTTCATTGTGTCAACTAAATCCTCATTAATGGAAACTAGATTCAACACACGTTCTAAATATGCCCCCGAAATATTGTACTGAGCAAATGGACTGTTTTACCACCTTCAATAATAATGATAATAATAGTCTTTATTGTCTCCACATCATATATTTTCTTTGTCATACACACTTGCACAGAACATTAATAATTCTACTGGAGTTGGAAGCATTAAGACCCATTTTAACCCTCAATGGCTTCCTTTCTGAAAAATAACGCCATTGTAAAAAGATTCAGACGTTTAGATATTCTATTTACAATGAGATGCGGACGGGAGCTGGTGCCACTTGGACCCGGACGTAACTAGGACTACAAAATGACGTCGGACTTAAATACAGAATTGTGTTTATGTGTTCCATTACAGTATGTTCTGCTGTTGTATTGATGCAATGTGCTTTGTCCCTATTTCGAGATTGTCATTATTATAGGCAAACATTTTCCTAATGTAATACAAAACAAAGTATGTGACAAAGTATATAGGGTATATAACTACGGCACAGTATATACTCGACATACCCATTCACTCGACATTTTAGGAGAGAATCTAGTCTACTGGGCTTGGAATTGGATGGGTGGGATGGAACAAAGTGTCTTGCATCCTCACTGGACGGTACGTATGGAAGAAAAAGTTGAAACAAAAAATATATAATTAGGAAAAAAGGATTATGAACTGAAGCCATGAAAGTGAGAAGGTTTCGTGGAGACATTTTAGTGCAGACTTGTATCACCCAAGAGTCAGCCTATGTATAGCTCCTATTTTATCCAGACCTCAGTCATATAAAACTTGACGACGTAACTCGCTCCTCACTAGCCTCCCAGCATGTGGACTTAAGCCCTTCCAAATGCTCCAGAATTCTGCAGCATGCTTGGTCTTCAACCAGCCAAGATGTTGGCTCCCAGACAGTTACTGCCCACATAGTTTAGTACAGAAACACTGATGTTGGCCTACAAAGCAACCCCCCGTACCTTCAAAGCCTGATCCACAACCCTACTACTACCCCTCCCTCCCACTCACTCAGATCAGCTAACAAAAGGGAAGCTGTCCGAACCTTCCTGAAAACATCTGGGACAACGCTCCAGAAACTCCCCATTTGCTGTTACTTACAACTGCAGGTTCACTCCAAATTCTCCGCCATAATCTGAAGACTCACCTCTTCAGAGAACTTGAACCTATAGCCTTGACAAACATGCAGTCTTGTGCAAAGGTTTAAAATGTCATTTAGTTAGCATGTTATTTAGACAGATGCTACTGTATAGCTAGGTTAATTTGTTTACCTGTCATTCTATAGTTTCAATAGTTCCAATTAGGGGTGCACGATTATGAAATGATGACCGATGCGGTCGCGGAAGACAGTTGACTGGCCCGTCAAGTAGCCTACCCGTTGCTATATAATTATATCACAACATTACGTTATATCATTGTCATTGACCATATCATTGATCCTGGTGACGCACAGTTATAGATTCACGACCACATATAGGCTTAAGGCTAAATGCCTAAACCGTAGGTTGTATAAAGGACAATATCATTATATAAACTCAAACACCTATTGCAGATTAAGCTGGTTTATCACAAATATAAACACCTTGCAGCTTTAGGCTGAAGTATTTCAGACTAGTATTCCACACCACCACTCTCCATCATAAATCATTTGTGAGGTTCAATGTGGGTCGCGACAGAAGTGAACTAGTTCCTCTTCCAGACAATACATATATGCACGCAATTGCAGCATGCGCCAGCACAAGCACTCAAGTACACACACACACACACACACACACACACACACACACACACACACACACACACACACACACACACACACACACACACACACACACACACACACACACACACACACACACACACACACACACACACACACACACACACACACACACACACACACACACACACACACACCGTACATGGAAAACAGGTGCCATCCCTGAGGCTTCCCATTAGGTCAGTAGAAATGTTTCATCCGTATCTCAGACATTTGTTTTTGCTCAAATCAAAGGGCTGCGTAAGTGCTAGACAAAAGAAACTTGGCCAGACCGCAGCGCTCCAGATGGCTGTTAAAGGCTTCTGTCAGCTTAGATCAGGGCTCACCGTGGCACTATGCTTGCTTAGCACGCTCCCTTGTATGTAGAGGATGGGTGTGTGTACAGTGTGTGTGTGTGTGTGTGCGTGCGTGTGCGTGCAGTGTATACATATACAAGCACACAAGTATCCAAACATCAGCACATATACTAAAGTTGTTTTGTTTGGTTTGAATTTAACAGTGGAAACTAACGTAAGTTTATCCGTGACGTTCCTCTTTCCCTGAGAAGCATATATCTGCATTCCAACGTGTTTTCTTTTAAAGAAGAATTCCATACTAAAAGGCTTTCTTACCTTTCTTTGTAGTTGTTACGTCCCCACCAAAGAGGTCCAGGTGTTATTTTGTGCAAAAGATCCTTATTGGCTATTTCCCCTACCATAAGCCCTAAATGAATTGCATTGAATTGAATGGGAATTGAATGGGGCCATGGGGTCTTGTGCTAATTCGCTTATTTCCATTGCTCAAAATTATAATTTCTTTGTATATATCCTCTCTTCATAATGTAAATAATATCCCAAGCGGCACACTTTACTACTTCTTTCGATGGAAATAAGTCCCCCCACAGACTCTACAGTATATTGATAAACACTTAAATACATCTAAATCGACTCAAACCCTGCACCCCAACCCTGACTCACGGTCAGTCTCGCAGGCCCCGGAGCCGTCGTTGGGACAGACGCGGGTCTCCACCTTCCTCTTGCCCAGCTGGAGCTGGTGCGGGTCGGGGAGGAGCGCGCGGCAGGTGTAGCGGGACCTCTGCTCCTGGCGCGCCCCGTCCTGGCTGACGTTGACGGGCATCCAGGGGGTCCAGGGGGTGTTGCGACGCACCTCCGAGCAGGCCTCCAGGTTGCAGGCTTTATATTCCTGGAAGGTGGGTGGGGGGGAAGGGGGGGAATCAAAGAAAGAACCCATTAATAATTCACTTTCCCTCCCATTCACGAGTTACACGAGTTAATTGATTGTAGAACAGCTTCCCTCCCAATGACGAGTTACACGAGTTAATTGATTGTAGAACAGCTTCCCTCCCAATGACGAGTTACACGAGTTAATGATGACGTCATCAGAAAAACATCCTTCGCACTGACATGCAAAGGGTTCTGGGAAATTGAGGCCCAATGCATTGCAATGGCGGCGGAGGTGTGCAGCGGGCGCGGTTCTCCTTAACGCCACTTTGGATTATTTTTCAACACTACGACAAGCGATTACACCATTTTAATTTTTAATTTTCATGAAAAGATCATGTCGGATTTTCATGAAACGATCATGTCGGCGTGGTCGTTCTATCAAAGGTTAGTGAAATCCAGGCATTGCGATTTAATTAATTCCGCAGTCAAACTGTAAAGTCCTGAAGCTGATTATACAAATGCCTTCTAAATCAATAGTTCTCAAAGGTTTTTTGCCAAGGATCCCCCAGATTGACAAATCTGTCATTACGGCGGCATCAAGGCCCTCCAAAATAGTCGACTAAAACACGTCGACGACTAAAACTAGACTAACACTAGACAACATTCCAGGGTGACTAAAATGACTAAATTAAGTTTCAGTTCAAAGACTATGACTAAAACTAAAACAGAAATTTGCTGCCAAAAACAACACTACTCCGGAATCAAACTTGTTGTAATAAATACATAATAAATTACACAAAACGTACACTGTGGGCCGTGTATAAAGTTAACAGCATGAAAGGAAAGGAAAACACAAAAAGCTCCATCTTGGCTATTATGACAGTGGAAGTGGAAGTGTAACAATGGACGTGCCCGCGAGAGCACTTAGAACAACATTTACATAAGAGAGCAGTTGGATAATAGCCCATAAAATACACCGTAGACACGCTTAGCATAAAATGGGACGATAAAAGATGCTCATATTAAAATGTATTCAATGCTATGACATCATTTGAAAAGAGAACATTTCATTTCACTTCGGTGCAGTGCTCACAATGTTGCCGCCAGTAATAAACGACACGATGAAAAGCAATAAAAAGGGCGAAACAATGCATTTGATACTCGTGTCATGGATAATGTAGAATCCCCCCTACCAAATTTCGGACCAATCAACACTGACATCCAACACCCACGCAGGCACAAACAAAATAGTCCAATTTACAAATTGGTGAGCTTGAATGGTTCGCAATATATGAAACCAACTGTACTGAATGAAGAATAACCATTGTCACACTTTGACTCTGGTGCAAACAAACCAAAAAGCTCTCAGGTATTGGGAATTGACAGGGCGTGTAAATGACCATTTGTCTCTTAAAACACATTTAGGCCTGACGTCGAAATTTGAAAAGAAATCTTCTAAATCATGACAGTTTATCAGTGGTGCTCATTATTTCATGTCAAGGACCCCCAGAATAATCTGTATTTTGCCTGAAAAAAATGTGTGTTTTTTAATAGATGTTTTAGTATTTCAAAGTGTCCATGATGTCATGGACGTCCTTCCTGGACTAAAATAGTAAAAATACCCATAATGCTTTGGTGCACTGCTCCTCCTTGTGGAGAGGGCTGTCTTACGGAGGCAACATCCAGTAGTCTAGGAAGTAATGTCCATGACATCACAGACACTTTGAAATACTAAAATATCTAAACACACATATTACCCACATATAAAACCCCAGGAAAGTGTTTCTTATCTCCCAAACATAATAGATCTGGTTGCAAAAGGGGAGAAGTGGCCCTTTAAGAGTGGTCGTACCTAATGTTTGACCACTGAAGGCTGTACTCTTGTATCATGAATATGTTTGATCCTGTTACTTGGTGACATTCATGCTTGCCCCTGGGCTTCTGCAATATAAAACCTGCATAAAAAAGAGTTTGAGAAGAAAAGAAAGACGTGTTGTGAACGCTAGGAGATTGTGAAGCACTTTGGAATGGATAAAGGCGCTACATAAATGCACCATGGCATTTGCCATTACTCTGTGTATAAGCGTGGGTGCGTGCGTGTGTTTGTGCGCGGCTTTTCTCAGGTCTAAAGTGGGTTAATTGGCAAGTCTTGCATCCCCCCCGTTGAGAAGCTGTGTCTTATAGGGGCGAGATAACGATCGCACATAATATACCTTTTGGCGCGGATCGTTTCCAGAAAGGCTACAATAATAAAGAGTTCAAACGAGCTCACCAACAGCAGGTGGTCTCTCTCATTTAATCGAAATTTAATACATTTTAATTGAAATAAATAAAAAAACACTTCAAAAGAGAGGTCAACGAAATATCATGCTGTATATATATCTCGGCCGTGTCCTTCTGGCTGCTCCAGAGTATGGACTGAAGGCACAGCGTGACATTTTGAACAACTTGAAAAAGTCAGTATCCTCTTTGAAAAACCAACCTCTGTAGACTTGCTTTCACTGGTTGATTTTATATTTAACTTGATTATTATGATTTAATATCTATCTATCTATCTATCTATCTATCTATCTATCTATCTATCTATCTATCTATCTATCTATCTATCTATCTATCTATCTATCTATCTATCTATACATTTTATTACATTTAAACTTGCCGTGTCTATATTCTAGAGTTTCCATGCGAGAAGTTGGGCAGATTGCCGCAGCCTTGGCTAACAAATGACACCATAATGAATGTAACTCTGAGGCAGGCTGGTGGCGGGGGAGTCATAATGGGACCTTTATCTTCATTTTCCATTTTTGGGAGCTGCTGAACTGTATTATTGGGCTCAGTGAATTAGGAGGGCGGGTAAAATAGCAGGGACACAACTAAGTGGTTTGGTGCCTGAGCATAAGTTATGGAAGGAGAAGACAAAGAAGTTACAGAGAAAGGGGGCTGAATATATTGGCTCTCACTCTGGAAGAGAGAGGCTGTGATGAATGGACAAACCAATGTGTTCTGATGTTGTAATCGATCGTAGCAGTAGCAGCGGTGATGTTTTTAAGCATTCAATTGACACGGGTCTCAAAGTGTTCTGAAGGTATCAGCGTCGCCTCAGTTGGATAATACTGCAGGAGACAAGTTGTTTGGAATAAATGCGCTAACGAACAGCCTGAGTGTATTTCTATTTCTATTTCTGTCATGCTTTTGTATTTTTCCTCCATTGCAGCTTTGTTACTAATTTTATGATATTTTACTTGCTTTTGCAAAGGCCCAATTTCTAATTGAGGATTAGTGAAATTCTTTAATTTCCTGTCCTGTCCTGTCCTCTCCCTGCAAAATATGATGAGGTACAGTATCATTCGTTGCTGCCGGGAGGAAACCTCATAACTCAATTTTTGAGGTTTTAGATTTTTTTTTGGCATAAATCAGTGCTATTGAGCACTCTTTACGTATGTGTGTTGTTTCGAAAATATTGAACCAATGGAAAGTAGTAAAAAGTGTTTTGGTCAAAACTTCTTAACTTTGGACCCTCAAAATGTCTGCTAAAGCAACCAACTCCACTACCTCTCCCCCTCTCATGGAAGCAACTGACAATACATAAAGTTACAACACCAACTTTGATGAGGCAGTATTGCTTTGTTATAAAAATATAAGGTTTTCTTAATTTCCTGAATTTTTTTGAAAAACATGTACAACATGGTACATCCTGGTGGTGAGGTGTAATATTAATACCATGGTACATCCTGGTGGTGAGGTGTAATATTAATACCATGGTACATCCTGGTGGTGAGGTGTAATATTAATACCATGGTACATCCTGGTGGTGAGGTGTAATATTAATACCATGGTACATCCTGGTGGTGAGGTGTAATATTAATACCATGGTACATCCGGGGCAGCTGTTTCCGTTCTCACAGGTCCTGGTCCTGGAGTGGACCCCTCCTCCACAGTCGGCACTGCAGCGGGCCCAGGACCCCCAGGACGTCCACAGCACGGGCTGGGGACACGGGACCTTCTCGTTGCACAGCCTGGACACAAAACACACGCACGCGCACGCACACGCACACGCACACACACACACACACACACACACACACATGGAGGGAGGGAGGGAGGGGATGGGCAGACAGACAGACAGACAGACAGACAGACAGACAGACAGACAGACAGACAGACAGACAGACAGACAGACAGACAGACAGACAGACAGACAGACAGACAGAGAGACAGACAGACAGACAGACAGACAGACAGACAGACGGTTAGGGCAGATGGAGAGGACGGAGAGAAGACGACTCCTTACTTAAAGCTGCAATCCGAAATGTGTTCTCCCACTTGAAAAAAAACAACCTGGGAGCAAATCCCAGGTAGGTTTTCTTTTTACCTGGGATTTGAAGTTGAACCCAGGTTTTTTTTTTTCTAGCGCGAGAACACATTTCTGCCTGGGCCAGAGGATGAATTATGCTTATGTGCTTCAGGCAGTACTGCTTGTAAACCAGTAGGTGTCCTACCAAACAGAGTAGGGAGACCACCACCACCTGCTCCGACCACTGCAGATGTGGTTACAGGAGAATTCCATGCTAGAAGGCTTTCTTACCTTTATTTGTATAGTTGTTATGTCCCCACCAAAGAGGTCCAGGGGTTATTTTGTGCAAAAGCCCATTATTGGCCATTTCCCCTACCATAAGCCCTCAATGAATTGCATTGAATTGCATTTAATTTAATGGGGCGTTGTGCTAATTCGCTTATTTCACACAAAAAAAAGAAAGTATATCCTCTCTTCATAATGTAAATAGTATCCCAAGCGGCACACTTTACTACTAATTGCGATGGAAATAAGCGAATTAGCACAAAAACCCAACCCCCATAGAGCGTCGCAGTCCCGCCGAGAGACACCCGGAAAAGAACTCCCAGTTCATTTTCCTCATAGACTTTTCAGAAAGTATTTATTTAAAGACGTTTACGCCGCGGACAAAGCCAACTCTTGTCGTGACAAATCATGACAACAAACAAAAAAATTCGGGCTGAACAAATAATTAGAAAGAAGAAGAAAACGGCAGGTTACAACACTTTTTTGTTGTTTTTCTTCTTTGTAATTATTTGTTTGGTCCAAAATATTGTGTTGTCACGACAAGAGTTGGCTTTGTACGAAATAAGGTCTTTAAATAAATACGTTTTGTAATGTCTATGGGAAAAATGCATTGGGAACTATTTCCTGGGCCTGGTGTAGTCATGAAAGGGGGCGGGACTGCGACGCTCTATTGAGGGCTTATATTATTGAAAATAGCCAATAATGCACTTTTGCACAAAATAACACCTGGACCTCTTTGGTGGGGACGTAATAATAATAATAACTAGAAAAAGTGCCCTTCTGGGCACAGGTCCACCAGGATTCTTCCTCAGCCTAGTGGGAATATGCGTGCACAGTTTTATCGCAATCGGACGCTGCGTTGAGGAGTTGTGGCGATTTGTACAAAGCGGGCTACTCCTGAAAACTGTAGGAGCCAATCGTGGCCAATCAGGATGGAATATGAGAAATCAAACAAACCTGTCTTGATCACATGACTATGGAGATCATGTGTACCGATTTGCGTGAAATTTGGATAAAATCTGAAGGAGTAATAATAGAAAATGTGTTTTACATATGTGGGCCTCCTGGTGGCGCTATAAAGAGCAGATGTGAAAAATTCCAGACAAAGGTTTTTCCTTGGCCTCTAGGGAGTTGGCATACAAAGTTATCCACAGATCCGTGCAGTTAGAGGTAAAAACACTTTTTGGCCAGTTATAGCGCCACCTTGAGGCTGAGTTGAAATTGTTCATGTGGCATTTCGTCCTCGGCCTAGTGGGAATGTGGGTGCACAATTTCACGGAAATCACGCGATGTGTTCATGATTTGCAGCATTTTGTTTGAAACTGAGCACTCCTGTGAACTTTGGAAGCCAATCTTAACCAATCAGGATGGAGTGTGAGAAATCTGAAAGACCGGTTTCGTTGAATGGCTCTAGAGAGACTGTGTACCAATTTGCGTGATGTTTGGACAAAATCTGTAGGTGTACTGTGCAAAAACGTGTTTTGCACAAAGCGGCCTCCTGGTGGCGCTATAACAGGCCGTTCTGGAAAGTTTGGGGCAGAGGTTCATCGTTGGCATCCAGGGAGTGTGTGTGCAAAATTTGGCATCGACCGGGTTAACGGTGCCGGAGATTAGCTGCTCACGGACGGACGGACACACACACACACACACACACGGACGGACGGACGGACAGAGTGCAAAACATACTCTCTCCCCATGCCTTCGGCCTGGTGGAGACAATAATAATAATAAACTTTATTTATAGAGCACCTTTCATGACAACTACAAATAAAGGTAAGAAAGCCTTCTAGCATGCGAAATTCTCCTTTAACATACTCATCCTTACATATTGGTCAAAATAACAATAAATAAATAAGTTGTTCAACAGATTGCAATTTCAAACGGAAAAGTGTGTGTACCGCTCCCATATTTGCCTCAAGATGTGGCTTTTGACCTTTGAATGAAGTTCAATGGTCAACGGCCAATCTTGACCTGAGCGGTCAGGAGTCACAGTTTCTTCATTGGCCTCAGCATTTGGTGGAGATGCAAGCAGCGGTCAACGGTGTTCTCTCACCTCTCCTCTCGGCCCTGGCCCACGCAGACGCGGCCGCCGTGCCGCGGCGACGGGTTGTTGCAGGAACGCTGGCGGACCTCGAAGCCGATGCCACAGCTGGTGCTGCACTGGCCCCAAGACGACCACGGGGTCCAGCCGCCATTCCTGCAGGGTTGGGGGGAAGAAATACAGAGAGAGAGCGAGAGCGAAGTGAGAGCGGGGGGCATGAGAGAGGAGAGATAAAGAATGAGAGAAGAAAGACAGAAGAGAGGGAGATAAGAAGCAGAGAGAAGGAGAAAGAAGAGAGAGAGATATGAGAGAGAGAGGGGGGGGGGGACATAGACAAGTGCGAGAGGAGATAGCGAGGGTCAGGCCACAGGGAGTATAGGAAGGAGACGGGGAGAGAGTGGAGAGGGAGGGGGTGAGGGAGGGAGAACAAGAGAACAGAGCGCAATTACACCACCAACACAGACAGATCAAGTATGATGGAATGCAGAATCGACCCATGTGTTCAATACACTGACTGAACAAGAGCAGACAGCGTATTATTCCCTCTGTACTTGTATTGCAGCGCACAGTGTCTAGACTCCTTAACGCATTTAGACCTGAGGCCCATTCTACAAAATGCCTTCTAAATCGGTAGTTCTCAAACGTTTATTTATTTTTAATTTTTTGTGCCAAGGACAGACAAAATGGTATGTATTTGAATGCTGAAAGTGTTTTGTGCCAGGAGGCAGGGACCCCCGGAAGAGGTTTGTGGGAAAAAAATGACATTATTTAAAAAAACTCTTTCAAGATTTTACAAAAATAGCACGGCACGAAGTGATCTCTGTGAGCTTGTATATATCAATTTCTATATAATATATAGCTCAAATCTAGAACGACACAGATGCTTTCCCGGATTTAGTGGGTTAACAACTTGACTTTGGTCCAGAGAAGGACAGAGCATTCGACTATTAGTTCTGCGCTCTAACCACTGCCATATGGGTATATTAATATTCACAATGTGTCCCCACGTTTATAAACGAGGCCCCTGATAAGTCAGCTTTGTACAAGTTTTGGGACTTAACCTGGAATCACAAGGCTGCAAAAAAAAACTAAAAATAACAACTGAGCAAATATACGAGGTGCATTTTTAGGGATTAAAAGATAAGACGGTATAGGATGGAGTTCTTCGTCCTTGGGGCTGTGTGGAGTATACATTAAAGATCTGGCTGTGTAATCACAGCAGTCTCCTCTCCACTCCCCCCCCTTGGCTTCACTCCCCATGAGCCGTAAAGCTGAGGTAAAGTCAGGTGAGGACCATTCGTCTGTCTGCCCCCCTACCAGTGGTGTTTTTGGCAGCAAATTTCTATTTTAGTTTTAGTCATAGTCTCTTCAATAGTTTTCATTTAGTTTCAGGCACATTTTAGTCACCTGGAACGTTTTAGTGTTTAGTCTAGTTTTAGTCGACTAAATATCATATGATTTTTGTCGGCTAAATCTACAGGTGATTTAGTCGACTAAAATGTATTTCGGTGGGCGTTGATGCCGTCGTAATGACTGTTTTTACACATCTACAAGCTGATATGCTATTTTCAGCATGCAACCAAGTGTATAATGACTTAAACTGGATCTCTTGTCCACTAGTCCCTTCCTAACATTTTAGTCTAGTTTTTATTTGTTGACGAAATCGTCAGTATATTTAGTCATAGTTTTAGCTTAGTTTGCATTTAGTTTCCATTTAGTTTTCGTCAGTGAAAAAAGGTAGTCAAAAATAGCAGATACTATGTGGCACTTTAGTCACTTTGACATGAAAAAGTTTGAGCACCACAGATTTAGCACCATGTATTTGTGACCAGATTTAACTGAGGGGCTGCCATCGTGCAGCCCCCAGCTTTTTATCCAAAATGAGTTAATGAGCACAGGCAGGCTCTTCACAGACTAGAGCATGTCTGATGTCCATGAAATAAATGCTTAAACATGTAGCTAGGTGTAATTTACACAGAAGTGAACCTTTCAAGCCTGTTTTTTCTCAACTCGCTGTTTTCTGCAAGACATTATTCCTATAATAAGCCATATCTCTGAACAACCAATATGTCAATGTGAAGCTATGATTCCCTGCTTTCATATGACGAAAAACGAAAATGGAAAAATAAAATCCAATGACTTAGACCCGGTTAAGCAGTGTCAATAAATATATTTGCTGTAGCATGTGTGGACCTCAGAAAGAGGGTTTGTTTTCTTACCTTGTTATGAGCAAACTAGTCCATTCCATGAATTATTTCGCTCCGTTGTGCAGTTTAATGAATAGTAAATATTAGAAATAAAGATAGGCTCTCATAGACTTCCATTGTAACGGGGAAACAGCTCTCAAAGTCACTCTTTAGCACATAAGCGACCACAACAAAAGCTGATTCTGTCAGGAATCAGGAAAACTCATTGAAAACTCAACAATAATACATTTCAACGTTGTATTGTTTTGACTAGTTTGTGTAGAAAGAAGATAATGCCTACGCAAACTTCTGTTCGTGTTGAGTAAAAAACGATCTGATTGGTCCAAATCTGAAGCGTATTATTGGATGTAAACAAACGTATTTGATGTCGTCCGCCTGTCGCTAAAAACCATACACAATGGACGTGTTTGAGGGAGACACTTTAGAAGACACTTTAGGAGAAATGTCTGGGACTGCTCGTCTGCGAGGCTGCAGCTGGGTGCATCTCAAACAGTGCCTTTGCCTCACTGTTGGCCCTGTATGAATGAGTGTTCTTATCAATAAACAGAAGATTTTTTTTATTTTATAAAATATAACTTGTTTACAAACGAAACCTCGCAAGCTTGTCCCCGCGAGAGTGGTACTGCTTCAGTATATCTCCGACCAAAATAGACAAAAGATCAAAAGACAAAAATAAAACGGTGTGAGTTTTCCTGATGTCATAAACTGTCACAATCAGCTTTTGTTGTGGTCGCTTATGTGCTAAAGAGTGACTCTGAGAGCTGTTTCCCCGTTACAATGGAAGTCTATGAGAGCCTATTTTGTATTATTTACTATTAAACTGCACAATGGAGCGAAATAATTCATGGAATGGACTAGTTTGCTCATAACAAGGTAAGAAAACAAACCCTCTTTCTGAGGTCCACACATGCTACAGCAAATATATTTATTGACACTGCTTAACCATTTTGACCAGCATTGAAAGCTTGACCAGGATCCTTACCTAGTAACCGTCGCTAACGTGGTATTGGCCAAGAACAGGCTAATTAGTCACATTTGTAGAATTAGCCTCAGTTCTTAATGGGCAAGGATGGAAAGTATGCACTGCAGTGTCCAACTATTTGCACATGGCAGCGAGGAGGTTTCTGAACCAGCCAACATTTCTACATCTGTCAGACGTCTTCGTCAGGTTTAATTATGGATTCTTTGGTGAATCGTTGTCCGTTGAATCCATTATCACAGTAAAGAATCACTGTAGGGAAATTATTCCTATATTTCAGAGCAGTGATGAATGGGGGGGCATTAAAAGAGCTGGCAGGTCAGTCCGTGATGCTTCCATTGGAATATTCGAAAAGGCACATTTGAACGTTGGGAAAATTATTCTAAAGATTAGAGATGATTGAGATGATTGATTCGCTGTATACTTAAGGCTGTCAGGGGAGTCGAGAAATGTCAGGAGATTCAAGGAATATAATAGTGTAAAAGACTAAAGGTTATTAGAAGATTGAACGGATTCTTTATTCTTTATTAGAGATCCATGTAGAAGAGATACAGGAAACCAAGGATAGAGAGAGGGGAGTGACATGCAAGACGAGACAGGCGTAGGATTCAAACTCTGGTCCTTGCCGTCGTGACGAGAAGCATATGGTCTGTAGGGCCTACAGTGTGTACTAACTGGCTGAGCCATCAGGCATCCATTTAGCACAGCTTTATAAAAGGTCATGTCAAGGACCCCCAAAGATATATGTAATTGGCCGTTGACCCCCCCATCTGAAAATATGTTGTTCCAGGGAGGGACCCCCTAGAAGCAATGAGTAGAAGTAGAAAGTACTTATTGTGCGGAATGTCCCATTTGAAGAGTATGGAAATCTTTTGAAAATAGCAGATTGAGCGATTTGAAAAATGTAGCGTGACATTTATTCCTTGGCCAAGTTGTTTTCATGACTTGAGGCATTTTGTTCAAAGCTGGACCAAGCTGGAAACTTTGGAAGCCAATCTTAACCAATCAAGATGGAATATGAAAAGTCTGACACAGACCCGTTTGGTCTAATGACCACAAGGATACTGTGTACCAATTTGTAGTGGTGATTGGACAGGCCTTCGGCCTGGTGGAGACAATAAGACATATACTAACCAGTGGAATTGTACAGAAATGGCCCTTGTTAGATGTGGGAAACGTAAGAATAACAGATATTCTATTGCTGTAGGTCTTGTCCAATCACAAATAATTAAAATGACCATCATCAAAATTCTACAGCCATCGCTCTCATATCTTTCCTCATTGCCAATTTGTCTGCGGAGCCCCTGTGCTGCTCACTCAGCTTTGTAATTGATAAGAAAGAGGGGGAAAAATGCTCAAGAAGCGGAAAATGAATGTCCCAGGAATCCAAATACAGTATTATTATTATTATTAATGAGACGTAGCTTGCAAGTCAGTTCAGGCAGACACACTCGAGGGGGTTCATGCCATGCTCAAAGGCACATACTATACTCAAGGGGTTAACATGCTGCATTATTTGTGGGCGTATAAGTGTGTGCAAGTCCCACACGTCATTCGCCGATGCGGCAGTCAGCTGACCAATTGGGCAGGCTACTTAAGCTCACTAGACTGCATGCTCTTCCTGCCTTCCTCTGCTCATGGTTCCCGTTTGTATGTGATGTTTGCTCCCACCACCACCCCAGCACCATCGGTGGGCTCTGCTATTTATGCTCCCCACAGGGGGGGTTATTGTATATCTATCTCCCTGCTCTTTATGTTTTATGTTGTTGCTTAATCGTGCCGAGCAGGGAGAAATCCAGCAGAGCCGAACGCCAAGTAAAATATCATATGCACACTTGTTACTCATTTCGTAATAAATATTGGTAAATCTATTCGTGAGTTGTCTGACTGAATAATTATTATTATTCCACAGTGAGCCTGTTCCGCCATCACAGTAGATAGAAGCTGTCAATAAATGAGAAACGGAGAGAAACAAAGACTGCCAAAGCAGACAAAACCGCAACACTCTAAATGTATATTACCGTATATCAACCTTCGAGATACAGATTCTGAACAGGAACCCCGTTTGGTGCATTATGTTTAGCTTTCGAAAAATAGCATATCTACAAGCTCGTAGCGCTCGTAGTGCCGCGCTACGAGCTGGAACACATATTGAAAATGTACTTTTGATAAATCGTTAAAATGTGGCACAAATCTTTGAATATATAATCTTTCACAGCGAACGTTTTTAACACAAATCTTTGCTTCTGGGGGGTCCCTGGAACAACATATGTTCAGATGGGGGTCGGCGGCCAATTACATATATTTGCTCCCACCACCACCCCAGCACCATCGGTGGGCTCTGCTATTTATGCTCCCCACGGGGGGGGTTATTGACACATGGGGTTTTTCAGAAAACTGTCAGGATTTAGAAGACATTTTGTATAGAATCGTTCTCGGGTCTTAAACGTGTTTAAAACATGGGTGTGTGTGTGAAGTGAAGTCGAACCTCACCTGGAGCAGTTGGCCACCTGGATGGTCTGACCCGTACAGGCCGCCCCTCCGCACTGAGCCACGGGGCTGTCACACGAGCGAGCACGACACATGCAGCTGCTGCTGGAGCCCTCGCCGTCGTCATGGTTACACGCTCTCCACGACGCCCAGGGGCTGAAGTTGCCGTCCTGAGTCAGGTTCCTCACCTGCGGAGGAGGGGAGGGGAGGGGTGTTAAGCATTATGTTATACTTTGGCAATTTTTTAAAAATCTTGCAAATGTGGCACACATCTTTGAATATACATTATTTCAGAGCGAATGTTTTTAACTCAAATATTTGGTCCCTGGAACAACATATTTTCAGATGGGTGTCGGCGGCCAAATACAGATAATTCTGGGGGTCCTTGACGTGAAAAACGTTGAGTACCACTGACATAGAAACATAGGTTTTTTTTTAAATCCTAAATGGGTTAATCCCATGGGAGAAATTCACTTTGTTTCACCCAGCTGATCGCTGCTCAGATGGTCATGATGAGCATTGGGAGGTTGTTACAGGTTAAAGGGAAACTTTTTTGCAAAAAATATATATGTTAATGACGTTTAGAAGATTTAGAACACTTTCCTGGGGTCTCTATGTGTGTAATATGTGGTTTTAGATATTTTGAGATTTTCAGCAGTGTCCATGATGTCACAGACACTGGGATCACTTACTTCCTGCCTGGACTACACGTTGTCTCAGTAAGACAGCCCTCCCCCCATCCACAAGGAGGAGCAGTGCACCAAAGCAGTATGGGAACTGTAGTCCAGGAAGGAAGTGAGCCCGCAGTGTCCGTGACATCATGGACAATGCTAAAATCTAAAATATCTAAAACCACATATTACACACATAAAGACCCCAGGAAAGTGTTCTAAATCTTCTAAACGTCATTAAGTGTGTTGTGCAGGGACACTTCAATGAGATGGTCTGTATGTGGGCGTATACTATTTTTAGAGTACCGCGCCAGCGTCAATAAGTGTCATTGTCTATTCATAGCTTCAGCCGTAATTCAATGTGTCCTGTCAATGGCTTTATTTATATGGCGTGGCTCTGCAAGAAGCTAGCCGCCTGTGTGCGTGCGTGCGCGTGAGTGCGTGCGTGTGGGTGCGTGTGTGGCAGGGCCGGATCTACCATATGGGCACTTTGGGCACCCTTTTTTTCCTTTTTTTTTCACAGAAAATGTCCCTGCTAATCAGAATGAAATAAATGGTGTCTAAAAAGATTAGTGTTTTATTGTTGCATTTGTTGGTGAGAAGGGCAGCTGAAAAGTGCAAATTGTGTGTGTAAAGCAGCAACAATGCGCTAGATTGGCTGTCACTCTGGGGGGGGGGGGGGGTAGGCGACCGGAAATAGGCCAATATAACGGCATAAAACCGCCCCAAAACGGCTCCAAAAAACAGCAAAAATGTTGCGCGCGGGTGAAGGGGGGGGGGGGCCTTCGAGCTTCAGTGCCCAGGGGCCCTCAGAGGTGTGTGTGTGTGTGTGTCTGGAATTATCTGTCATAGACGACTGATCTCATCTGGGAATTCTGTCCCAGATGCACATGTGACATCAGTCGCCAATTTTTTGTTTTTGTTTGCATTTGTTTAAAAATAATTCCAAGAAATTTGACATTTAGGACAGAATAATTTAGTCAATGTTGACTAAACATCACTGAACTGAAAAATTGTGAAAATGTGCCACAAATCTTTTAATATATATTCTTTCAGAGCGAATGTTTTTAACTCAAATATTTGCCCCTGGAACAACATATTTTCAGATGGGGGGGGGGGGGGGCGGAGGCATATTACATATAATCTTTGGGGTCCTTGACATGAAATATTGAGCACCACTGATACAGAAACAAAGGGTTAAGACTTACCGGGCACTCTGTAATGTTCTGGCTCCATTGGCTCATGTTGGAGCTCTCCTCGATGGTGGTGCATCGCTTCTGCTTCCTGTCCCAGCCGCAGTAAGGGTCACGCGCTCCAAGACAGTCCCTGTACCACCAGGGAACACACTGACGTTATCTACTGCTCCAAGACAGTCCCTGTACCACCAGGGAACACACTGACGTTATCTACTGCTCCAAGACAGTCCCTGTACCACCAGGGAACACACTGACGTTATCTACTGCTCCAAGACAGTCCCTGTACCACCAGGGAACACACTGACGTTATCTACTGCTCCAAGACAGTCCCTGTACCACCAGGGAACACACTGACGTTATCTACTGCTCCAAGACAGTACCTGTACCACCAGGGAACACACTGACGTTATCTACTGCTCCGAGACAGTCCCTGTACCACCAGGGAACACACTTACGTTATCTACTGCTCCAAGACAGTCCCTGTACCACCAGGGAACACACTGACGTTATCTACTGCTCCGAGACAGTCCCTGTACCACCAGGGAACACACTGACGTTATCTACTGCTCCGAGACAGTCCCTGTACCACCAGGGAACACACTTACGTTATCTACTGCTCCAAGACAGTCCCTGTACCACCAGGGAACACACTGACGTTATCTACTGCTCCAAGACAGTCCCTGTACCACCAGGGAACACACTGACGTTATCTACTGCTCCAAGACAGTACCTGTACCACCAGGGAACACACTGACGTTATCTACTGCTCCAAGACAGTACCTGTACCACCAGGGAACACACTGACGTTATCTACTGCTCCAAGACAGTACCTGTACCACCAGGGAACACACTGACGTTATCTACTGCTCCAAGACAGTCCCTGTACCACCAGGGAACACACTGACGTTATCTACTGCTCCAAGACAGTACCTGTACCACCAGGGAACACACTGACGTTATCTACTGGGTCACACGCTCCAAGACAGTCCCTGTACCACCGGGGAACACACTGACGCTATCTACTGGGGGTGCATACTTAGTTTAGACTAGTCATTGGTTAGACATGGGTTAAGGTTTGGTTTAGGTGTGCTGCCCCGTTGAGATAGGTTGTAGTTGTAGGACTAATGACTAACCAAATGACTAGTCTAAACTAAGTACTGTCTGACTCGCAGTCAAGACAGGTAAATTAGGGTATTCACTTCTACTCTTTTACTAGTTGACTAGTTTACTAGTTGACTAGTTTACTAGTTGACTAGTCGACTTGTTGTTTAACTACCTATTATGTAAAAAAAAAATATATATATATATATATTTTTTTTAAACTGTGTACATTGGTGACTATAACTATAATCTACCTGATCTTGAGGCCTACAAAATCGTGGGGAAAAATAATAAAAACTAGACAAAGTGCCAATCGGCACAGGTCTCCACCAGGGCAGGTCAGGTTGTGGCCTCATGGTGGCGCTATAACAGGCTGTTGAGGAAGATTTGGGCCGGAGGTTCGTGTTGGAGGGATGCAGGTACAATGTTTTTCCATGTGTGCATACATAAGTTGTATACAGATCGATGCAGTTATAGCTAAAAACAGGAATTGGCCTGTTATAGCGCCACCGTGAGGCAGATTTTGAGGTAAAAGCACTTTTCAGCCAGTTATAGCGCCACCTTGAGTCTGAGTTGAAATTGTTCATGTGGCATTTTGTCCTCGGCCTAGTGGGAATGTGGGTGCACAATTTCACGGAAATCACGCGATGTGTTCATGATTTGCAGCATTTTGTTTGAAACTAAGCACTCCTGTGAACTTTGGAAGCCAATCTTAACCAATCAGGATGGAGTCTGAGAAATCTGAAAGAGCGGTTTCGTTGAATGGCTCTAGAGAGACTGTAGCAATTTGCGTGATGTTTGGACAAAATCTGTAGGTGTACTGTGCAAAAACTTGTTTTGCACAAAGCAGCCTCCTGGTGGCGCTATAACAGGCCGTTGTGGAAAGTTTGGGGCAGAGGTTCATCGTTGGCATCCAGGGAGTGTGTGTGCAAAATTTGGCATCGACCGGGTTAACGGTGGCCGATTAGCTGCTCACGGACACACGGACGGACGGACGGACACACACACGGACGGACGGAGTGCAAAACATACTCTCCCCACATGCCTTCGGCCTGGTGGAGACAATAAATGTTTTCTTCTTATCAACTAACTAGTACCAACAAGGTCGACTAGTGGATTTACTAGTCGACTAGTAAACTAGTTGCTTAATGCCCTAGTATAAATACCAAGTTTCTTCGTTCCATGGTCAAGTTTTTAGAAAGTAGTATAATTCTATAATGAAAAAAAGGACTCTTATAAACCAAGCTACATACTGTACCAAAATGGTTGCAAATTAATCGTTTCATCATTACCTAAACTTAAGTGCTGTTCATATAAATATTTCAAATGTTATTCCAAAGATAATTTCCCAATTGATGGATATGTAGAACGGTCGTATAAACATGGTAGACGTGTGCTCATGCGACACGTCGTGCGGAAAACACCCCCCCCCCCCCGTCCTTTCCATTAAGCTGCTGCGACTTTAACGAAGTGAAAATGAGTTGAGCCCTGCACTAGTAAACAGATTAGCCAGTCACAAGACAAACACAGTCTGGCTGCAGAGGGTCATTAAATCTATAAACCCACACTGAGAAAGAGGTGAGCTTGTCAGGGTTCCAGGAAAGCCCCTCAGTGGCAGTTGGAGGATGGAACTTTATCGGAAAAAGGCACAGCCTTATAGCACAGCCCTGCCTTGCAAGACTGTAAAAGGGGTCTTTCTCCTGTTGTGATTTGTTTATTGTGTGTGTGTGTGTGTGTGTGTGTGTGTGTGTGTGTGTGTGTGTGTGTGTGTGTGTGTGCGTGCGCATGTTTGTACATGTATGCAATGTGCACATAAAACTGCCTATACATATGTGTCTGTGTAGAAAGTATGTGCGTGCACACGTGTATTTACGTGCGTGCGTACGTGCGTGAATATACAAAAGACTGTCTAGATATATACAAAATAATATGCACAGAATATCAATACAAAGCAACTGAAAAACACGTCATTTCATTGGTAGTGGATGGAGAGAAAGGGTTTTTGTCCAAACAAAAAAACGGCAACCAATGCATGGAAAGAGGGGCACAACCAGGGGCGGGACTTGACAAAGGATGAATTTCTGTTCAGAGGAGACAAAAGACAAGTCACCACACTCGCCATGAACACAACACGGACATGCATGAACACAAGCAGTCAGCCTGTGTTGTGCAGCTTCGCCACTGAATACCACATTGTGACAAACTGCACACAACAACTAACTACCCAACTATAAAACAAACATGGGGAAATTCTCATTCTACTACTCTGCCCCCAAAATGTGGAATTCCCTGACACCATCAATTAAACCGTCTTTCAAAACTGGCCTGAAAAACTATTATTTTTTTATGCTATTCTTTTTTTTTTTTTTGCGGCTTACGCCTTTTATTGATTTTTGAAGGGACAGACAGTAGGCTGACAGGAAACGGGAGAGAGATGGGGGGATGGCATGCAGTAAAGGCCGTGTCGGGTCCGGGAGTCGAACCCGCGGCACACTGCGACTGGATTACCAGTCCGGTGCCCAGACCGTTACGCTACGGCCTGGGCCTTTTTATGCTATTCTGATTAATTGAATACATACAGTAGGACCACAATGGAAACAAGTCGCAAGGACCTCACGTCGCGTGTTTACATTTCTGACCAATGAAGTATTCCATCACTCAAATGTATAGCAGAGTGGCCACACTATTCAAACTATTAGAGTATATTGAAGTACATTTACTCCATGCTCTAAGATGAGTAAACTTGAATGGATCATGATTCTATTATCATTATTAACCCACCTCTGAGTGCAGGAAGTGTGTTTGTTGGACAAATGCCCAGAGAGGGTGTAGTAGTGCTTTTATATATTATAATGAAGCATTATAAAACCCCCCCAAGGGCCCTGCCTATGGTCTTACCACAAATCCTACCAGAGCATGTGGATCTTCCTCTGGGCTACGTACTCTACACCTTCTTCTACCGCTTTTTACGATGCCACACAATGCCATTGACAACTACCGGTATGTAGATAACGTTCCCCTCGGGGCACAGGTCTCCACCAGGCCAGGTCAGGTCAGGTTGTGTGGCCTCCTGGTGGCACTATAATAGGTAGGTAGGTAGGTAGGTGGTAATTATATTTATAAAGCGCCTTTCAAAACAGTTGTTACAAGGTGTGTACAATAAAATAATAGGAATAAAACAAGAACATCACAATCAAAGATAAACCAACAATGAAATAAGAAACAGAGCAGCAAAGACAGTACCTAGAAATAGATTTAAAAAATATATAAGTCTTTTGCAAAAATCCACTTGTTGGTGGCGCTAAAACAGGCCAATGTGAAAAGGGTGGGATATATTCCTCAGTCTAGTATAAAGTCTGTGGAAGATTTCACGTAAATTGCATGCTGCTTTTTGTTCAAAACGGGCCAATCCTGCAAACGACACACACACATCACACACACACACACACACACACACACACACACACACGGACATACTCTCTCGGAGTCTCTCCCCATGCCTTCGGCCTGGTGGAGACAATGAATGGAGAATTTATGTCATATGTGTCTGAGCAAATCGGCTGTCGTTATGTTGGTGGAAACCCTTGGCCAATAAGGGACCACCATTCTTGGTGACGTAACTACGGTATGTTTCAAGGTTGGTATACGGTCAATAATTGATTAGAGCGCCCCTCACTTCACACGGATGTGATTGTTTTTTCTCCACATACTGTATATTTTTACTTTATACATTCATGCAATGTATAGATCCTGAGATCAACATAATGTCCAAAATTAGAAAAACGATACGGCCCAAAGCAATGTGGCAGAAGCAATGGGTAGAGGGGGAAGCAAGAAATAAATTTCCTGGTCAAAACAACAGTGCGTATATAGAGGTCAAGGTCACTTTACACTTGAAACCATCCATGCTGGCCACCGGTCAGTGCCTTCTCCATGTGGCGTCTGCTTCCTTGCCAGCACCAGAGTCGATGAGGAGGATGAAGGGATAAGGAATTGCACACTGGCTAGTTTTGGCACGGAGCCACAAATTAAAGCAATTTCCAAGGCCACATTTCTCATTTGGAAGCAGCGTTGAACAAACCACAGCGGATAGGACTCTCACCTCCAGAACCTGGGCCACGATCAGATTTCTGCCAAAGAGCTCTCTCTTTCTCTCTCTCTTTCTCCTTTCCCCTTTCTCTCTCGTTCACTGTCTTCCTCTTAGCTTTCCTGCTGACTAACTCGATAGACGAACAGAACTAAAGTACAATTCCAATGCCAACTTGCACCTTGCACACAAGTAGGCCATGTATGGCCTACTTGTGCGCAAGCGACTGCTGCTCTGAGTCCTAGAGCTCTCTGCTGTCTGTCTGGGTACGACTGCTGCTCTGAGTCCTAGAGCTCTCTGCTGTCTGTCTGGGTACGACTGCTGCTCTGAGTCCTAGAGCTCTCTGCTGTCTGTCTGGGTACGACTGCTGCTCTGAGTCTTAGAGCTCTCTGCTGTCTGTCTGGGTACGACTGCTGCTCTGAGTCCTAGCGAGCTCTCTGCTATTCTAAATACTTTAGACCCGTTATTGACCTTGAAACGTGCCTTAGTTACGTCACCAAGAACGGTGGTCCCTTATTGGCTGTTGGGAGGACACCGACATACATACCATGACATGCATGCATGCATACATGCATACATACCCCCTGTTGACCTTATACCAACCTTGAAACATGCTTTAGTTACGTCATCAAGAACAGTGGTCCCTTAGTCCTTATTGGCCGGTGGAGTACACCGACATACATACATGCATACCCAGCTGATCGCAGTACTTGCACGCTCTGCTTGCGAAACTAATAACTAAGCAGCGGTTATTGCTCTGTCAGTTCTCTGCTCGTGTCAAATAAGGACAGCAAAAAGTATACAGAATAACAACACCCCCCCCCCCCCCACCTTCCAAACAAAACAAAAAATCGTACATCTTCCGAACCCTCCTTGTCTCCAATTTCTAACACCCTATAACACACCACTCTCTCTCTCTCTCTCTCTCCTGCGATATAAGACAGGTGCAGTGGTATACGCAGGGACGCCGGCTGCACTCAGCTGCATTCATTCAGTCCAATTACCCGGCGAAACGCTGACAAGCGTTTAAGTCTGGGCCGTTGGAAAGCCAGCGACACTTCAGGGAGTCTGCCAGATGATTCGCCACATGAAAACTAGTTCTTCTTTTTATTCTTTCATTGCCCCCCCCCCACGAATGTGCCAGCTGTTGAAAGGAAGAGCTCACATTCAACCTGGGGAGCCAGTTTGTCCTTTTTTTTCCTCCTAGGACCAGACGGACGGACGGCCAGATGGATGTTTAAGAGTCCCCCCCCCCAAATTCCCCCCCTGTTCACGTCAAGCAATTCTAGATTTCAATTGTCGTGAAAGCTGTGAATTGCGTCGAGGGAAGAAAATGAATTGAGGCTCCTTAAAGGAGACCCCCCCCCCCTCCCCACACACACACACACACACGAGTGGGCCCTCTGAATACATTTCCGCAAGAAAATCTAACTTTGCTTTCCGCCCCCGCCCAGAATGCTCTTAAGCTGAGATCTAAGGATTTCCTGGAGATCATCAAAGAGGTCAGTAACACATACAGCCTGAATACCAAAGCGACAACGACTACGGCCGAGGACCTCATGTCATTCTTTCTTTCTTTCTTTTTATTTGTTTCGAACACCATACAATAAAACATCACAATAAAACAATAAAAGTAAAGATACAAAATATCTTTAAATATATCTTAAAAATGCTTTTCTTATATTGATGTTGTTTAAACTATGGCATACTATTGTTTTGTTTTATCTCTTCCGGAAGTTCATTCCATAAAGTAAACCCTGCAGACTGAAATGCACATACTTTTTAGTAGTGCAGATCCAGAGTAGACCCCCCCCCCCCCCCTTCCCCCCAGGCACACTTCCCCTCAGAACCGCCATGCTGGCTGACTGGCGGCAGCCACTGGCCATAAAACCCCCGCAGACGAGAGGCTTCCTGGGGAGTGGAGGAAGCCCTATAACAAACAACATGCTTTCAGGGTTTGCTTGTGGCCCAGGGGGCAGGGTCCTCATAATAAACAAGGTTGGATAGGTCTGGTTAAAGTTATGTTGAACTTTTGGTAGAACCTTGTTGTATACTGTTGTATACTACCTGGTCATCTGAATCTGAACATTGTCCATCATTAGTTTAATAGTTTTACTGCTAGACCCGAGTTTCCCCCGACTTTATCGATGAAGACCTCGACCGAGTCATGTTTTATTTGTTTTATTGACCGATTTCGGTCACTTTTAAGACTTTTTCGGGGCCGATACTTTGTGTGTGTACATACAGACTTCTGATATTCCACAACGAATGGCTATAAATGGCTTCAAAGGTTTGCGGGAAAGAAATCATGAAGGCATCGGCTGATGAACCCCAAATTTGAATCACGTGGATGGAGCTCTACACAATGCAGAGCCCAAAGCAACTTCACTTCCACAAATGCAACAAACGCTGCAAAAACATGATTTTCTCTTTACCAGTCAAAAAAACAGCGATATTCCAGACTATTAATCTGTAAATTTGCCACCGTGTGAGTGACATGTCACTATACTGCGGTATACAGTAGCCAATCACGCCAATCCTATATAATATCCCCCTTTGCCCCTAATTCACTCACATGCTTACACGGATAGACGGATATTATGCACAAGCGTGACAAAAAAGTGAATCTGATCTGAAGCGAACGCACGCGCGCACACACACACACACACACACACACACACACACACACACACACACACACACACACACACACACACACACACACACACACTTTGTAGTAAAGTAAATGTGAATTATTGTTTCTGCCAAGCATTTCCCGTTGCATGAAATGTGCCACTCTCTAATTAAATAAACTTTTGACTTGAGTGGAGTTGCGGTGGTGTGAGTTAGGGGGGGGGGGGGGGGGGGGTCCGGGCAGGGTGGTTTGTGAATTCTGCTGCGTTGGCTCCAAATGAGCGATGGGCATCCATTGTCCTTTTGGCTTCAATCTGACGTGCTTTATAGCCAGGGAGATGTTTCTGTTAGGCTCAGCAGGCCTTAATGGAGACTGAGTATTGCGAGTCTCCCCGGCCCTTTGTTTCATCACTGAGCTTTTTTGTCTCGGTATGTTTTCAACTTTTTCAAAGTTACACTGTACCCATTTTGGCACGGTCCTTGTGACAAAAGATAACAAACAAGGCTATTGATATGTGATAACGACACGATACAACTTCATTGTCAGCTTGCACTGAAATTTGTTTTGCGTCCATGACGTCACCGTTCAAGAAACAGACAAGACATAGACATACATTACAAAATGGTAGACATTACAGGACAAAAATCACAGAAACAATCAGGAACGAGAACATATCCACTGGTTTAACGATGTTGGTTTAGAAGCAAGACAGACTGGTGTACAAACGAGTTCTTTAGTCTGTTTTTCTTAAATGTAGGGACTCTAAACCGCCTCATGGAGGGCAACAGTTGATATTCATCCTTTAAAACGTGTAAGCCAAGGGGTCAGAGGAGATACTCTTCGCAAGTATAAGCATGCTCTTGGTCTGGGCCTCATGAACAAAATGAGCATCACAATCTACAGTATAGTATGCGTATATATTCGCCACATCAGTGATTGATCTCCTGAGGTGTAAAGAAAGAGTTGAGAGAAGAACAACGCTTCGGTTCCTTTTCTCTAGACAGACGCTCATGGACTTTGACTCTGTTTTAACGCACAGCTTCACGCTGCGGCAGGCTGACGGCGCGTAGCGATGTGAAAGCAGTCCCACAGCTCTCCTTTGTAATGTCAGGATGTCTTCACCGCTTATCCTGATGCTCTCTGCCTCGTGAAGGTGACGGATCACCAGCTAAACCTCTACTGGCAACGTACACGGCTGCACGCACACACACACACACACACTAGAGCCCTGCAAGTCCGTTTTGCCCGGGCCGTTTCTGTACCTGACCATTATGAGCGTTATATTAATTTTGCGCAATGAATTTTACCCAGACTGGACTTGCTTCTGCAGCGCGGCATGCCGGCATGCACGCGCTGCTCCATAGTTACGTGACCACGCACACTTTATTACACTTATTTTGGGCTCATGCAGGGCTCTGTGTGTGTGTGTGTGTGTATGGAGCATCTCTGATCACTCTCGTTGGAAGTTGTGTTGAACTATCGAGGCATGCTCATCCTCTGCCCTCCATCTCTCTCTCTCATCTCACCCAATGCTGTTTACAAACAACTCCTCCAGACAGCTGTCTGTGAGTGCTTAGCGCACTATTTGAATTATTTATAAATGAATGAACTCATCTTGATGCCACTTCAAGGGCATTTACAAATTAGACGGAGCCCTCTCCAGCTTGCTGGCATGCTAGGCGTTCTGCGTAGTTCAGTTAACCCATTTTGGGCGGGAACCCCTTTTGGTGTTAGCGTTATGTTATGCTTTAGCTATTGAAAATAATGCTGTCCTAATGGCTCATTTTACACTTGTTGAAAATAGCCGATCTACAAGCTCACAACGCGTCGCAGCCCATGCAACCAAGTGTAAAATGACTTATACTGGACCTCTTGTCCACTAGTCCCTTCCTTTCATTTTAGTCTAGTTTTTATTTGTTGACAAAATCGTCAGTATATTAGTCGTTAGTTTTAGTCGTCAAAGCTTAGTTTTCATGTAGTTTCCATTTAGTTTTCGTCAGTGGAAAAAGGTAGTCGACGAAAAAAAATCGTCTTAAGTTTTAGTCGACAAAAACAACACTTGCTCCCGTGTTTGTTCTACTTCTGCCTCGTGTGCCTGCATGCTTGCTTCGGCAGTCTCATCTGTTCAGAGATCTGATGTAGTGGGGGAGAGTCCTACCGTTCAGACGCGTAGCTGGAGCAGCGCTCCAGCGGGATCTTCAGCAGCCCGTCGTCCAGCCCCACGAACAGCGAGCGGTCGCCCTGGAGGATCTGCAGGCTCCGGATGTGTCGTCGGCCACCACCCTCACCGCCGCCATCGTCGTCGGGGAAGAGTCTCATCTCCTCCAGGTAGCAGCCCCCCAGGCTCTCATTGGTGGAGGACAGAGCCTTCAGGATGGTCCCGTGCTCTGGTATTGGTCAGAAGAAAGATGTATAAGCAATGAGATTTGTAAATGGTCCCAGTCAGAGGTCATCAAACTAAGACTAGTCACACTCAGAAAGACACCTATGATGGAACAAAGGAAATGCAACATGATGGCATAGGTGTCTGTAGTACTGGACCTCTTTGGTGGGGACGTAACTATACAAATAAAAGGTAAGAAAGCCTTCTAGTATGGAATTATCCTATACCCAACACCAAATGTGCTAGTTATATTGTATTTCCATACCATAGAGATTGGTTACAATGTTTTATTCATTAACATAAGTTCTGGAATGCAGCTTAAAATTATTCTGTAGATTCATTTTTGACTTTGCTTAATTTCTAACTGCGCTATTCAGATGATCATGAAGTGAAATAACTGTCCTGTTCTGTCTTGTTATAGATTTGAATCCAATTTAGGTATGCTCGCCGCTCACAGGAATGCATTGAGGGGGTTAATACTAATATTAAAGGCTCCCTTTCAACAGAGGTTTTGCCATTTATGGAAAATAAATCAAAGTTAGCATATCAAATGCACATTGCACCATAATTACTAGTACAAAATACTACCAATTTGTACAATAAAATCCCATCCCCAGCGGGACCCACTCAGTCACCATGCAGTGGGTGACCAGAAGTCCCCCTTTGTGTGGGCCAGTCCCTCATTTCAAAGATTTTTCAGGCGTCCCACAAATTGAGACACTGTCCCACATTGTCACTGGCAGGCATCATCAGTGTTCAAATGCTCGAATAGTTACCGTAACCGCTGGATTTTTCTGTTGTAAAGCTTTTCCTCACAGATGTGTTTTTAAGCTATGCAGTTCAAATAACATGATTAATATCCCCTAGGCTAACCCTAAGTAGCAAGTTGGCCATACCACCCATGACAAAATAAATCATAATTTTAAATACAAAACGCCAGAGGGGTATAATAACAAAAAATCGAATATGACATCAAGGCATTTACTGTAACCCATTTAGGCCTGACATCGAAATTAAAAAAAAATCTTCTAAATTCTGACAGTTTTCAAAAATACCTATGTTTCTGTATCAGTGGTGCTCAATATTTCATGTCAAGGACCCCACAAATGATATGTAATTGGCCACCGACCCCCATCTTAAAATATGTCATTCCAGGAACCCCTCAGAAGCAAAGATTTGAGTTAAAAACGTTATATATTCAAGGATTTGTGCCACATTTTCACGATCTATAAAAAATAGCAGACCTACAAGTTTGTGAGCTTGTAGATCTGCTATTTTTCAATAGCTAAAGTATAACATAATGCTTTAAAACACCAAAAGGTGTAGTAATAAGTAATAAGTTGCTGACCCCCGTCCGTCCCATCCCCCCCTGTCCCACACACAAACAATACGCCTGTCCCCTCTCAAATGAACAGGTTTGGATCTGGTACTGTACGTCACCCTCACCGGTGCCGATGTACATGACGTGGTAGAGGGCGTCGCGGCCCTGCACGATGTCCACCACCAGCTTGGAGAAGCGCACGTTGTCCTGCGCCAGCAGCGGGTCCACGCTGACGGGCTGCACCACGTCGTTCATGAGGAAGAGGCGCTGCGCGTCCTGCAGGCTGCGCTCCGTCAGGTTCTTCTCGCCCGGCTCGCGCTCCTCCAGCGTCCCGCACTGGAGGAGGAGGAGGAGGGGGGAAGGTTATTTATTAACCCCATTCATTAGACCTGAGGTCGATTCTTTCAAAAAATGGCTTTTAACCCATTTAGGCCTGACGTCAAAATTTAACTTTTTTCTGAAATACCTCATGTTTGTATATCAGTGGTTCTCAATATTTCATGTAAAGGACCCCGAAAAGTATATGTAATTGGCCGCCGACCCCCATCTGAAAATATGTTGTTCCAGTGACCCCCCCCCCCCTAGAAGCAAAGTTTTGAGTTAAAAACTGAAACTCTGAAAGAATATATATTCAAAGATTTGTGCCACATTTTCACGATTTTTCAAAAATAGCAGACCTACAAGTTCAGTGTCGCGCTATGAGCTTGTAGAATGTAGATAGTCAATCAGATAGGACTTTTCTGTTTGGATGTATGTGCTGTCAATGGGAAATTGCTGCTAGTTACAACCCTGCCATTAACACCCGAATGCCCAGGGTTATTTAATCCATTAAAACATAGCGCCCAGTGTATAGCAGCAGAGCACATTTAGCGACGGACAGGAAGCTATCCCGGATTCACGTTTTAAGATTTTCGATCTCGTCGGCTAAAATGGGGGGGAACATTTTCGATGACGTCCCACCGGAAAATAACATTGAATGTTGCGCAACAGACACTCCCAGTCTGTGGAGCAATGTGATCGGTTTTGATATCAATAATCTCCGTCCTTTTGATCAATCTCTGTCCTAAATGCTGGGCGTTACTAATTGATAGGGTGGAGAACTTCCTTGCCACTCCCATTTAGACCTGAGCTCGATTCTACAAATACCTTCTAAATCCTGAAAGTTTTCTGAAAAACACATGTTTCTATGTCAGTGGTTCACAAACAGTTTCATGTCAAGGACCCCCAAAAATATATGTAATTGGCCACCGACCCCCATCTGAAAATATGTTGTTCCAGGGACCCCCCCAGAAGCAAAGATTTGAGTTAAAAACGTTCACACTGAAAGAATATATATTCAAAGATTTGTGCCACATTTTCACGATTCTTCCAAAAATAGCAGATTTTCCAATAGCTAAATTATAACGTAATGTTTAAGACACCAAAAGGGGTTTCCACCGAAAATGGGTTAATGGCAAGATATTAAGGTCAATGGAGCCGGTCCAAGGTTTTACCTGGAAGTTGGTGATGGGGTTGGGGGTGGACTGCCATGTGGTGCGTGGATTCTCCTGGTGGAGGAAAGGCCCGTTGAATGCCTGGGTGATGGCGCTCAAGTTGAAGGCACACACAGCGGAGGCCGAGATGCTGTTACTGATGGGGGGAGAGAGAGAGAAAGAGAGATGCATACATTTGAATCATTTGCTGCCATTTTGTCCCACAAAATGCTATACCACGTGAATGCAAAACATGGAAATACAGCTGTACAGCAACTTGTTTCAAAGGTTTTATCCCAAACTAACCTTTCCTATGTTTGTTTCTGACAGCAAATGCACTATTGTAATTCCTTATGGTTTTAAGTAAGATAGTTTTCTAAGTTGCAATGTAACACAACTCTATTTTCACATTTCTTTATTCCATAAACAGTTTTTTTTTTCCTCTTTTGCTTTGGCAATGTAAATGTTATGTTCTCATGCCAATAAAGCCCAGCTGCATTGGATTGAATTGAGAGAGAAAGAGAGACTCCAAGTGTTTTCATTGTGTCAGGGGGCTCTACTGTACTACTGTATTATGCTAGCTCAGTGATTTTAAACTTGGACCCCCAGTTTGGTATGCATTAGATTAGACCATGGAACAGGACAACCATACAGACCAATGAGGGTCCATTTGGGTCCTAGAACTATCAGTCATTTAGCTGGGGACCCCCCTGGAAGACGACCAAGGACTGTTTAGGGTCAGCGGTCCGGTCCCCTCTTTGAAAACCACTGTGCCAGCTCATTGGGCACATCGTGGTGAAATCCTTGGCGCAAATCGGGCACTGAAGCTGTGCCCCCCCCCCCCCTCCCCTTATCACCCCTTCCCTCCCCTGTCCATCTCCACTGTAGAATCCAATAAAATGTAAAGAGCCTTAAAAATATCCCATAAAGTAGTTAATCATGCTGCCCTCGTGGGTTGCATTCTGCAGATGGACCTGCAGGCAGGTCGAGACTCCTAATGAGGATAATAAAATGTACTGCAGATATGGAAGGAAGAGAGAATATACTACACGTGTGTGCGTGTAATTATTTTCTCATACAGTAGTCAGTGTTAAAAGACCACTACATGACTTCACAACTTCCACGTGTCATATAGAGCCTTCTTTTATGCTAGCGGCTTAATGTTTTGATTTGCATTGGTTTGATTTACATTTCCTCTCTAGTCAATAATCACATGGCCGAAATAGGGACGGTTAAAATGTTTAAAATGTTACTGAACTTACCTGAATAATTAAGGTATCTTTAGCTAAACCTTGCGGTTAAAATCGCTCAAATACAACAATAAAATGGCAGACGTTTTCAGGCATATTAAAGTCCTCCTTAACTTTCCTTTGGCCTGTACTGTAGTACAGTGAATTATTGTGGAACATAAACAGCACTGTGGCTTTCACAAAGCTTAAACAGCTATGCCAAGCAAGTTTCAAGTCTCAGGGGCAAATTCACAAAAGCCTTTTGCGGTAGCTAAACCCACACAAAAAAGACACTATAATAATTCCAAAAGGACCAGCAAAGTGTGAAATGCACCCCTAAATGTGCTGCCAAAAAAAAAGCTTCTTGGTGCTCCGATGCTATTTTCCATGTATTTAATTAAAATAGGTAATCATGCATACATTTGGGACCATATTATTATCAACCCCTTTCTTTGCGATGAACAGTTATTATCGTCTTCAGAGAGTTGGTGGCAACTTAAGTGCATTTAAAAGGAGTGCCACATCCAGACTTTCCAGTGAGGATCATGGCAGTAGTGATTAGTTGCGAACGCAGTGAGCCACTTACTATGACAGCAAGGGCTGAATGTCTGTGTGTGAGTGTGTGTGTGTGTCACGCTGTTACACCACCCGCCCGCCACCAGAGGGCGCAGCTGTAGCACACACACACACACACACACACACACACACAGGGCGCAGCTGTAGCACACACACACACACACACACACACACACACACAACCACACACACACGAGCTGCGTTCGCTTCCCGCGTTTGCGCGTCTTACTTGTGATAGTAGTGCCGCCCTACTGCCATAGGGGGCAGCAGTGGCCGGTAGAGCAGCTGGATGGGACCTGTGAGGTTCCCAGTTCGAACCCAGGGCTCCCCCAGAGTTAGGCCCAATCCGCTCCCTTGCTGACTCAATGAGCCCTCACTGACTTAGCTGCGCGTTCATGTGAAGTCTGCGAGGGCTTGAGGGTATGTCCCATTTGAAATTGGAAAGTCAGTGAGGGCTTAGCCCCGCCCCTTTATGTGCCCTTTGCCAAAGTCAGCGTCAATGCTGACTTTGGCTGACTTTGGCAAAGAAATTACCCACAGTTCATAGCGTTACCAGTGGAATGAGGGGGATCCTCCAAACGTCAATCATTTAAGTATGCAAATTAGTTATGTATCACGGTTAGAATGTCAACAAACACAATGCTTTCTCACTGTTCTCAAAAGGAGACGGAATGAAAGGATATAGGCTATATATTTAATAACAATAATAATAATAAGGGAAACATGATGATAAATTACTAATGAGCAAAGTAAAAGAATATGGAAATGAAATGTATAATGAATATTATTATATATGAATATTACAACCCATATCACACAGGAAAGTGTATTTATGAAACTAATAATAAAACGATCAGCTTAAATACTAAAATAGACGTGATAGACATGTATAAATAGGCCAAGCATAGGTAGGCACTGGCTGTGAATAAGGACAGTTTTTATAAAGTGATGCAAAGTGTCATGAATGGCGGACTCATCTTCAAAGTGCTGTTCCATTTCTTTCACAACAATTTGAAGCCCTTGCAGCCTCTCACCCTCAAGCACTTACAGCTGACGTCATTAAAGTCAATGAGGGTCCAGGGCTCAGGGCTTGAGGGAGTCAATTGGGATTGGGCCTCAGTGTCGAAGTGTCCTTGAGCAAGACGCTGAACCCCTAATTGCTCCTGATGTGCAGGTTGCTGCCTTGCATGGTTTTCTCTGCCATAGTAAGCAAAATGTATATAGGGCTGGAGTGGTTAATGGATGTTTTCTAATCAAAATTACAATTTCCAAAGTAACTACTAGTAACTAAAGTTTTCAAATTAATGTAGAGGAGTAAAAGTACAATATTTTGATGTTTTTAGATGTAGTGAAGTAGAAGTGAAAGTATTGGAAATTGGAAATACTCAAGTAAAGTACAAATTCCTCAAAATTGTACTTAAGTGCAGTATTTAAGTACATGTATTTAGTTACTTTCCACCATTGCACAACAAGAAACAACTAACGACGAACCGAAGGCAGAATCTGCCATGGTGGAAGTAGAGCTCGGCGACATCATGATTATTTAAAACCTTTGGCTCCATTAGTGAAGACAGCTGATCTACAAGCTCACAAAGTGTCTCACGACACTACGCACAGAGAGCTATACAGCTATTTTCACTATTTCTGTAAGCGACCATTGTATGAGGATTAACGTAATAATCAGACTGATTGCTTTAGTCGATGATAAAAAAATCGATTCGTTTTTTTTGTGACAATCTGTTTTATATAAGAAAAACATCAATATCAATCTCAAAACGAATTGCTTCTCGAATATTTGACTAACATACAGTATATGAGCAAGATTAAAGGTATATTCAGTGATTTCACTCAAAAAACCTTAGGTTTCGTTTTTGGCTGTGGGACCCAGCCTTTCGTCCAATCAGGATAGAGAGTCAAAAACAAAACCTAAGGTTTTTTGACCCCCAGGGGTTAACTGGGGACAGGGAGGAACTCCTTATATGGTCAGCACACTCTATAGTAGGGAGGATTATCACAACAAAACAAAAAAATAAGTGATATTTGAATTAAGTGAAATCACTGAATATACCTTTAAGTCGGTTATTGCTATTGGTTTAAAATGGTTTTGAGATAGCAAGTTGCAGTGGGAATTGGTCCCTTGTGATGTACATGCCAAGTCCCAGTCAGCTTGTCAACTCTATGCTTTCAAAGGTAAAGTCATTGTCTCCACCAGGCCGAAGGCATGGGGAGAGAGTATGTTTTGCACTCTGTCCGTGTGTGTCCGTGTGTGTGTGTGAGTCCGTCCGTCCATCTGTGACCAGCGAATCTCCGGCACCGTTAATCCTGCAAATCGTTACACACTATCTCTATAGTCATGTGTTCAAGACGCATCTGCCCGATATTTTATATTCCATCCTATTTGGCTAACATTGGCTTTCAAAGTTTGCAGGTTTGGCCCATTTTGAACAAAAGGCCTCAAATCATGAACGCAGCATGTGATTTACGTGAAATCTTTCAGAGACTTTCCTACTAGGCTGAGGAATATATCCCAGTGTAAGAAGAAATGGCACACTTACGCCAGCCGTCCGGGCCTGCATTTTGATGCTCTCATCTGAAGGGTTAGGGTAAATATGTTGTTCCAGGGACCGCGCTATGAGCTTGTAGATCTGCTATTTTTCAATAGCTAAAGTATAACCTGCCCTAGAGTGTATTTCACACACAGACAGAAATAGAAAAAGGCGCAGTCCCATTGGCTTCGCCGGTTAAGTCTTCCAAAACCATTTCAATTACAGCTTTTCCTGGGGGTCAAAGCTTGAGTTCAAACTCGCTTCAGATTGAATGTCTCGTACCATCTCTGTCATGCCGCTGTTTGTGTGAGCACTATACCCAAGAGAGAGGCTCCATTTCTATTTTTAGGTGACAGAGAACAGGCCGAAGGAAGTGTAAACATCGACTAACAGCCTGAGGCAGCAGAGTAGTTGGTGTGTGAGGTCCAGGGCTCTGCTCTGCTCCATATGAGTGGACTTGCTGGGATATATCGATACTAAAAGGAGAGCTGCAGGGCACGCACACACACACACACACACACACACACACACACACACACACACACACACACACACACACACACACACACACACACACACACACACACACACACACACACACACACACAGTCACACACACACACACACACACACGCGCGCGCGCGCACCGACACTTGTCAGTCGGGCATAATGGTCATTGGTCAGTAGAGTAAAAGCATCACCAAAAGCCATTAAGAAAGTTAATCCCTTGATCCTTGATTTCTCAAACTTTCTCAAAATTCTCAAATTGCAGCTATACGCACGGCTGCAATTCAAAACTGGCCCCCGTAAAAATACAAGAAGTCAGAGTCTGCAACTAACCCTCCCCCATACTGTACATGTTTTGCCCTTTATTTTACTTTCTTTATATGATGATTTCCTGTTTTTTCTTTCATAGAAGTTTATATCTGTAAGTCTTTTTAAATGTTCTGATGAATTGAAAACGGAGGACCCTGATGCTTCTCGCTGTCATCCTCAAAGTAGCAGTTTTTTCATTTGTATTGACCTGTGCTTTCGTTGTACCCATTCTACATACTGTGAAATAAAATGTTCAATCAATCAATCAATCTCTCATGATGATGCAACAAGGCAGCTCTCCTCCGCACCAGCCTTCAGACCTCCAGACCGGCCTCCCTTCTCTCTCTCTTCAACAGACCAATTTCCACTCTGCCAAGCATAGCAGTGAGTGTGTATTCATGTGTGTGTGTGTGTGTGTGTGTGTGTGTGTGTGTGTGTGTGTGTGTGTGTGTGTGTGTGTGTGTGTGTGTGTGTGTGTGTGCGTCCATGTGTGTGCGTGCGTGTGTGTGTGTGGTGATGGTGGGGGTCTTGGCAGCATTCAGGGAACAGGCAGGCTTGAAATGACTTGAGCTCATTGCTCAGCAAGCTCACGCTCTCCACTTTTGTAATGCGTTTCCTCAGCAGTGCATGGCAAAATAAAACCTTCGGGGCTCCCCCAGGGCTATACAGTCAGGTCAGTGAGTAAATAAAGAGAAAAAACATAAAAATAAATACGGAAAAAGGCTGGAAATGTGCCGGGGAGAGTCTCTGGAGAGAGAGAGAGAGAGAGAGAGTCTATTTTGCGGTAATGAAGGTAAATGGTGCGTCATACCGTGCACTAGCTTTGCTGCTTATGCGAGACTCCTTCGGTTTGATTGGTTTTGCAGGAGCAGCCGTTACTGTTCCCAAACCTTCATGGGGAATCTGGGTGCACTTCAATTAAAATGTCCTTGTGTCTTGGCAGCAAATTGATCTAGTGGGGAAGTGTAGACTGACTGGTCGGACTTAAAATTACAATCATGTTCTGACGAGCCCAAAAACATCTTCTCCTTTGGTTTCATTCAGAGAGTAACAAGAAAGGGAAATGAAGACGGAGAAAGAGAGACAAAGGAGAGAAAGTGAAAGGCAGAAAGACAGGGTCAGAGTGGAACACAGGGTGAGAAATAAATAAATAAAGAGTGAAAGAAAGAAAGACAAACAAATAAATGAAGCAGAGAACGAAACACATGGATGAAAGCCCAGGAACAAACAAAAGATGGAATGAAAGGTAGACCGAAGGAACAGTGAAAGTTGCCCCCCCCCCCCCCCAGAGCAGTGGTGTAATGTAGTATAAGTACAATTTTGAGGTATTTGTACTTTTACTTGACATTAGTATTTCCAATTTCCAGTACTTTTACTTATAACTCCACTACATTTATACATTTATTTGAAAACTTTAGTTACTAGTTGCATTATTATTACCAAACATACAGAGAGAGAGAGAGAGAGAGAGAGAGAGAGAGAGAGAGCGAGAGATAAGAGATGAAGAGGGGGAGAGGAGAGAGAGAGAGAGAGCGATAGAGAGCGATAAAGAGGGAGAGGATCAACTCACACGTTGGTGGTGAACACGCCATAGATGAGGTCCTGCTCGGGCAGGTAGAAGGTGCTCTGCAGCTCGTTGTAGTAGAACGGGATCTCGCCCGAGCGCGAGCAGTTCAGGCGTGCCTTCATGAAGGTGGTCCAGCTGTGCTCCAGCAGGAAGTGGCCGCCCACGTCGTTCTTGCAGAGGCGCGCCACGCGCGAGAACACCGTGCGGCCGCAGTCGTGCTCCACGGCGTTCTCGCGCAGGAAGATGTAGGCGAAGAGGCCCACGTCGAACATGGACACGAAGTGAGGCTCTGAGGGGGGAGCGGAGTCGATTGTTTTACTTAAGTAAAAGTATACCAATACTGCAATTTAGAACTACTTCGTTACAAGTAAAAGTATACGGAATTTAAGATGTACTGTATTTGAGTTAAAGTACAAAGGTATCGGCATCAAAATGTACTTAAAGTATTCATATTGCAGAATGTCCCATTTCACAAGTTCAAAATGTGTACAAAATCTATTGAAAATAGCCGATCTACAAACGACGTATTGTGAGCTTGTAGATCGGCGTTTGTCGGGGTGGGTCACATACAGTATACTGTATATACACAAAATATATTATTTTGTGTATAATATAGAGGCTGGCAGAACCTTCACTAAAACACACAGGACAACGCTCCACACGTCCCAGACTCTTCTCCCTTCTGGCTCCAAAACTATGGAATGAACTTCCCATTGTTGCAATCAGAACTGCAGACTCACTCCCAATCTTCCGTCGTAGTCTGAAAACCCACCTCTTCTATATTAGCCCGTAGCACTTGCACTAGCCTCGACGACCTTACAGGCGTATAGGCAAAGGCTAAACTTATGTAAATTAGATAGCATTTTATGTAGACATAGCAGCAATCTGTTTGATTGTACAGATATTCTACTGTTAGTCGGATGTTCATCATCATCATTTTTCGACCGCAGTCGAGATCTTACTAAGCTGGGATGACCAGATCTTATGCATGTCATTGCAGGCCGCTGACCAGGACATACCCTTCCTAGTTTGAAAGTCCTTTTGGGAAGAAGATATATATGAACTCAAATACTTGTAGTCATCAACCTGTTTCAGAGGAGTGTTGTTAAAAACAAAAGAAGCCTGCCTGCCGGACCACTGTGCCTTTTCTGTGTTTCAACATTGCTGTTGTCACCGCTATGCCCCCATGACTTTCCCTCCGGGGATCAATAAAGGTTTATCGTATCTTATCTCGCATGGTCCTTGTTGCTACTAAGCCCCACCCTTCATGGTCAGTGGAAGGTGTAAGACGACCACATGCCACCTCTCCTTTTCACTTGACATTAAAGCGGGGAGTTTTCCTCAGGAGAGCGTGACACATGAGGAACAAACTCAGTTCCACACCCTGCCGAACAGGCTCCCAAGCAGACCTCCCCGGCAGCCAATACCAATGCCAAGAATTATGTAAAATTAGTTTGTGTTGTTTTGTCCAAAGACAGAACTTTGTATTCATCACTTGTCACAATATTGTATTTTTTTCTTGCCTGTGCAAAAGCAATAAGAGCACATTCATGCTCCCCAAAGATTTTGGTGACCCTTATAACCTTTCCTCAGTCTAGTGCCACCCTTGGATCACACTATCCACTTGCACAAAATATATCTAGTGGGTAGAATGCTATGAAACTTTTGGAGTGCATTCATGCACCCGGAGGATAATGAATTGCATTTTTATAGCGCTTTTCCAAGTGCTCAAAGCACTTTACAGTGGTTCATTCATTCATACATTGGGAGGCGAACAGTCGAACGTCACTTCCCACATTCACACACCAATGGTGGCAAGATAACACCGACTCATTGGAGGCAATGTAGGGTTCAGTGTCTTCCCCAAGGACACTTCGACATGTGGACAGGAGGAGGAGCCGGGATACGAACCGCCGACCCACGGATCATTGGACGACCTGCTCTACCTCCTGTGCCACAGCTTTGTAGCTTTGTAACTGCACTTTAAAGCTTTTTGGGGCGTTAGGGACGGCGATGTCAGTCGGTTCAAACCAGTTTGGTCTGGCTCAGGTGCGACGAGCAGCAGCGTCCGCTAGCGGGGGGGGGGGAGTCGGGGGCATTGAGAGTAATTTACCGTAGAGCCATTTGGAGTTATATTGGACGGTGCGCAGCGGTGGCATGTTCCCCAGGCTTCGGTAGATGATGGGGTCACGGCTGGAAAAGTCGGTGACCGTGGACGCGTACAGCTCGCCTTTCTCCGTCATCATGGCGGTGGAATTGTGTCGCGGATCGAACGGGCACCGCGCCAAGCCGTTCTCTGTGTCCAACACCCGGCTAATGTTGCCAATCTATGAGAGAGAGAGAGAGAGAGAGAGAGAGAGAGAGAGAGGGAGAGAGAGGGAGAGAGAGGGAGAGAGAGAATGCAGATCAATAGCAGTTGAATAAAGGAGGGATGGAGATAACAATGAACTACGGAAAAGAAAGAAATGAAAGGCCTCTAATGATCAGGTTTTGGATTGCATCTTTGATCCGATAATGGTTCCTTCCTCTTGTACAAAACGATGCTTCCTTTAGTTGCGAGGAAACCTTGAGAGACCGAGGCACTTAGAGACTACCCAATGTTCTGTCTGCGAGTTTCACACAGGCAATAGTTTCTCTCCATCTACGTCTTATCGCCAGAGCGGGCGGCAGAGAGAGAGAGAGAGAGAGAGAGAGAGGGAGAGAGGGAGAGAGGGGAGGCATTGCAATAATGAGGCATACTCTACATTTTCCACCTGCATGGCCAGTGCATTATTCCCCCCCTCTATTAAGAAGGCCCTGCAGAAAGATAATGCTACTTGTTTTAGTTTTCCTATAAAACAAATAAAACTATTCTTAAGTTTTAAGGAAAATCTCATGTACTCATTTAGGTATATGAAAGGATGGATGTTTCTTTCTTTCTTCTAAGGAATAAAACATATATCTTCTTCACAGAGGACTCTGTGTGCCGCTAGGCCTCCTATAAGCAGCTATTAGGGTAAACTTCGTCCTACACAAACATCAAATTCCCATTGACAATGAATGGACAATTTCACGTCATAGTGTCTTTGAGCAAATAGACATGTTACGCCATGATGACAAATTCCCCATAAGAACCTCCCGTCACTTCACACTGATCTTTTACTTTTTAGACTGACCACACCTCCAATTCATCCGTCTATTCAGACCTGTCCATTCAGCTGTGCGTTGAAAGGGGGCAGGGGGAGTTTGTGGGCATCTTTTATAATCTACGCCCACTTCCCCTGTGATTTGACAAACACTTGATTTCCCAAGTCGTTCATCATGTGTTCTTGTATTGAATTCACTTTGTGAAGAGAAAGGGTGGGGGTGGGGGAGGGGGGGAGGAGGATCATGCGAGGAAACAGTGTTAATTCGTTTCTGGCCAATGAAATTGAGAGCTGCCTTGGTGGCAAGAGTGCAAGGGGAAAAAGTCGCAGGTCCCCTACTTGGAAGAAGAACAAAAATGACTTCTCCCCCCCCCCCACCCTAACATGATTTTGGTATTTAGTTTTTTATCCCAAAGTGGAAAACAAAACAAACTAGATTAGCCTATTGTTCCATGCCCCTTTAAGCCATTGAGACCTGAGACCAGATTCTACAAATGTCTTCTAAATGACATGACATCATGACATTTCTCTGAAAGAACTATGTTTCTTTGTCAGTGCTTCTGAAACTATTTCATGTCAAGGACCCCATGTAATTGGCAGCCCGACCCCCATCTGATAAATATGTTGTTCCAGGGACCCCCAGAAGCAAAGTTATGAGTTAAAAACGTTTGCTGTGAAATAATATATATTCAAAGACTTTCACAATAAAATAAAAGAAAAGTGGTTAAAAGCAACAGACCTTGGCCCAGGCCGTAGCGTAACGGTCTGGGCACCTGACTGGTAATCCAGTCGCAGTGTGCCGCGGGTTCGACTCCCGGACCCGACACGGCCTTTACTGCATGTCATCCCCCCATCTCTCTCCCGTTTCCTGTCAGCCTACTGTCTGTCCCTTCAAAAATCAATAAAAGGCGTAAGCCGCAAAAAAATATCTTAAAAAAAAAAAAAAAAAGCAACAGACCTGTCTGGTGGTGCAGACCGGGGTGAAGGCGTTGGTCCCGCAGGTGAACAGCTTCTTGCCGCTGATCAACAGGACGCGTATGTAGTTCTGACAGTCCTCCTGTGGCCGTGAACAATGGAGGTCAGCACATTACTCACTCCCCATGACGTAAGATACTGCAATATCCCTTATATATATACCGGGACTGGGACGTACAGCACATGCAGATACAGTAGTGAATCTTACCTGTGTGTGTGTGTGTGTGTGTGTGTGTGTGTGTGTGTGTGTGTGTGTGTGTGTGTGTGTGTGTGTGTGTGTGTGTGTGTGTGTGTGTGTGTGTGTCGCGGTTTGAAAGTACACTATACTAGCGGTTAGGCTTAACTCACAGTGAATTAAGTCACTTCAGTAGGAAATTATTTGCTGAAAAGGTTTAAGTATACCTAGAATTTGGCTAGTTATCCATTCCTCTGTACCAGTTAGTTGTGTGAACAATGTATACATCAGCTTGCTGAAGTGAAAACCAACAGAACTCCAGAATCCCCATATGGACCATCATTGGAGAAAACAAAGCCTCTGGTATGAATGGGAGTTGTAGTTTTGAACAGACACCCTCCTACCCTGGCAAAAGAAACCTACCTCAGTTTTCCCTTTGGCCTGACACAAGCTCTTGGTGAAGTCGCTAGGGCTCCATTCCGTCGCCTGCATGGGAATGAGAGCGAAATCACAGTCGACGTTGAAATGTTTTAAATTGGTTGACATTTGAACAAGGTAATATCACTCTGCAGATATCTGAAAGACATGATATAGCACTTTAGAATAATGTGTAACCACATAAAGCACAAAGCAATCATAATCCCAAATCCCAGTTTGAATTTAGAGGCAGTGAACAACAAAGGCAACGTGGAGACGTTGTGCTCACAGCCGGCTTATATCCCTGTAAGCACATGAGGGGGATTTAACAAGAAATGCCTGTGAGTTTGGGGGGAAATAAATAATTCACAGCTACAGTATACGGATGAATGGTGTTTTCACAAGACAATGTCATCCGTTTAGTTTAGTTGCCACACGGCATCTTTTTTTTAAACTTAAACTGATAAATACACAAGTTCCACATTGAGAACCTGATCAAAACAGTATACTGTATGCTTCGTTGACCTGCAGGTCCAAAGGGTCAATATGCTTGGCCTCCTCCTTTTTCTCATTACAGCAAATCTCAAGCGAAGAATTGCTTGTCCAGCCCAGTGTCCAGCCCAGAATAGGGACGCAAAGGTTCAAGTGCCTGCCACTCTTGAAAAAAAACGCATGGGGCCTCGGTACTGTAAGGCGTCACAGATCAAGATATCACGCCAGTGACATATACAGTATATTATATTGGATTGCAGGGGAAAAGACAGCAATGTCATTATTCATAGTATAGCAGCCCTGGGGGCGTATAGCTGCAGGGGGATTTATGGAGCGTGTTCTTTTAAGTTTGCTGGCACAGCCCGGTATTCCATTCATTCCATGCCGTCCTTCCTGTGTGCCGCATGTTGTCTCACAGCTGCTGCAGAGGTTTAAACATGCACGGTGGGACTCATAAACGCCTGCGGAGTCCCAACCGCCGCACGGTGAAATACGGCCGAGTGGCGATTTCGCCCACTGAGATCATAAAACGGGGTCATCGTTTCGTTGCGAAAAACAAAAGAAAGAAAAAAATGGTGGGGAAATCTGGATCAGCGAATCCGTCGGGAGAGCACTTCAACATAGAAGGGTGGGAGAGCAGAGCGATCCAAAATGCAGGACAAGTGCTACAGAACCATAAAACCGTGACAATGTAGAACCGCATGGCTCATCTTTACTTCAGAAGAGCCATTTATTTGGACTCAATGTGATGCAAACCTGGGCAAAGTGACGGTATGAGTAACAACTACATTTATCTGAGCAGAACTAATATAATGGCTTTGGTCCTTAATGCTGGCCACAGTCCTGAATCTGAACCTGTCTCCAGTGGAGTCCAGTAAGCGCTAATGGAAGTGATGCTCAATGCTCTGTGCTGCTCCGTGCTAATGTTCATAGTTGGTCATTACAAAAGGCATTGAGGCTTGAAGAACTTGGTCCATTTATTCATTACTCAGTGTGTGGATATTTCTTTCATCATTTCTTTCATCCGCAGCTGAACCCCAGTCGGGGTTAGACGTACACACATCAGCTCACCTGATTTAACGCAGCTGGTATTTGGTAACGCCATGGTGTCACGGTCCGTGACATGTGTTGAAATTGTTTCTTGTGTACCCTGTTCGTGGTTTTAGTTATTACCTTTGTTGTGTTCCTGTGATTTTGAAGTATTTTTGTTTTCCTTGTGTCTTTCCAGTTTTCTCTACTCTTGTTTTGTAGTTTAAGTTTTGTTCCTAGTGTTTCCTGTCTGCCTTGTTTTCTGTCACCTGCCTTGTCTCACCTCCCTGTATAATGTAACCCTAGTCACCTGTGTTCTGTTTGCCTGTTAGCCTATCCTAGTGTGATTGTCAGTTGTGTTCACCTGTGTCCTGTTTTTCCCTGCCTTTATATACTCCCCTGTTCTGTCAGTTCCTTGTCCGATTATTATTGTAAGTCTCGGTGTGTTCTGTTCCTTGAGTCTTTGTTAAATAAATCCGTTGCATTTGAGATCTTCTGCCCCTTGCCTTGCCTACCCTCCTGCCCCGCACACGTGACACATGGAAGATGCTAGCTGCTCATTGGTCATGATTCACTCTCATGGTTTTTTACAGGTGGCTTGACAAGCCAGCTGTCAACCAAACCCCCAGAGGACTAGTGGTGATGTACTGTAGTGGCGAGAATTTCATGATTGGATGGCCTTTTAAGCAATGGGCCAATGGGAGTCTAAGCCCTAAACGCCTCGTACAGGCCAAAAAAGCCTTTGCGCCGCTGAGACAAGCAGCCACCTGTAATTAAATGACATTCCATTTCTTGTTTTTGCCAGGGCATACTCTTTACAATTTACAATTTAGGCATTTAGCAGACGCTCTTAATCCAGAGCGACTTACATTTAAGCAAGAACAAAAGCATGGGAATACATCACATAAAAGCATTTATCAATATCATGAAAAATGTGTAAGCTAGGAAAGTAACAGTGGAATATCTATATAATGAAACTATACATACACTATACATATAAACTATACTCTTTGTCAAGTCATACTCTCTTTGTCAAGTTATACTCTCTTTGCCATGTCATACTCTCTACAATCACCAATATGTTAAAGGGATATTTCACTTTCAAACATATTTGAAAGCGAAATAATTCCGGACTGATGACATGTTTGTCGGCGTGCTTAAGGGCTTGATATACCTTTTGTGTACATGCAGTGTTTGTGGTCCGAAAATAGAAGATGTACAAGCTCACAACACGTTGCAGCATGACACGTTGGGAGCTTGTAGATCTTTGGTGCACAACAAACACCTGCGGAGAACTCTGTACTGTATATAGCCCAGACTTTACTCTTGTCAGTGGTGGTCTGAGAGTGTAGGAAAAAGCTTTCGCACACCTAGAAGAAATCAGGCGTATGTACAGGTGCGTATAGGCCAGTGGACATCAATGAAAGGAATGAAAATACACCCGTGTATCTGGGTACACTGTGTATCTGCTCGGTACATGAGTATTTTCTTTTAAAAATGCAATGTTTCGGTCCCTTCTGACCTTCTTCAGGTCTGAGAGTGTACAAATTGACCCAGATGGATCAATTTGTACACTGAGAGTGTACAAATTAAAAACATTGGAGAACCACTGACTGCTCTACATAAAGCATTGCATACCTCAACATGAAGTGAACCTATTTACATTTACATTTTGTTCGACAATGCCCCAATGCCCAGTTTGTTTGTTTGATTTTTACAGTTGTTTAGTTGCATCTCTGAGTCTTGTTACTTATAATTGTATGCTTGTTCAGTGAATTCAGCCCGGTATACAATGCATACTGCTTTGTCTGATGTTTAAAAAATAAAAAAAGAGAACTAATCCTGAAACTTCAGGATAGAACTAAAAAAATGTTCCAATTACACTATTCCGTGGTTTCCCCGACAACCGTGAACACAAAGGAATAAAAGACTCGTTTGTAAGGCCAAGTTTTGCGAGGCAAAAAATGAATGGCGGAAAAAACGCCAATTTCTACTGTGTCACAACAATGGGCACCGTGCACCGTCGCGAGCAGTTGATTAAACAGGGGTCAGCCCGTGGACGCGTCTTTAAGGGTCAGCCCCCCGCTGTGATTGGAGACAAATTGCTTTCAAAAGTCCTCAATGCGAGAAACCGTGGCGATGGAGCTCCTCCCCCTGCCAGGGATGCTCTATTCACAGAAACACTGATGGATGGGCACTGGTGGAAGAAGAGCTCCAATACCTTTGACTTAAAAAAATACTTACCGGTACTTGACCCATTTAGTCCTGACGTCGAAAAAAAAAAAAAAAAAAATTCTAAAATAATATATATTCAAATATTTGTGCCGCATTTTCACGATATTTCAAAAATAGCAGACCTGAGCTTGTAGATCTGCTATTTTTCAATAGCTAAAGTATAACATAATGCTTTAAAACACCAAAAGGGGTTCCCGTCCAGAATGGGTTAAATACTTTAACTTTCACCTTCTAACCTGAATTTGAACCCGGTTTGTGGGTGCTGACATTTTATTTCTCACCATTAATCTAATAGAGCCTGCCTGCTTGCACAAGGGATAAATTGAATCTCTTGGCAGTCTTGAGGTCAAAATTAGTGTCAGATCCCTGGGTCTTGGTGAGACATGACCTTTGACACGATCTAAATGTATCCATAGAAGAGCAGGGAGACAAAATACAACCAACAATATTGTATAAAGTATGTATAAGATTGGACAAATGTACAAAAGTAATGAAATTACAATATTTTTCAAGTACCAATAGTAAAAGTACCCATTATGAAGAATTATTATATATAGCTGAAGTTGATTAATGTACGTTTTGTAATAATAATCTGCAATAACTTAAATAATTGTAGTGGAATAATAAGTATTCGCCACGGACATTTACTGTAGTGGAGTGAAAGTATAAAGGATTGGAAAATGGAAAGTAAAAGGACATCAGAATTGTACTTGAGTGAACGTTCCATCACTGTGGATGAGCGCCGCGACCAATATGTCCCCTGATGTAGAGAAGAGCAAATTAAATGTCTTGTAAAAACAGAAAAAAGGGGGAGATTGGAATGTCTGTTCTGTAGCTTAGCTTTATTTATTGCTTCGGGGGTTGACAGGCAATGTCCCGCTTTAAATCTACGTGAGACCCATGTTGATTATAGATAGACTCGAACCCGCGACACCAGCCTATAGGTGCCTGGACCGCTCTGCCGGCCCAGGCCATGGATAGACATATATATGTGTTTAAGTCTAACCACCTGGATTCAAACCCTGGTCTCCCGCATCATCCGCATGGCCCCTGGGGGGGGGGGGGGGGGGTGTATTGGGCTTCTAGGCTACAGGCAGGGCTATTCTGCTCCGCGAGCATGGATTTCTTTCCGGGTTTGCGTAAATGACGCCCCTATAAACTGTCTGTGTCGCCACGCAGCAAGACAGGATGCAGTAGCACGCAGTGTCACACACACACACACACACACACACACACACACGTGCACGCACGCACGCATCCTCCCCCTTGGGTCACTCTTAATGATGACATGCCACCAAAGTTCACAGCTCAGAAATACATTTGTCAGAGCTAACCCCCCCCCCCCCCCCCCACAAACACACACACACACACACACACACACACACACACACACACACACACACACACACACACGACAAGTCAAACAATGACACGAGTTTTGTGTGCTATGGGGGGTTCAATTTAGTCAGGTTGGTGCACTTCAACACTGCTTCCGAAAGACTTCTACTAACAATTCCATGAGCATCCTTTTCCAGCAAGACGTGTCGTTTGCAATGTTGGCAGAGTGGAAAAATAATCAGCTCTCTCAAATTGTTTTCTTTTATTTGCCGTCGTCCTATCTTTTCATACAGGACTTTCTTTTATTATTTTTCAGACACATTGCTTAAAGCAAATGACATTTCCGTGGGAGGAAATAGCTCTCCTATTGACAGCATTTGAATAATTGCACTTTCTATATCTTTGAACATTTCAAAGAGTTGCTATAAATGCTTAGTACAAGCAAGCAAACTTAAAAAAAGAACTCCAGCTAGTTCTTCATTTGGTATCCATCAAGTCCACAGATATAAAAGTATGCATGGGCCATAATTGCCCTACTGTACTTTACTATTCATTACTATATACTACAGCTCTCTACATCTCTGAAATATCAGTATATATATTCTCCAGTGCAATTGTTTAAAAACTTAAGTTACTTTGTAGATGTAGATGGATATTACAACCTTTACCTTTACAAATGAAGCCCTATTCTATACTTTGACACATTTTGATGAATATAAGTACTTACAGTACTTTGGTGCCAAGTATATTTTGATGCAAATACCTTTTTGTAAGTAAAGTTTAATACAGGCCTTTACTTTATAACAGAGTATCTATATTATGAATCACAATTTGTGATTGCCAATTGGCAGAGAGAGATATGGTGTGGAATGCACATCGACTAAATTATCAGTTTAGTGGTTTGACAGATGCATCATTGCATCATGCAATTTGGAAAAGTTACAGTAACCCTCGCAAAAATGACGAATGAGGAAAGAAAAAAATCAATGAACATACTGTACTATACTTTACATCTCCCTGTGAAATACTAACACTCCAATTTCACCGGAATAATTCAGGCAAAGACGCAAAACAAGGGTAACCAACGATAGAACTCAAGACGGAGGTACAGAAATCTATGGTATGCGTCCTTCCATTTCAATGAGTTTTACCTAAACTTATTCAGACAGAGATGCGGGACTGGAGAGGAAAAGTCTGCAGAAGGAGAAGGGGAGAGGAGGAGGGGTAGGTAGAGGGAGAGGAGGGGAGAGGAGAGAGATCTCGTTCCTGTGTGATGTTGGCGCATACAAACAGCAGGCCAGCTAGCCCAGTGAACTGGTTGGTTTGTGGACACTGCTGCACCACTATAGCCTTTTATGGTCGCTTTCCTCCTACGACTCTTTTAGAGACCAACTCACACTGACTACACCCACAGCCTTTCTTACTGCCACCTGCTGGACGCAAAGCCAACCTCAGACTGCCGAGGGCTCCCGAGGCGAGTTAGAGGGTGAACAGTGAACACACAGGACGGATATCCTGTTGTGGGCATCCATCTTGATGCTAAATAAATAGCGTCAATGCTAGCGAGCTAAAATAGCCATCCTTGCTCTAGAAAGTGCCAATGTTTCCATCTAGACCACCGGATAATCAGCAAAGACCTCCGAACATCGCACGTTTTATCCAAACCGCGGAGAGCTCGGTAGATTAGTTATTCAGCCTTTAGTCAGCCTGTATAATGTTATGCGGGTGGGGGTGAGGTTGCCCAACCCGGTCTAGGATCGCTAAAGAAGGAAAGGCCAAGCCAAAATAATAATTATTTTCAGCTATCCGGTTTGATATCAATAATAAAGCTTATCGGAGCATTCCGCCAGAAGCGGAAGCTAATTAGATTCCTTATGGCAGAGCGTTACGTCACAAGCAGTAAGTCTGTTAAATGTTTTACCATTAATGGTAAAATGTTTATTTTAATTTTTTTCACTGTCCTTCAAACCCTCGGTCTCAGTCCATGATCTTGAATCTTGTAACAATTTGCCACAAAATTGCTGAAGATAATATATTTAAATATCTTAAATATCTGGCTCCACGTTCCTGCAGGACGTCGATAAAGATCGATCTCATACAATGTGCACAGCTTGCAACAGTCACGTTCTCCCTGTTCATTCTATCTCTTTCTATTTCTATCTCTCCCCCTTCCTCTTCCTCTTGCACTCTTCGCTGCATCCCCAAAATTAGCCCCATTTTCAACAGTGCTCCTGAGTTACGGAAGACCTCCCACCCTGCTGAACTCTCCAGGCTCTCAGTTAATTAGAGCAGTGGTTCCCAAACCTTTTCATGTCAAGGACCCCCAAATTGACACTAATTTGCCCGCGGACCCCCATTTAAAAAGGTATGCCAGGGACCCCCATAAGAGAAGACTTTCACGGCTCTAGCAGTGATTCTCAACCTGTTTAAGTTCAAGGACCCCCAGTTTGGCACGTCTACAGACCCCCCATTTAATGGCATTTCTATCCCTGGGACCCTCAACTTATATTGTAAAATCAATGTTAATTTAAATTTCAATGTTACATTTAATAAGTGTTCAAATTGTACACTCTCTGAGTTACAGACCGATAAGGGTCCATCTGGTTTCTAAATGATCATTTAGCTGGGGACCCCCTGGAACTCCCTCAAGGACCCCTGGGGGTCCCCAGACCCCACTTTGGGAACCACTGAATTAGCATGTTGCTGTAGAGATGATCCTTGTGTTTTGCAACGGCCACTGTAACTGAGATCTCCTGTACTCACAGGGAGCTGTCAGTGGGCTGTGTAAGAGGCTCCGTTTGAGGAGGTCTTATAGTTTAGACTTTAGAGGATCTGTCTGTATCTTGCCTTAGGCATTGGGGGGAGAGAGTTGTGAATGATTAGTTACTTGAGCCCAGTGTTCTAGCTAGGTACCTCCTTCTTATTACTCCAAATATCAACTCACAACATAGGATACTTACTGAATGACATATTTTACCTGTAGTATTGTTATATTATTAATCTTGTGACGTCATGGCCTGGCGTCATGCTGTCGACCGTTTCCGTGACAACCAGTCACAGAACAACAGACAAACAAATAACATCCCGATGGGATGATTACATTTAACAGTGTACATTTTTACACTTTCTGAGATAACTCTCACAGCTCCCAGGAATTCATCCATATGTCATTGGCAGCAAAAACACAAACACAAGAGGATGTTTTCTTACCTGTATGAGGGAGACGTTGTTCAGACTCAGCCTGAAAAGATAGTTTCTGTGAAGAAATGAGAGAGGGAGGAACAAAGCATTACAACCCAGCGTTCCACACACACACACACACACACACACACACACACACACACACACACACACACACACACACACACACACACACACACACACACGATTGCCTGCCTGAGGTCAGAGGTGGTCAATATTGTAATTACTGGTATTTAAAACCTTTGGCTCAATTATGATTAAATGAACGATTAAAATGAAAACAGCCAATCAACAGGGTTAATTGGTTAATCAGACTAATCAATGTAGTCGGATTATTATTAGTCGGGGCGGGTCGTCACCTGGCTCCTACAACGAGTTGGTTCCTGGTGAGGTCCAGGGCCAACTGGGAGAAGTCCTTCACACCGGGATGGGAGAACTGGGACATCCACAGCCTCAACGCTGCATGGAAGAGAGAGAACGTGAAGGGAGGGAAAGAGAGCAAGGGAAGAGGAAGGAAGGAAGGTGGAGGGAGAGAGTAGAAGAGGGAAGAGTTGGATCAATGGATGGATGAATGGATGGACGGGCAGAAGTGAAAGGGAGAGAGGAGGAGAGAGATTGGCATGAGGAGAAGGCGGCGTGGGAAGAGTGAGGTAGGAAAAACCGATAGGAGGAAGAGAGGGGAAGAGAGGGGAAAGGCAAGAGGAAGAAGAATGGAGGAGAGGAAAGAGACCAAAACAATAACGTCAATCACTGACGTTTTTCCATGCAGGAATTATACCACACACACACACACACACACACACACACACACACACATGTATGTATGTGCACGTGTGCGTGCGTGTTTAGAACTGTAGTGTAGGATGTGCCACATCTCTCCACTGACAGGCCGAGCTAACCTAAAGTGACAATCTGGTGACAGTTTCTCCCACAGACCATAATCCTCTCAGCCTGCAGAGCCTGCGCGTTCCAGGTTAAAAACCCAGAAAGTGTCAAACCTCCTGTTTGTTTAGTATTCCGTTTTGAAGGCCCTGAGCTGGAATCAGCTACGTACACCATGTGTGGAGAAGCTGGCACTTGTGAAGTGTTGTTTCGTCGAGCCGCTTTCTGAGAGACCTCTGAGTGCTTAATTTTTTAATCTCAGCTGTCCCCAAAAGTGTGGCCTGCAGACTCACGACGAAGGATTGGAAAACATAATAATGTTCCAAATCAAAATCCCTGTTTGCGGAGGTGCAGGGCGTTGTTTGGCAACTAGGAACAATAGGGAAGGCAGGCATTACAAACCCTTCCAGAATTGAAATCTCTTTGGATCGACACAACTCACGTGCGGATTGCATATTTAGTATTCAGTTGTTGCATTTGCTTTATTGGTTTGATTAGCGGGAGAGCTTGTTATATGGAGGAACACAGCCAACCGCAATCAACAGCAACGCTTAAAACAGGCGGAGTGTGTTGATTGCCCAGGAAAAGCAACTCCATCCCTGTCGAATCCTGTGTCAGACTACAAGAGGAATAACAGACGGCAAATTGTCTGTTTCATGCATTGCAGGGAAAAAAACCTTTTCAAATCGCATTTAATCCTCATATTCTCATTAACCCCAAGAGCCAGGGTTTTTTTTATGACATCTCTGCCATAGAAAGCACAGCCTTTTTGCCATTACATTGCGGCACATTAAAAGTGAAATACATCCTGAAAATGTGCAAGCAGTGCTGTTAAAGAATGAATAGACACAACCAATGCCCCTTTAGGGGATTATGCTATATCACACTGCTTATACTGGCAGCAGTGCTTAATGTATACCAATGAAAGCAATGGTGAGTGAAAACAACGCCTCTGTAGTACGCACGGATTGTTAATCACCTTCAACCTGTCGCCTCAATATCGGACACTTAATAGTCGAATAATAGTCTGAATAAGGGCCCAAGTGGAAAATCTCACCCGTCCGACCACATTTTTTGCCAATTATTTGAGGGCCCACTCGCAATATCCCGACTGGCCCACCACCTGGTTTATCATCCATATAATGCCCCATCTTTTTGGCCAACAGTAAACCAACCGGCAATCTCCTGTACGATTATGCTGTGCTATTGAAAGGTTAAGGACGGACGGGGGCCACTCCCGTGAAAGTTCCCATGCAGCAGATGAAGGTTATGGCAGGGTAATAGTGAAGCATTATTCATCCCACTACAGCAGGCAGCGCTGCGAATGTCAGCAGCACGCTCCTCGTTTCAGCAAGGACAGCAAGAGTAGTGCGGGTAGAACACGCATATGAAGCTTGTTGAACAGAGAACCTTGCAGGGCAACGTGGCTGTGGTTTGCATTCAAACGTGCATACTTATACACTTGCGACCGCACACACACACGCACGCACGCACGCACTCGCGCACGCACGCACGCACGCACGCACGCACACACACACCTAGAAGTCACAGCGCACAGTAGCATGCAGACAGCCTCGTCCAAAAGATGACTGACAGCTTCCTGACAGGATGTGGTTTGAGGGGCCGTACGTGGCCAGTCGTTTTCTAGTCCCTTCAACTTTGACCTCTAGAGAAAACTGCAGGGAATGCAGAAGTCCAAGGTTCTCTATGTTAAAACAACACAACACTGTCAAACGGAAAGACAGAGACGTCTGTCTGTCTGTCTGTCTGTCTGTCTGTCTAATCTACTGTATCTATCTGTCTTTACTCTTTACATATTTTATACCGCTCGTTTTGACATTGACTTGTTTTCCTTTCTTTCTCTTCTTTCCCCTTTCTTTCTTTCTTTCTTTCTCTCATTTTTAGGCTCACTTACGGACTCTTGATAAGCAGTTTGGCAGTGGAAATGCCTCAATGATAATTTAACTTTATCTCTCTTCATCTAACTATCTCGACTCAGAGAGAGAGAGAGAGCCCCAAGATTGAGGAAACATGGAATAAATGTGAGTGGACGTCTAAGAAGCTATACATGAATGGAGGGACGCGAGCGCAAACGTTCGTCTGACCTAAGAGGAGGCTGAGAGGATGAGATGAGGAGCAGGTCGAAAGAAGGAGAAGGGCAAAATTTACATTTTAAAGAGCAACTTAATGCCCGGATTTTGGCTCGAATTCTCCTTTCAAGAACACATCTGCAGAGGTCCCCCTCAACCCCCCTCACCCCCCCGTGGCGTGCGTGCCTCATTTAACCCGTTCAGGACGAGAAGCCCCTTTTTGGTGTTTTAAGCATTGTGTTATACTTTAGCTGTTGAAAAATAGCAGATCTACAAGCTTGTAGCGCAAATCTTTGAATATGTATTCTTTCACGGTGAATGTTATTAACTCATATCTTTGCCTCTAGGGGTCCTTGAACACATTTTCAGATGGGGGGGGGTCAGTTGCCAATTTCATATCATTTTCGGGGTCCTTGGCATGGAATAGTTGGAGAACCAATGACATAAAACATAGGGTTTTGTTTTCAGAAAACTGCCATGATTTAAAAGACTTGTTGTATGGTGTCTCAGTCCTAAATTGGTTAAGGACACCGAGGAGCCCTCCCGGTCACATGGCGAGTGGAGAGAGGAGTGTGTTGTTGTTGGAAAGTACAGGCCGCGTGTACAGATTCCATAGCAGCGGCAAGACAGACTCGCCTCTGTTGTTGGTCTTCCACCATGTTTTGATTTGCAAAAGGCCACTTCTCACTGCTGATTCACATGCAGGGTCTGACGCGTTTTAACCACGTATACGCCCCAGCCGTCAATACCAGGCCAGGGTTTCCCAAACGCTTGGTCGGGAGTACTTCCTCCGGACCCATGTTTTAATTGGTCTCCGACACATTTTTATGGTATAATATCCCTTTTTTGTTTGTCTACTACAAAATAATTATACTTTTTTTTCTCCAAAAGACCTTCAGAAAGTATAACATTTTCAGAAATCAAACAGAAATGTCAAATATTTTTTTAAAGATAATTTAATTAAAGGACCACTTCGCCATTTTTCAACCTCACTAATGTTCATGATAAAATGCCACCATTTTTTTCAACCTCACTGATGTTCATGATAAGGTTTGGGAACTACTGTTCCAGCACCACCAGGAGGCATAACTTTTAGATTTGGGAGCAAAAATCAACAACTGCTAGAAAAGAGACATCTAAAGGGGTAGAGCACCTACCTTGGTACGAGACCACAGGGTGCTCCTTCCTGGCGCATTCGCTGGAGCGCAGAGGCGGGGCGCTAGGGGGCGCTGGTGAGGGTGTGGGCGTGGGCTGCTGGGCGGGACAGACGGACAGGAACAGCACGAACACGAAGCCAGAGGCGGGGAGGGACGTCGTCCCCCGCCCCCCGGACGTAACCATGGCTACAACCAACCACGCCCCGGCTTCCCTAATCTGGTCCTTGATGGGACACACCTGTGGAAACAAAGGAGGTCGTCTTGTTTAATGTATGTCAGTGGTTTTCATCAATTTTTTATATCGACGTCCATTATTTATTGGGTATTTATTTGAGCCACGGACCACTAGTTGACGTTTAGCCTCTCAGACCCAAGACTAAAGGATATTTTTGTTATCGTTGGATAACGTTTTGTCCACAATTCCATGCTGTATTGATGTTGGTACCATATAGGTGAGATGACGATATAGGAGAGATGGCAAACGTTGGTCAAAATGACAATTCTTCTACATTCTCTAATTGTGTGGACTTCATTGCAAATGAATAATGCCGATGTTTAGCAATAACTTAACTCTTGAGAGCAAAATGAAATGAAACCAAATTAAAATGAAATGAAACCAATGCAATGAATTTCATTTTACGGTCTCACGAGTTAAAGGTCTTTTAGGGGTCCATTTGGTTACCAACTCTCCATCATTATAGCTGGGGACCACCTGGAACCCCCTCTCAAGGACCACCAGGATTTATGTCAATTATGACAGCTGCCATGTCAAGGACACGCACATTACTATGTATTTTATTGTGGGGCGTCTATGTACCTTTATTTAAAAGTGACACGCACACACCCATACTGCTCTCTCGTGATTTCTGCCGAAAGTACGGAACCTTGGAACACTGGCCAGACGCTAATGGCTAATGTTGCGTTATAATGTGTCTATGGTGCAGAAGGAATGAAATTCTATGCGAGAATCACAAAGAAAGAAGCGAGAAAGACGATGAGAAATAGAGAGAAAGAATGAACAGGCAGTGTGGAACTGCATGAGCGAAAGGTCCAAGGTTTAGAATTTCTTGCAATCCCGCTTGTAGGATCCAATTAAATAAAATACATCACGTATGTATGTATTCAACCATGTCTTACACTGTTCCTGCAACACAGCACGCACGCACGCACGCACAGACAGACAGACAGACAGACAGACAGACAGACAGACAGACAGACAGACAGACAGACAGACAGACAGACAGACAGACAGACAGACAGACAGACAGACAGACAGACAGACAGACAGAGTAATACATTGTCTGCTGAGTATATTATACATACTGTATGCTTAGTTAGGCTTCAAATAGCTCAGGATAAGTGTTTCTAATTGTGTTATATGCACAGTACCGGAGTGTTCATTTACAATTTACAATTTAGGCAGAGGCTCTTAATCCAGAGGGACTTACATTAAGCAAGAAGAAAAAGCATGGCAATACATCACATAGAAAAGTAGTTATCATGAATCATACGTAAGCTAAGAACGTAACAGTGGAATATCTACAGTATATAATGAAACTATGCATGTATACTTTATAGTGCTATATGATTACATAAAATGCTATCCACGTCTACATAAAATGCTATCCACGTCTACATAAAATGCTATCCACGTCTACATAAAATGCTATCCACGTCTACATAAAATGCTATCCAAGTCTACATAAAATGCTATCCAAGTCTACATAAAATGCTATCCAAGTCTACATAAGTTAGGCCTTTGCATTCGCCTGTAAGGTCGTCAATTAACTCATTTAACACTCACCTCACTTAACTCATTTAACATTCACCCCATTTAACTCATTTAACATTGACCTCATTTAACTCTGAGAGTATAAACATTCCATAAGGGACCCCTTCCAGTACTCTACAATAAATGTATTCAGTTATTCATTCATTCATTCATTAGTGCAGTGACCGTGGGCATTTGCTTGAAATTTCACTACTGTAGCATTGACTATATATATACTCACAGAAACACCAAGTATTGGAAGATAAATTAGGCAAACATATTGATCAAACACCCATTAGGCTGCCCCTGCGTTGCTCATTTGAGAGCGCAATGCGACCCAGATGTAACGAGGTTAGAACGTGGAGGTCTCAACAAAGAACTTCCTATTGTTTTCGTTGACTAATACTATGACAAAAAAAAATCGTCAACTACCTTTTTTCACTGACAAAAACGACATAAAACTAAGCCATGATGACTAAAACTATGACTAAATATACGGACAATTTCAGCTGAGACGCGTTGTGAGCTTGTAGATGGGCTATTTTCAGCAAGTGTAAAAACAGTCATTACGATGGCATCAAGGCCCGCCGAAACACATTTTAGTCGACTAAATCAACTGAAGATTCAGTCGACTAAAGTCTTATGATATTTAGTCGACTAAAACTAGACTTCCAGGTGACTAAAATATGACTAAAACTAAATGAAGTTTCTGTCCAAAGAAAATAGAAATTTGCTGCCAAAAACAACACTGAAGAAATGCAGTGTTGATTTTGTCGACTAAAACTTAGGCAGAAAAATGTTTTTCACTAATAGAAACAAAATATGCACCCGTTTCCAGTGTCCAATGAGCCTTTGTGTTTTGTGTGTGATGGATGTCCGTGGACAATATTAATATTAATACAATATTAATCTGGGGTTCCTTGATATGAAGAAATGTGGGTACCACTGGTTTAAACAACATTAGGAAGCAAGCCCAAATAGGCAACTACTGTACACTTTAGGAAACAAGCCCAACTACCAATATTTACAAGCAACTTTACAGAAAAACAAGCCAAAGGTTGCTTATAATAAGCAACACTGGCTGAATAGGAAGTGTGGAGGAAGTGAAGCACACACAAGTACACCCAGTACATTCCCACAGAAACAGGTGAATAAAACAACATGAAAACTAAGTTATGATGACCACAACTATGACAAAAATATATTGACAATTTCTTCAACAAATTAAAAAAAACTAGACCAAAATGTTAGGGAGGGACTAGTGGAGAAGAGATCCAGTTTTTTGCTAGGTTGCATTCCGAAAATACCAGATCTACAAGCTCACCAGTTCACAACGAGCTGAGGACTTTCGATTGAGGACTTTCAATTTGATTTTCATTGACCACATGAATTGGCTAATGGCTAAGCCTAAAACATTAGCGTCAATACAGAAACACAGACCGCAAACAAAGGCTGCTCTTAGTTGCACTGCTTGCCTGGACTGCATGTAGGGAGCTGAGAGAGACCAATTAAGACCACAAGACAAACCTTGGAACCAGGCCTGTGCGTGCGTGCGTGCGTGCGTGCGTGCGTGCGTGCGTGCGTGCGTGCGATAGAGTAGGGGTCTGGGTTGCATCCATCTGCCTCTAACCGCCAACACATTTTGCGAGTGATTGAGGCCAACTGTAAACATGGTCCATCCCTGGCACCAGAACACTGGGTTATCTGATCCACAATCTAGTGCGATTTGGCTGTGTGTGTGTGTGTGTGTGTGTGTGTGTGTGTGTGTGTGTGTGTGTGTGTGTGTGTGTGTGCGTGCGTGGATGTTTATGTGATCATGCAGGAGGTTGTGTGGGAATGTACAGTGTACTTGTGTACGTGTGTGTGTGTGTGCGCATGCGTGTGGCATGCATGTTTGTGTTACACCATTACTGACAAAAGGAACAGAGGTAATTAAAATGCTAATTCAAAGTATACTGACAGAGAGAGAGAGAGAGAGAGGGAGAGAGAGAGAGAGAGAGAGATAGAGAGAGAAAGAGGGCAATAGGTAGAGAGAGAAGCAAGAAAGAGCGGGGGAGACACTGAAACAGTAAGTAACTAAATACAGATGGAGAGAAACGGAAAGGGAAAGTAATCTGTAGAATCTGGCTTCATCTACTTCACGTTCGATTAAGACAGGAGATGTCGAGCCCGGTGAGAGATTTTCATAACCCGATGTTTTTTTGTATGATTTACAAACACAAGCGTAAGCTTCAAAATCTAACCTCCTCAGCAAAAATGTCTGTTCAACAATGCCATGTGTGAAAAAAAAAAGCCAAATCACTTTTGACTCCAAAGCCCTCTCTCCCACCCCTCGCACTTACAGCAGGAGGGCTTGACCCCGTGACCTCAAAGCCTGAGGGAGTCTGACTGACAGACAGAAAGACAAACACACGTCTGGAGAGGATTTGGAAGAGGTTGACACTACTATCTTAAAATCCAGACTTACATGTTTGGGCCATTTTAACCAATTTAGACCCACTTTGAAAGAATATATATTCAAAGTTTTGCTCCACATTTGTACGATTTCTCAGAAATAGCAGACCTACAAGCTCGTAGCGCACCACCCACTCGGTGGCGCGCTATGAGCTTGTAGATCTGCTATTTTTCAATAGCTAAATTATAACATATATTTAAAACACCAAAAGGGGTTCCCGCCCCAAAATGGGTTAAAGCCACAATCCAAAGCAAGCGCCAACTAGGGCATTAAGCAACTAGCCGACTAGTTTACTACTATACTAGCCAAATATCTCTAATACGGCCGTGCCCAACTTTTACAAATGGAAGGGACCTCCTGCCCTGCCTCCCTCAAGACAGAGAATCAGCCAGAATTAGTCCCGTCAGAGTTGTGAGCTTGTAATGTATAGTTATTCCATTTGTTTCTTAAAACATCGTTTTCAACAACACAAATTTTGTATGGGGATCGCTGGCACCAAAACGCTTTCAGATAGAGATCTGTGGGCCAAAATACATATTCATTTGGCGGTCCTTAATTATGAACAGTTTGAGAACCACCGCTCTATTCTATGTATCTATTCGCACCCTTACTTGTTTTAATGGCGTCTCATTCCGTTCTACTCCGTGGTTTTGTGTGTTGGGCCGTCTCTGGGCTGTCCCTGAAGGAAGGTCCTCACTACCACCACTCAGCGATGCCAGGACACCTGTGAAGGAGCAAGCCGAGGCCAGAAGGTCAAGACTAGAGACATCATTTAGCTCCTATAGTCGATCACAGAGACTCTCGGCAGATGCTGACTGAGGCTCAAACATGTGGATAGTACTACCAGTGGTGGAAAAACATACTCAAATGTGTTGCTTAAGTAAAAGTAGCAAATTAGCAATACTGCAATATAGAAATACTCTGTTACATGTCTGGAATTCAAAATTCACTTAAAATTACTTACTTAAGTACAAAAGCAATACTCATGCCCCTATTTCAAGCCGATCAACAAGCTCACAATGCGCCGCGATGTGGTGCATAGATCGGCTATTTTAATTACCTAAATGTTTATAGGGCCGACGTGGTTAGTGTACGTTTTGTAATAATAATAAAAATCTGCAAAGTAACTAGTAACTAAATAAATGTAGTGGAATAAAAGTACTTTGTCATTTGAAGTACTCCAGTAAAGTAAAAGTACAGTACCTCAAATGTGTACTTAAGTACAGTACTTAATAGCACAGTGGAAAGATGCAGAAAAGAGCACATATAATGCACATATACTATGTACAACCGCCTCGATGCAAACCAGGAAAATGTACTGCTCAGCCCAAAGGGGAATGAATGCCCACAGGCCATGGGAGATATTTGGCTCCTGGTAAATTCACCCTCCTTTGACTTCCACCCCCACTGCGGACGGAAACCCATTCCAGATGGAGCCCCCAGTGTAAAACCACCTGGATTCCAAGTATACGCAGGACTCCCCCCAACTGGGAATTCAATCCCAAGACGTTGAGTTTAGCTCAATAGCCAAGTTATACAAATGCTGAGTGAATCAGTTAATTCCACCAGGGGCCCCGCAGAGCCGACATCAATCCCTAGCTTGGTGACCTAGCCCTGGCTGCAGGTGTTGGCACGATGCTCTATACCTACTGAACAACAAGGATTACCTTTTGTTCAGGCTCAGTTGAGAGAGGCTCTGCACAATGTACACACACATGCTGGCCCATTCCCCCCACCACTACCACCAGGCCTCACACAACATCTCAGAATGCCAACAATTTCCTTAGCAACCAAATTCTCGTGAATGTGTGTAATTTTTCAGTCTATTACGACAGTTGTAAAATCTCATTCGCAATGAGGCGTCGTGGAGTTCTGATAGTCCGGCGGGTCGAGGTGGACGGGTGTGGGAAACTTTGCCCAAATGTGCTGACCTCATCACATTTTGTGCTGACCCTCAACACATTTGTGATGACGGCTATGGCCGTGTTTAGCCCAAGGAGTGCTTTTTGTGCAAAACTAATGCTTGGAATGGATTCATGAAATCATGAAAACCCCCTAGTTTGACATGTCACATGCTACTTAAAGCATAAGGAAAGTTTGACATTTTGACAATTTTGTCCTGCCATAGGATGTTAATGGTAGGGTCACAAGAAACCCCTATAAAAAAAATTGCCCAATATAGTGACAAGCCGGTCAGCAAGTGGATTCATGAATGTATGTATATAGACAATATTTAAGGCCAATAAACTATACGAAATGTCCCACTTTAAACAAAAGAAGCCTGTCGGCTGCCAGACTTTAATTACTTTAATTTAATTTGAGGAGATGGAGACCTCAGCTGACATTCCCACTGTGCGTGTGTCTTTGAGAAAAGGATTCTTGATATTGATTGAACTGAGAGGACGTCGTACTGAAGTGACAACCTCTTAAAACAACTACACCGCCACTGCAAAGACAAAGTGATTATTACCCCAAATGTTTAGCCACAACTAAAATCACCTGATTTGCGTGTCCAAATCAGGTCTTCAACTACTGCTGGTTTCCTATTATTGTACCATTGCATTCACTGGATTTCCCAGCTCTAAATTAGTCTAGATACAGACAGTTACAATGAAAAATTAAAACCAGCAATACTCACTGTACAAGAGACTCATTCCGTTTTGATACAGTGTTATAGTATATGTTGGTCCAGTTTGATGTATTGTAATGGGTTCTGCTGAATTATCTTGCATGCCCTTGAACAGGGTATATGCTCACGATCAGCACTGAGAATTGAACTGAAAACTCTTTAGCCCATTTTGGGGCGGGAAGACCCTTTTGGTGTTGAAAAATCGTGAAAGTGTGGCGCAAAACCTTGGAATATTCTTTCAGGGCGACCGATTTTAACTCAAATCTTTGCTTCTGGGGAGGTCCCTGGAACAACATATTTTCAGATGGGGGTCGGCAGCCAATTACATAAGAAACATAGGTATTTCAGAAAACTGTCAGAATTTAGAAGACATTTTTTAAATTTCGACATCAGGTCTAAATGGGTTAACAACTATACCGTAAGTGGCCCTCTTAATTAATCTGCTATCTCACTGTCAAACCTGGTGAATTAAAGCTGTCTGTGTGTGTGTGTGTGTGTGTGTGTGTGTGTGTGTGTGTGTGTGTGTGTGTGTGTGTGTGCAGGGACTGTATGCACTGTACGTCAGGGGGCCATAGGGTCTACTCAGTATGTGCACACGTGTACTGTTGTCTGTGCGGCGTGTGCGCAACTGCGCATGTGTATGCATGCTCATTCGTCCGGTTGCGTGCATGTGGTGTGCATCACTGAATGCTTATGTGTCGGTGGGCATTGTGTGTGTGTGTGTGTGTGTAATGAATGTGTGCATCTGTGTGTGTGTGTGTGTGTGTGTGTGTGTGTGTGTGTGTGTGTGTGTGCGTGCGTGCGTGTGTGCGAGAGAGAGCACGCATGCATAATGACTATAGGTGTATTGATTGATTTCCTTTGCCACTCTGTCAGATATGTTCCTGCTCTTAGCGGCAGCAGCTCAGGCGTATAGTGACTCTCGCCTCACGCTCAGTCTGCTGTGGAATTGCTATAGCTCCTGCTGCCACTGTGGCTTCAACAGCATGCCCTATACAAGTCAATATGTCACCCTGACCTGCATATACCTCTCCAAACTAATTCTTAAAGACACTCCATTATGCTTAAATCAGACGACTAAAGTCAATATCATTTCAGCTGTACTTTCTTTTTTTTTTTTTTTAAGATATTTTTTTGCGGCTTACGCCTTTATTGATTTTTTAAGGGATAGAAAGTAGGCTGACAGGAAACGGGAGAGAGATGGGGGGATGACATGCGGTAAAGGCCGTGTCGGGTCCGGGAGTCGAACCCGCGGCACACCGCGACTGGATCACCAGTCCGGTGCCCAGACCGTTACGCTACGGCCTGGGCCCAGCTGTACTTTCTTGGCATAGAAATATTTAGATTTTTTTTGAAACAAGAAAATAAATAACAGATCTTCAAGCTCACAACACGCAGCGCATTGTGACCTTGTACTTCTGCTAGTTTCGTTATTTAAAAAAATAAATGTTGACCTCTTCTTGAAAGGTTATTATGAAACTTTTTCAATTAAACACTATTTATCCGCTACCCTTTGCTATAATAGCCATTGCACATAAATGTGTTTTTGACAATGTCTTTAAACACTATTTTTATTTGTGTCTACCATACACACAGTTTTTTTACTTTCCACTTTTCCAAAATATCCTCAGACAATCGGAGCCTGTACATTCTTTTTTTTGAGCGGTACATCCGTATAGACAAAAGGTGGTGAAAAACAACCGTGCTGTTTTCGTGCTCATACCCAGCCAGGCAGGCAGGCAGGCAGGCACCCACCCACCCACCCACCCACCCACCCACCCACCCACCCACCCACACACACACACACACACACACACACACACACACACACACACACACACACACACACACACACACACACACACACACACACACACACACACACACACACACACACACACACACACACACACAGCTCCGTAAGGGAGTGGTTGCACCACTCAAAAAAGTTTTTAAATACAAATGTATTCTATTAGTATTCTCTGCATAAGCATCCTGGCGGAGCTGGACTGCAGATGGAGGGACAGTGATCAGCTGGTCTCTCATGGCTCTCAGGACCCTCAGAGGCAGACCCTCTGCAGACTGGAGCGTGACGCTCCTCCAGACTCAGGGGCAGCGGTGGGAAAAGGCACTCAAATGTTTTACTGAAGTAAAAGTATAAATAATGCAAAGTAAAAGTCCCGCATTCGAAATGTGCTCAAGTAAAAGTACAAAAGTATTGGCATAAAAATGTACATAAAGTACTAAAAGTAAAGGTACTCATATTGCAGAATGTCCCATTTCGCAAGTTCAAAATGTGTACAAGATATTGTGAAAATAGCAGATCTACAAGCACACAATGCGTCGCATTGTGAGCTTGTAGATCGGCTATTTTCAAATGGCCAAAAATGTATATATAGGGCTGGAGTGTTTTCTAATCAAAATTACAATCTTCAAAGTAACTAAAGTTTTCAAAACAATGTAGTGGAGTAAAAGTACAATATTTTGATCCAAAATGTAGAAGTAGTAGAAGTGAGTAGAAGTGAAAGTATTGGATATTGAAAATACTCAAGTATAGTACAAATTCCTCAAAACAGTACTTGGGGGGGGGGGGGGGGGGGGGGGCATTTTGCCAACTCATGAATTCTTATGAAGGACACAGATAACGTTTTATTTTTGTTGGATTAGCATTGTCAGGATTTGTCCTCCATTTGATTTGCTTTGGTTGATGTTGTTTCGCTGTCAGGTTATACCTCAATTACATTTTGAAACGTAACTGTAAACCAAAGTAAACAAAGCCAAGATTGAACAGGAATTACTCCCGCAGTTGCCCTTTTGCCATATCACGTTTTGGTTTTGTGTGGGGATACAGTGCTTAATTTGCAGAAACACCAAGAAAACACCCCATTACATGTCAGAAGAAACTGTAACTGAATTAGTTCTATTGTTAAGTCCTTCATAATGAGTTCGCCAAATGCTCTGGACCTAATTAGACTATAACTATGACTATAATATCAATTACTTCTAGCAGGTTCCATATATAGTACCCATGTTGATGTTTTTTCTACTTGTGTTTTACATTGGAAATTGTGTGTGTATATATTTTTTTCTGCTGCAGTGCACACACACTCCAAATATATGTTCATACTGTATATGCTTTTTTGTCAATGAGAACATGAATCAATCAATCAAACAAACAAAACAAACAAACTGATCTGGAGACATGCAGGCCTCACTCTAGCATGACTTCTTACGTACTCAGTCAGTATGACACATTAAGATATTTTGTATTACTTTCTGGCCTGATTAGAAAGCCAGAATCAATTTTCACTGTAATGATGAAACTCATTTTCCTTGTTATTGATGGTGAAATTGCTTTTCTAACCGCTCCCAGGGAAAAATGGAAACGGTGGTCATGTAGTGTTCACAACAACTGGTCGTTAGTGTTACAACGTTAGTGTATTATATATATATACTGTACCCAGCTAAATGGATTAATATTTCATCAAAATCAGTAACTGCTTTAAGTTAATAGGGTTCTATTTCACAGTAAACTTCAAAAACAACAAATGTGGTTCTGTGTGAGTGTTCATCTAGGTGGGTGTGGAGACTGAGGCAGCATTGCTATACTTAACCAGTAAAACCCATAGACTTTGTTGACTGGCATCCTGCAGGGGATACTTGGTCTCCTCCCCCCCCCCCCCCATCCCCCCCCCTCCTCCGCCCCCCCCCCCCCCCCCCCCCCCCCCTCTACACCAAATCTAGTCACTGAACGTAGCCAATCTGGCTACGTGACACGTTTGCGATGCATTGTGACTTGTGAGCCGATATATATTCTTTCCTGCATGCTCGCCTATTATGAGAAATAGACACTAGAGTTTGTGTGGTTAATGAAGCGATGGGGGCTACAGAGTCTCCACGGCTGGCCCCATGCCTTTGTGCCTGTGGTAACGTCTCCCACAGTGCAGGGGCCGGCCCACTGTCATTGGGGAGCACAATGTTCTGGTGCGCCGTGGCAAAAAAGAAAGCAAAAAAGCACACTTCGACGAAAGTGACACAGAGGTGTCACTCAGCGACTCCGCTCTTTTCATTCCTGCCAGAATCCTATATGTGACTTGCACCACGATTACTTCTAACTTTTTTCCTCGATTTGATTGATAAATGATGTATTTATTTTTCGTAGTGAAAATAGCTGGTCATTTAAATATATATATATATACACCACCATTGTACAATAAAGTATAAAGTGGTTAAATCAATGTAGTCGATGATCAACTTTTTGGTCAAAAAAGGTCAAAGGTAAACATCATACTCGTGAGACAGAAGAAGAGCAGTTTGGTGAAGGCTAGTTTGTCCATCGTTTTGCTATAGTTACAAGCCTACATCTATTTGATTTACTAATTAGAGAATGCTGGGCTTATTGGACACACAGTATAATAATGTATTACTTATTGGCTTTACCGGATTCAGTATTTCATTGGTCGAATCGGAGTCAGGATTTTTAAAGTGAATATTGTAAAGTTTGTTTTTTAAGGTCCATAAGACTGAAGACACTTAAGTGTTTCAGTGCTGATTAAGACCATGTTAACATAGTCAAGTGCAACAGAGTCATATGAACATTAAAAAGAAAAAATCAATAAATCCATTACATCAACTACAATACTACATACGGCAGCAGACAGCATATTTCAATTGCCATCAATGCAATAAGATTTGCGTGTAGTAGTACTGTTTTCCCCTCTATGGTTGGGGAGAGGAGCGCTAAGCGACTGTTTTCCCCTCTATGGTTGGGGAGAGGAGCGCTAAGCGACTGTTTTCCCCTCTATGGTTGGGGAGAGGAGCGCTAAGCGACTGTTTTCCCCTCTATGGTTGGGGAGAGGAGCGCTAAGCGACTGTTTTCCCCTCTATGGTTGGGGAGAGGAGCGCTAAGCGACTGTTTTCCCCTCTATGGTTGGGGAGAGGAGCGCTAAGCGACTGTTTTCCCCTCTATGGTTGGGGGAGAGGAGCGCTAAGCGACTGTTTTCCCCTCTATGGTTGGGGAGAGGAGCGCTAAGCGACTGTTTTCCCCTCTATGGTTGGGGGAGAGGAGCGCTAAGTGACTGTTTTCCCCTCTATGGTTGGGGGAGAGGAGCGCTAAGCGACTGTTTTCCCCCTCTATGGTTGGGGAGAGGAGCGCTAAGCGACTGTTTTCCCCTCTATGGTTGGGGAGAGGAGCGCTAAGCGACTGTTTTCCCCTCTATGGTTGGGGAGAGGAGCGCTAAGCGACTGTTTTCCCCCTCTATGGTTGGGGAGAGGAGCGCTAAGCGACTGTTTTCCCCTCTATGGTAGGGGAGAGGAGCGCTAAGCGACTGTTTTCCCCTCTATGGTTGGGGGAGAGGAGCGCTAAGCGACTGTTTTCCCCTCTATGGTTGGGGAGAGGAGCGCTAAGCGACTGTTTTCCCCTCTATGGTTGGGGAGAGGAGCGCTAAGCGACTGTTTTCCCCTCTATGGTTGGGGAGAGGAGCGCTAAGCGACTGTTTTCCCCTCTATGGTTGGGGAGAGGAGCGCTAAGCGACTGTTTTCCCCTCTATGGTTGGGGAGAGGAGCACTAAGCGACTGTTTTCCCCTCTATGGTTGGGGAGAGGAGCGCTAAGCGACTGTTTTCCCCTCTATGGTTGGGGGAGAGGAGTGCTAAGCGACTGTTTTCCCCTCTATGGTTGGGGAGAGGAGCGCTAAGCGACTGTTTTCCCCTCTATGGTTGGGGGAGAGGAGCACTAAGCGACTGTTTTCCCCTCTATGGTTGGGGAGAGGAGCGCTAAGCGACTGTTTTCCCCCTCTATGGTTGGGGGAGAGGAGCACTAAGCGACTGTTTTCCCCTCTATGGTTGGGGAGAGGAGCACTAAGCGACTGTTTTCCCCTCTATGGTTGGGGGAGAGGAGCGCTAAGCGACTGTTTTCCCCTCTATGGTTGGGGAGAGGAGCGCTAAGCGACTGTTTTCCCCTCTATGGTTGGGGAGAGGAGCACTAAGCGACTGTTTTCCCCTCTATGGTTGGGGAGAGGAGCGCTAAGCGACTGTTTTCCCCTCTATGGTAGGGGAGAGGAGCGCTAAGCGACTGTTTTCCCCTCTATGGTTGGGGGAGAGGAGCGCTAAGCGACTGTTTTCCCCTCTATGGTTGGGGAGAGGAGCGCTAAGCGACTGTTTTCCCCTCTATGGTTGGGGAGAGGAGCACTAAGCGACTGTTTTCCCCTCTATGGTTGGGGAGAGGAGCGCTAAGCGACTGTTTTCCCCTCTATGGTTGGGGAGAGGAGCGCTAAGCGACTGTTTTCCCCTCTATGGTTGGGGAGAGGAGCGCTAAGCGACTGTTTTCCCCTCTATGGTTGGGGAGAGGAGCGCTAAGCGACTGTTTTCCCCTCTATGGTAGGGGAGAGGAGCGCTAAGCGACTGTTTTCCCCTCTATGGTTGGGGAGAGGAGCGCTAAGCGACTGTTTTCCCCTCTATGGTTGGGGAGAGGGAGCACTAAGCGACTGTTTTCCCCTCTATGGTTGGGGGAGAGGAGTGCTAAGCGACTGTTTTCCCCTCTATGGTTGGGGAGAGGAGCGCTAAGCGACTGTTTTCCCCCTCTATGGTTGGGGGAGAGGAGCACTAAGCGACTGTTTTCCCCTCTATGGTTGGGGGAGAGGAGCGCTAAGCGACTGTTTTCCCCCTCTATGGTTGGGGAGAGGAGCGCTAAGCGACTGTTTTTCCCCTCTATGGTTGGGGAGAGGGAGCGCTAAGCGACTGTTTTCCACCTCTATGGTTGGGGGAGAGGAGCGCTAAGCGACTGTTTTCCCCACTATGGTTGGGGGAGAGGAGCGCTAAGCGACTGTTTTCACCTCTATGGTTGGGGAGAGGAGCGCTAAGCGACTGTTTTCACCTCTATGGTTGGGGGAGAGGAGCGCTAAGCGACTGTTTTCCCCTCTATGGTTGGGGAGAGGAGCGCTAAGCGACTGTTTTCCCCTCTATGGTTGGGGAGAGGAGCGCTAAGCGACTGTTTTCACCTCTATGGTTGGGGGAGAGGAGCGCTAAGCGACTGTTTTCCCCTCTATGGTTGGGGAGAGGAGTGCTAAGCGACTGTTTTCCCCTCTATGGTTGGGGAGAGGAGCGCTAAGCGACTGTTTTCACCTCTATGGTTGGGGGAGAGGAGCGCTAAGCGACTGTTTTCCCCTCTATGGTTGGGGAGAGGAGCGCTAAGCGACTGTTTTCCCCTCTATGGTTGGGGAGAGGAGCGCTAAGCGACTGTTTTCCCCTCTATGGTTGGGGAGAGGAGCGCTAAGCGACTGTTTTCCCCTCTATGGTTGGGGAGAGGAGCGCTAAGCGACTGTTTTCCCCTCTATGGTTGGGGGAGAGGAGCGCTAAGTGACTGTTTTCCCCTCTATGGTTGGGGGAGAGGAGCGCTAAGCGACTGTTTTCCCCTCTATGGTTGGGGAGAGGAGCGCTAAGCGACTGTTTTCCCCAGAAGAGGCTGTACTTCATCAGGCAGCTGAGGAAGTTCAGACTTTCAAGGACCATGATGGCTCAGTTTTACACAGCCATCAATGAGTCCATCCTCACACACTCCATCATCACCTGGTTCCCCGCTGCAGCTGCGAAAGATCTCGCCAAGCTGCAATGGGTGATACGCTCTGCAGAGAGGGTTATTGGCCGTCCTCTGCCCTCCCTCAAGTCCCTGCACGACTCCAGGGCATTGAAGAGAGGAAGAAAGATAATGGCCGACCCCTCCCACCCTGGCCACGGCCTCCTCACCCTGCTCCCCTCTGGGAGACGGTTGCGGCTGCTGAAGGCTACAAAAGTCCGCCACAGACTGAGCTTTTTCCCCTCAGCCGCCAGGCTGCTAAATTACTCTGGTTTCCCTCCCACCCCTGCCCCCTAGGGAGTGTCACCAGACATGTTTTGCACTATTCCATAAACTCTGCACTTTATATTTATACTTCCTGCTCGGTGTTGTATTTGTGTTGTTGTTGTTTTTTTTTTCCGTTATATGTGAAAAAAGGAAAAAGAAATGCACACATGTCAAATGTCAAAGCAAATTCCTATGTGTTTTACACACTGGCAAATAAAGGTATCTGAATCTGAATCTGAATCTATGGTTGGGGAGAGGAGCGCTAAGCGACTGTGGTCAGCATGAGATAAAACAACTTAGACAGAGAGCACACATCCGGTACACACCTGCATGGTTTTCAATCTTTTCACAACGTAAAAAAAAAAAAGTTTAGCCAAAATCCTAGGTTATATAAGGTAAGGTTACTGTGCAATTTATATACACGGACCTGCTGAATCGATTGCTTCCCCCCCCCTTTTTTTTTCTTCAATCCACTACAAAAATAGTATTTTTTTAAAGGACGTTGTCAGCGTGGATAATGGATAGTATGGATGAGCAGCCTTGTGGCGTACTGAATAACAAACAAAACACATTTTTCCATAATGTTCGCTGCAAACTCTATGCCGCTGTTACAGTGACAACTTTTAATTGGTGTGATCTGATAATGTAACTCGATCAGATCACACTACTTCATGAATGATGGAAGCTTATCCAATACAGTTGTTATGGACAGTAGGCCTAGTAGCCGTTCCCACAAAACTCCATTCAAATGAGAGGACTTTAGTCAACTTGTGCTCTCTGACTGATGACACAGGCCACTGACTCAGGCCAGCCCTAATGTCTATAACAGTAAATAGCAAGTATGCATATATGAGCTACGGTTCATTTGCAATTGCATAAGTCGACTCGTAATACTTCATTACATACTATATTTTTGCTACACTGGCCTGTCTTTGGGCATGGCACATACAGTATAGGAGTAAGAGACTCACCAATTAATTTCCATGTAATGAAGTATGTAATGGGAGAACACAATTAGGCGTTGTGAAAAGGAATACATTTCGTTTGTCGACAAGCTATGAAAAATAGCCAAAGTTGGGATTTAATGGAGACTGAAACCGGCCAGCCATATCAGACGTCCACATACTAGTGTAGGTCATCTAGCAGAACTATAACACCACCGGCCATGGATTCGCAAACTGCGTTTCACTTGACTGCAGTTTTCGAATGAAAAGAATGAAAATGGTGCAAGGATGAAAATGTGCATTTAAAACAAAAGAAAGGCTGCTGGCACCACCACCTCCATTGAGAAACTCTATCAGGGTTCCCACAATTTTTTACCAATGAATTTCTAAAACCTATCCAGAATATTTAACTCAATTTCCAGACCTATATAACAATCATTCAGCACAATAATGACTCAGGGCTCCATTTTCGTCACCGCTAAACCCCTTATCCCTAAAGTTCTGAATAGTTAAAATAGCCAGTCTACAAGCTCACAACGTGCCAATGTAGATAGGGTAGTTGAACTATGTAAAAAGGTTTTTCAAAATAGTAAAAAAATGCAAAGATGTTTAGGGATAAGGGCTTTAGCGGTGACGAAAATGGAGCCCTTCAGTCTCTTACTCCTATGTGCCATGGTGAAAGAAAGGCAGTGTAGCAAAAATAAAGCATAGAATATAGAATTTCGTGCCAAATGTTTTTCTACAGCACCTATCCTAGGCCATAGGATCACGCTGCAGCACGTTGTGAGCTTGTAGATCTGTTATTTTTGTCACATCTGGTACACATGGCGAAAAACTACTTATGTTCCAAATTTCGTGTTCAAGGTTCATTATAAAAAAAATATATCCAAATATTCTTTTTCCAGGACCTTTCAATTCTTTCAATTTCAAAATATTTCAGGACCGTGGGAACCAACCCTGCACTATTTATCAGACAATACATGTTGGACTTTTGCTTTATAAGGGCTATAATTGTTGTATATGATTTTCCTCATATATATATTAATGTAAGACTTGTAGTTGTAGTTTGCTATTGAGCGGTCCACTTTTCCAAATTGCTTGTGTTATTGTGTTCACAAAAACAAGAGTGCAATAACACCATACCATGATAGACGTAAGAATACGCACATCGACAGGCTAAAGAAAGCTGGGCTAAAGAAACTTCAGCAGATGATGGATGGAGCCCGCACACATTTTTAATTGGTGTGCACTGAAACATTTCTGAACAGATTAAATATTAAAGTGTCTCAAGAGATTTAAAGTGTCTGAACAGATTTAAGGATGTAATGGGTTCCCACCTACTCACTTAGGTTCGACGTGTCACACCTGCAGTGAAAATGTGGTGATTTGATTGGATAATGGGGGGCACTTATTATAAAAGTACAAACTTTTGTGTATGTTGTTCACATGAACCGATGAAGATCAAATAGATCGAAACGTTGTCAGATTTCTCGATAAAGAAAGTATTTTTGTACCTGTGGTGTGCGGGCTCCATCCATAATACCAGTGGCGTGCACAGACATTTAGAGGGGCAGGTGCTCAAGTGAAAAGCAGCACGTGGAACCTTAATAGTGTGAGATTTATAGATGTCGGGGCCTAAATAATATATTAGAAGCTTTTTATCAAGAACTGATCAATGTCACCAATAGCAGATCTACAAGCACATAGCGCGGCACTCATTGTAGGTCTGCTATTATTTTTTTTATCGTGAAAATGTGGCGCAAATCTTTGCATATATATTCTTTCAGAGTGAACTTTTTTTTAACTCAAATCTTTGCTTCTGGGAGGTCACTGGAACAACACATTTTCAAATGGGGGTCGGTGGAAAATTACATATAATTTCTTCTGGGGTCCATGACAAATATTGAGCACCACTGATATAGAAACATATAGTGTCTCTCAGTATTTCAGAAAACTGTCAAACTATAAAAATCTGTGAACCTGAGCTAAAATTCTTGTATTTGTTTTTCCTCCGCAGACACGTTGTGAGCTTGCAGATCGGCTATTTTCAGCATGCAACAAATTGTAAAATGACTTACGCTAGATCAATTGTCCACTAGGCCCTGCCTAACATTTTAGTCTAGTTTGTATTTGTTGACAGTATATTTAGTGTTCGTTTTAGTCATCATAGCTTAGTTTTCATTTAGTTTCCATTTAGTTTTTAGTCAGTGAAAAAAGGTAGTCGAGGGGCATTTTTAGCCTTAGATTTAGTCGACGAAATCAACAGTGGTGGAATGACTACAACAGGCTAATCATGGGGGAGCGATTAAGGACGGCTGTGCATTGGATCGTGGCAAACAGCTCCGGGTTTCCCACACTAGAGAGTGAGCCAGTGTTCCTGCCCGGCGGGATTAACCAGTTAAGCCCTGGACTGGTGCCCCTTTTCTGGTCCTTCATGTCACAACAGGCAAAACATTCTGGGAAATATTCTGTGAAAAACAGCAGATATACGAGCTCACAACGCATCACGCTATGTGACGCATTTGTGATCTTGTAGATCGGCTATTTTCAGCAAAGAGATTTGGTGTAGACAGACGGGGAGGGACGGGGGGGGGGGGGGGAGGTGGCGACCAAGTATCGACGTCGACCACTGATGGACCCCGGGTCAATGAAGTATACTGTATAAGGGGTTAAGTGGTTAACCCATTCTGGGCGGGAACCCGTTTTGGTGTTTTAAAGCATTATGTTATACTTTAGCTATTCAAAATAGCAGATCTACAAGCTCATAGTGCGGCACTGAGTGCCGCGCTATGAATTTGTAGATCTGCTATTTTTTTAAAATCGTGAAAATGTGCCTCAAATCTTTGAATATATATTATTACAGAGTGAACATTTTAACTCAAATCTTTGCTTCTGGGGAGGTCCCTGGAACAACATATTTTCATATGGGGGGGGGGGGGCCTAAATGGGTTAAGTGGTTAAACAGTGCCTAGAGCAGACAGACTACTCAACTTGCCAGGCTTGAAGAACCACCCTGAACTTGACCGTGATCCCCAAGCCATCGAAGAGAGAGAGCGAGAGAGAGAGAGCAAGCGATTAAGGTTGTGACCGAGTTAGCGAAAGCGTGTGTGTTGGGGCGTCCACCAGCACAAAGGCGCACATACACAGACAGCTAAATGCCTAAAATGTCAAATGTCAGGCCTGTGCGTGCATCAGATATCTTTGGGCCCTGATTAAGGAGCGAGGAATTATTTATTTGGACATTCTGTCTGTGATGTAATGATCTTACTCGGCAAATAAATACACAATAATAATATCCAATAAGTTTAGTTAATTATTAAGGCGAGTACATCAGCTCAGCCCATGAATGCAAAACAGCTGATCAATTGCGTATTGGGAATAAACACAAGATATTACATTTGTTCGGATGCAAAAGAACTTGGCCAATCATTTCAAAATCTCGCTTATCTCCAGAGGCACAGGCTGCATTCTATATTCGGAGGAGGGGTGAAGGGTTTATCATGAGTTATTACCAGCTTAAGGCAATCCTGCAGAGGTGTTTAGAACCCTTCTAAATAAAGGTCGTATATTTAAAATTATCGTGGCCTCGATCCTTCACAGTGTGTTTGCTCCATGTCCAGCTTGGTGGGTGGGTATTAATCCATTCTGGGTGGGAACCCCTTTTGGTACATTATGTTTTAGTTTAGCAGATCTACAAGCTCGATGTTTTCTAAAACATCAGTGATGTTTTAGAAAAATCGTGAAAATGTGGCGAACATTTTTAACTAAAAATATTTGTTTCTGGGGGGGTCCCTGGAACAACATATTTTCAGATGGGGGTCAGCGGCCAATTACATATAATTCTGGGGGTCCTTGACATGAAAATGTTTGAGAACCACTGACATAGAAACATGGGTTTGTCAGAAAACTGTGGATTTAGAAGACATTTGTAGAATCAAACTCTAAATGGGTTAATGTGATGCTGCTCCATGTCCAGCTTGGTGGGTGGGTATTAATGTAATGCTGTGAACGTTTTGGAACAATGGAATGGAATAAATATCGTGGAACGCGGGGTATGCGTTCAAAGTGCGTCCCCAGGGGTCTATACATACAAGGCCCCTCTTATTTCTTCCCCTCAACACCAAATCGCAGATCTATACGCTCAAAGAACATAGATCTCAGGCGCCCGCTGGCCAAGTGGTCAAGGCACATGCCACATATCAGGCTTTGGCCTGAGAGCTCGTCGCATGTTCGAGTCCCGTTCATGACGACCTTTGCTGCATGTCTCTCCCCTTCTCTCGCTCTCTCCCTCTTTCATGTCTATCTTCACTTGATACTATATCAATAAAGGCAGAAAAGCAAAAAGAAAACAAACAAAAAAACATAGATCTCATAGATCTGCCACTGCCGCCCAAATGTTCACCCCCAGAATTGGGACGCTAGGGTTCATGTGGTTACACGTAGCTGAGGCGCAGAGCCTAGCGGCTACCGTTGTTATAACTTATCGGAGCCCAAGAAAAGTGTCTGGGAATAACTGGGTTCTCACACCATGCGTGCATCCAGACCCAGTTAGGCCTGTAAACCATCACCTTGTCAGCTTTAACAGAGCATACAAATAAGCCCGGTCACTCCTTAACCTGGCCCTGCAATAACAGCCGGACCGCTGCTTACACTCTCAAACCTAAACACACATCTTTTCCAACCCGTTAAGGCCTGTGTCCATATATAGAATAGAAGCATGGTTCAATGTGCTGGGGGAGGGAAATACGTGTTGATATCGACCCCCTCTGGTCAAGGGTTTTATTTTTATCGCTGTTTTTGTTTTATCCCTGCTTCGGGTCAGACGGATTTAAATACATGCATTTCCTTTTGGGAAATGTAGACTGTCTGACATTCAAAATAGTTTGATCATTGTGTTTCATAATATCACACTTTAATAATCCGTGTGAAATGAGGGGCGCTCTTGTCATCGTACATCAATTTATGTTAGCGGACATTTGACATTGCTACATAAGGTAGATAATGTTGTCCCTTATTGGCCAGGCGCTCCCACCAACCAATTTGATTGGTTAGCCGATTTGCTCGTCTACATATGACATACATTTTCCCTTCAATGTCAATGGCGTTTAATGTTTTGATGTTTAATTTACGTCATATTTAGCGGAATTCTGACGTAATTTCTCTGTTCATTGTCAATTCCCTTTTCATTGTCAATGGCAACTCTTGAGATGTGTGGCCTGTGGGGACAAATATGTTGTGTGTATTATGTAAGTGGAATTTACAAGCTCACAACGTGTCTCCGTGTGATGCGTTCTGAGCTTTGTAGATCTTTCTATTTGTTAAACAAAGACGTACAGGTTGGACTTCAGAGGTTAAGAATAAGAAAACTCGGGAAGCTACTGGGCATACCTACCTCTCTGTCTCACTTTGAAGTTTATTACTGGTGGGATATGGGCTTGCTCTATTTTGCTGTGGTGTTTTGATGAAAACAAACTTCAGCAGCCCTGTGCAGTGATGACATAGTAGAGTATAAACAGTGGCCCTGCTTGGCTCCCTTTGTGCCTCATTCACTTTAGCCTCCGACAGTAGATCAATAGAAGGATAAGTGAATCAATGGCACAGTGGAATAAGGCTGTGTGCCGGACTGCCGGTCTAACAGCAATGTTAACTAGTCTCCACCTCGACTTGAGAAACTTTGACATATCTATTACCGTTTATGTTTGCATGACAAAATTCTGTTTTGTAGCAAAGCGACGCCTGGAAATGAAAACTGTGAAAAGAAAATGTCCTTTTAGGGCCTATTGCAATTGCATGGGTAATTTGACTAACTTCGTTATTTCACACACCAGCTTGCCTCCTCAAACTACATCAGCTTTCATATACAGTTAGTATAATCATTGACTCTGAGTCTGCACATTTACCATAAAAGCACAACTTGTAAAAGGCCTAAACTACAATTCCGTATAAGATTCCCCCACCAGACCTTGTGTGTCCAAACAAAAGAAAAGAGTCTTTGGGAGGCGAATGAACGAGCCTCCATTAAAATCCAGGCCAACTGTCTTTTACCCCAGGTGATAGATGACAGGGGGGCAGGGGGGGGGGGTAATTATGTGTAATTATTTCTCCATTGAGAATCACTTTCATTTGTCCCTCGTCGTCTGCATCGCAAACACAGTGTCTGACCTCGTACATCAGTCTGTTGAGCAAAGTCGTCTCCCCTGCAGATAAAGACCTGGACTCTGTCCAGATGTCATCAATGCATGACTGCAGTCGACAGCCCTGCGAGACTATATGGAATTATGGATGGATAATATGTCCAATCCATCGCCACTCTCGTTGAGTGCGTGGAGCACCTCGTGGTTTGTGAGCAACATCGGACATTTAAGAGGCCTGTCCAGGGAGGCTTTCCGTCAGAAATATACCGCGAGGGACATTTCCGAGGCGGTGGTATTCTCAGCTCCTTCCTATACCCACACACCCCCACCCGGGAAGGTAGGGGGGGGGGGGGGTGAATGGTCTCTCTGTGCCGCCTGCCAACTATCTGCCAATGGCCGCTCTCTTTTTCCAAGTGAATGGACTGAGTTGAGCCCACAGTTAAAAAGGACACACTAACGTGCCATGGCCCCCGCCACAATGGCTGCGCGGGTTATTTGCCAAGGCTAATGATACCGCCTTGGCCCCGGTGAGAGGAGGTGGAGACAGAGAATCTTAAATAGGCACGCAGCTGCACCAGCCCCTGTCTGACTCTCTTCCTATCTGTGTCCCACCAATCTCTCCCTATCTGCCCCACCACACTCCTTATTCTCTCCCTATCCATTCCTACCTGCCTTGTTATTACACCACCTCTCTCTTCCCACCAAACTCCTTCTGTCCCTCTATATTTCCATCTGCTCCACCACACTCCCTCTCTGGAATTAATGATCAGGTTCCCAGATTATTTGTTTTTTGGTTTAGTTTCACATTTTTGCATCTGTAACAAAAGAATAGAAGGAAAAAACCATTGTTCAATTGTTCAACGTGAAGAAAGTGAAGCAGGCCGTACAAAACAAAAACTGCCATAACCATTATTCAGCAAGAATAGCTAGCGGCCTTGCCCTCATTTCTGGCTGTGAACATCGTTTTGGCGTTATCTGCGCCCTGCTATCACAACACTTTCCAAGTTGTATCGCATATATTATTGCTGAAGAAGAGCATTCAGTACAACTATAAATTCCACTGTAAACTGTTAAGGCATGAAAAGTGCCCCTCCGCTCCCTCAGGTCCAGTGAAAGCCAACCTCCTGAAGGTCCAGTGAAAGCCAACCTCCTGAAGGTCCAGTGAAAGCCAACCTCCTGAAGGTCCAGTGAAAGCCAACCTCCTGAAGGTCCACAAGGCCAAGTACCCCATCTGGGGGGACAGGGCCTTCTATACGTGTCGACCCCCAAACTCTGGAATGAACTCCCCAACCATCTCAGAGTTGCTCCCTCTCTCCTCTCATTCAAAACCTCACTCAAAACCCACCTCTTCAGGATAGCTTTCCCCAGCTGAGGTCTGGTTAGGATGTCCCACCCTTCCCTCGTTTATCCTTTTATCTTTTTAACCTTGCACTGTTGTTGTCTCCACCAGGCCGAAGGCATGGGGGGAGAGTATGTTTTGCACTCCGTCCGTCCGTCCGTGTGTGTGTGTGTCCGTCCGTCCGTGTGTCCGTGAGCAGCTAATCTCGGCCACCGTTAACCCCGATGCCACATTTTGCACACACACTCCCTGGATGCCAACGATGAACCTCTGCCCCAAACTTTCCAGAACGGCCTGTTATAGCGCCACCAGGAGGCCGCTTTGTGACCGTTAACCCGGTCGATGCCAAATTTTGCACACACACTCCCTGGATGCCAACGATGAACCTCTGCCCAAACTTTCCAGAACGGCCTGTTATAGGGCCACCAGGAGGCCGCTTTGTGACCGTTAACCCGGTCGATGCCAAATTTTGCACACACACTCCCTGGATGCCAACGATGAACCTCTGCCCCAAAATTTCCAGAACGGCCTGTTATAGCGCCACCGGGAGGCCGCTTTGTGCACAGTACACCTACAGATTTTGTCCAAACATCGCGCAAATTGGTACACAGTCTCTCTAGAGCCATTCAACGAAACGGGTCTTTCAGATTTCTCAGACTCCATCCTGCTTGGTTAAGATTGTCTTCCAAAGTTCACAGGAGTGCTCAGTTTCAAACAAAATGCTGCAAATCATGAACACATCGCGTGATTTCCGTGAAATTGTGCACGCACATTCCCACTAGGCCGAGGAAGAAATGCCACATGAACTATTTCAACTCAGCCTCAAGGTGGCGCTATAACTGGCCGAAAAGTGTTTTTACCTCTAATTTACTTTTGTTGCCCTTTTATCCAACCACCAGATGAAGGCAAGCTGCAATGTCCTATATTCCTATCCTGGTGGAGACCTGTGCCCAGAAGTGCACTTTTTCTAGTTGCATCTGTTATGTTTTGCTTTGTTTGTTTTTCCGATTAAAGTCTGTTCCTGTGTTCTTTGCGCTTTGGGTATTTAGAAAAGCGCTATATAAATTTGAGCTATTAATATAATTATTATTAAGTCTCGTCTCTTAAAAGTGGACAGCAGTTAAGACAACCTCTTGAATGACACACGCGCGCCTCTTCCGCCAGCCCATGAATCAACACCCGCCTGCCCTGCGGCTGTGTCTACAGTATACTCTCTCCATTCTGTATCGCTCACAGCCTAAAAGTGGATATTTTTGGCCTACAGGCGGCACAAGAAGAAAGGCCACGGGGGTCACCAGAATCGGTTCATCCTGCTGGGAGCATGTTCTCCCCGTGTCCCCTAGGGTAGGTACCCTCACATGTTCTCCCCGTGTCCCCTAGGGTAGGTACCCTCACATGTTCTCCCCGTGTCCCCTAGGGTAGGTACCCTCACATGTTCTCCCTGTGTCCCCTAGGGTAGGTACCCTCACAAAAACATGCAGTAATCCTGGTCTCTAAAATGAAGGTGCACAGCTAATCAAAACTTTGAATATATATTAATTCTTTCAATGTTTTAACTCAAATCTTTGCTTCTGGGGGGGGGGGGGGGGGGTGCCTGAAACGAAATATTTTCAGATGGGGGTCTGCAGCCAAATACAGATAATTCTGGGGGTCCTTGACAGGTTGAATACAGATCATTCTGGGGGTCCTTGACATGAAATAGGTTGAGCACCACTGACATAGAAACAAATGGTTTTTCAGAAAACTGTTAGGATTTAGAATATATTTTTTAAAGAATTGGCCTTAGGCTCTAAATGGGTTAAAGGACCACTTCACCACTTTTCAACCTATCTTCATATAATAGGTCCTCACTAATAATCATGATAAAATGGCACGATCTTTTTCTACTCAGTCTGTGTCTCATAGGAGGGTTGTGGGCAGTTTAGAAACCGTCTTCCAGTGATCATTAGGCAGATTATTTTTTAAACAAGATTTTTTTACAAAAATGTTTAGATTTTCATTATCGTGAGAGCGATGGATTCCATTTTCGCATTGAAACTTTTCAGGACTAGAAAGCCTGCAGTTTTTATTAGCTTGTAATCCCCATCGATGATGTCACTGGAAGACGGTTTCTGAACTGCCCACAGCCCTCCTATGAGACACAGACCGAATTTTTTCAAGATTTCAAGATTATTAGTGAGGACCTATTATATGAAGATAGGTTGAAAAGTGGTTAAGTGGTTCTTTAACAGTTGGGGTCAGTAGACTCATTCTGAGAGCAAGTTCAGAGTCAGACCAAATCTACTCCATCAATCTCCTTGCTTCTTCTTCTTTCTGCTGTCTCATTGTCCTTCCAATCTTCTCCTCTGTTCATCTCATCTCTTCTCCTCTCCTCTCCCCTCTACCACCTCCGCTCTCCAGCCGCCACTCTTCAATCCCTTTCACCTCCACCCCCTAATCTTCACTCTTTTCTCCAACCTCCTCTTTTCACCTCTACTACCTCTCTCTGCTGCTTCAACTCGGCTCTTGCGCCGTCTTTTCTCATCTCACCACTCCTCTCCATCCACATTCTCATTTCCCTCCTTTCCCCTCACACATACTATCCTCCTCATCCTCTCCTCTCCATCAAATTATTTCTCTGTCTCTCCTCTCGTCTGGTCTTTCTTTTTTTTTTCTCGTCTCTCCCTCTCCAGCCCGTTCCTGCACACATGCCTGAGAACAAAGACAGAACCACCACACAATAGACCCCCCTCCCACCAGGCAGATGTTAATCAACACGTGCACGCACGCGTGCGCACACACGCACGCACGCACACACACCCTGATCCCGACCCACCTACTTGCACACTGACACACAAGACGTGTCCATTGACATACCTCTGCTGACAGACGGAGTGACTGAAAGAGACAGATCGATATGTGGTTCATTAGGAGAGGGATGACAGTGATAGAGAGAGAGAGAGAGAGAGAGAGAGAGATGGAGAGCACGTGCAGCCAGGTAATGGGTCAGTTTGAAAGACAGACAGACAGACAGACAGACAGACAGACAGACAGACAGACAGACAGACAGACAGACAGACAGACAGACAGACAGACAGACAGACAGACAGACAGACAGACAGACAGACAGACAGACAGACAGAGTATAGGAACTGACGGAGGAACAGCACGTGAGAGGAGAAAGAGAGAGGAAAAGAGAGAGGAGAAGCAAAGATAATTGAAATAAATTACTCATAAACACGCAACTGTCCACAAGACACACATGCACAGATGACTGCCAAAGCGGAATACGTAAGGGGATACTCACCAAACACGGCATGGTTAGATTATTGCGGAGATGAACGAGGGCTCAGTGTGGACAAAAAACAACATAGAGCAAGGAGAGAAAGGGAGAGAGAGAGAGAGAGAGAGAGAGAGAGGAGGGAGAGAGAGAGACCTTACTATCCGTCTGTAAACACTGACTAGCCGATCACAGCGTGGGAAGGGAGTGTGTGTGCGCGTACGTGCGTGGAGGGTAATGGAGTGGTAAGAGGTGCAGCGAGCTGCAAAGCATTCCTGTCTGTGAAAAACAAACCGTTAACTTTCTGAATGGCGAGAGGAGAGTGCATTTTGTGTGTGTGTGTGTGTGTGTGTGCGTGTGTGTGTGTGTGCGTGCGTGCGTGCGTGCGTGCGTGCGTGCCAACCTCAGGTTGCCCAACTGTGTCCAACACCCAGACAGAGAGAAGTTTGGGGGGCTGGCTGAGAGGAGGAAGGCATCTCTCTTTCTCGCTCTCTCGCTCACTCGCTCTGTCTCTCATAGAAAGTGAGACTGTTGCGTTTCCCCCTGGCTGTTCTTCAGTCCGGTTCACATCACAGACAAAGGCTGAGTGAGATCACTAGCCTGTTGCGCTACAGACCAAGCCACTACATTTCACACTCTGTCGCCTTCTCCTCCTCCTCCTCCTCCTCAAACAGACCAGTCATTTAAGGAGGAGAACGATCCATTTGAATTCACAGAAAATAGAAATCACTATAGAAATGATAAAATGATTGCAACGAAGGGTCAGCATGTTTAGTCCAGTGATTATTATGACTCACGGTTATACTTGACAAAGTTGAGGTTTCTCCAAACCATTTTTCAACTTTCAGAGACTTGAAACATGCCCGAGATAGGCCTAGAGATGACCTGTCATATCCAGGCCAACATAGGCTGTGAGGTGGAGATTATGTTTCTGCCCCTGTCCGTGTGTCCACTGTTCATTGTGTCACGTGTCCGTCCATTTGTATAGAGCGTCGCAGTCCCGCCCCCTACCTGGGCCCAGGAAATGATTCCCCGTTCATTTTCCTCATAGACATTTCAAAAAGTATTTATTTAAAGACCTTTTAAGTGTCGTACAAAGCCAACTCGAGTTGTGAGAAATCATGATAACAAACACAATTCTTTGGGCCGAACTGATAATTAGAAAGAAGAAGAAAACGGCAGGTTACAACACTTTTTTTTCTTGTTTTTTTATTATTATTATTATTAGTTTGGTCCAAAATATTGTGTTTATTGTCATGATTTGTCACGACTCGAGTTGGCTTTGCACAACGCTTAAAAGGTCTTTAAATAAATACTTTTTGAAATGTCTGTGAGGAAAATGCATTGGGAATTATTTCCTGGGCCTGGCGTCGTCATGAAAGGGGACTGCGACGCTCTATACAGCTAATATCAGACACTGCTGGATCATCAAACGCATTCACACTCCCAGTAGGCTAAAGGTGGCCTTACACTAGCCGATCTGAAATCACACTACAGAATAATCGCGGGCCCGAATATCTTATCAGATTATCTTATACGGCACACACTACACGATTTTAAAACTCGCACGCAGCTCACACCACACGATTATCGGCCCTGAGCGTCAAAATTGATATTAAAAGCAATTTGGAGTATGTGGCGTGGCGTGAATCAAAGGGGAAATTATTTCATAATGGAGCTAAAGGTATTACAATTATGAATATATTGGTTAATGGTGAATAGAAACTAGCAATGTGGGATGACATTCAGAGCAACCCACTTGTGGAATCCACCATTTAGGAGCAGAAACACGCAAAGCAAAACTCATCACCATCATGCATGCAACATCGCACCTCAATATTTAAAGATGCCAATACAAAAAACATGTGGTACAGACAAAACTTTAGCCTAATAAATTCAAACCAATCAGCTTAATTTAATGGTGCACACACAGCTGCTAACCCGTTTAGGCCAGCTGCAGTGCAGACAATGCAAACAATGCATCGAGTTGCTAAATTCAACACCATGACGGTATACAGTAGTATAGGCAAATTCTAAGGTTTCATGTGTTGTAACCTTTGCCGAGCCATGAGGCATGATAGCAGGACAGGACTCGGGTGCCTATCTCCTGTTTCTGTAGCGTGAGGCAGCTTGATGTACAGGTACACTCCCTGGATACCCCCAATCCAACCCTTGATGCTGAGTGTCAAGCAGGGAAGCACTGAGACTTTGGGCCAGGGATCGAACTCCAACCTCCCAGTCTCATGGCGGACACTCAAACCACAAGGCCACTGAGCTTAATGTGTTGGGGTGATGGGAAATTAATTGTAAATTAAATATAGAAAAGGAAGACATTCTCACTAGAAGCCATTAGTCTGGCTGATTGACTTTGAAAGTGGAGGGAGGGGTTTTTAACACTTAAAGCTGCTATAAGCAATAATATGTCAAGATGTTAATGACCTTTTTTTGCCAGCAATGGGTAGAACGCTCCCCCCCAAAAATTGTCTCTGTGACACATCTAGGGGCCGCAATCTGCATTCAAAGATGTTCCTAGAAGCTTTGTCATTGGTTGGAGAAAAGAAAATGACAAAGCTTCTATAGGTAAATCTTTGAATGCAGTTTGCAGCCCCGAGATGCGTCACAGAGACTAAATATTTGTTTTTGGTAGCATTCTACCAATTGCTGGCTGTCTGAATACCCCAAAGGTTTTTGCCATATTATTGCTTATAGCAGCTTTAACGTAAAAACCCCCAACTGTGTTGGAACTGTGTCACCACGGAGGGGTGACAAAGACATACAGATGACTGTATTTCACTGGAACATGTGGCGAGCACATTTGCTGATATTGTTTTGATGTGTGTGAACGGGGCTTTGATTTGGGGGGTTTTATGCCTATGCACACTCACAATACTGTAAGGACAAAGCCACACAAAAAGGGCTTTAACCCATTTAGGCCTGACGTCGAAATTAAAAAATGTCTTCTACGTAAATCCTAAAGGTTTTCTGAAAAACCTATGTTTCTATGTCAGTGGTACTCAACCTTTTTCATGTCAAGGACCCCCAGAATTATCTGTATTTGGCCCCAGACCCCCATCTGAAAATATGTTGTTCCAGGGACTCCCCAGTCTCCTCCCAGAAGCAAATATTTGAGTTAAAAACATTCACTCTGAAAGAATATAAATATATATTCAAAGATTTACGCCACATTTTCACGATTTTTCTAAAATAGCAGACCTACAAGTTCATAGCGCTATGAGCTTGTAGATCTGCTATTTTTCAATAGCTAAAGTATAACAATGCTTTAAAACACCAAAAGGGGTTAATACTAACTACTGTACATAGTAAAAGTGTTTATTGTGCCTGCAGGTCGAATTTACTATGAAAACGTGCATTTCCCATCAGTCAGTTAGACCGTCCGTCCCCCCACGTCTCCATATATGGTCATGCCTTGTGGCATCACGTGACATCACGTGACATCATCAGGGATGGAGATCCATATTAAACCCATATATGGACATTCCATTCCATTCCATTTCATCAATGTTGGCCAGCAACTCAAACTCAAACATCTGACCTCAAACCTCAAACCCTTAGATCTCCATATATGGATCTGACCTGTTCTGACATTCCATATGTTGATCCTTCCCCATCCATCCATCGATGTCTCCCTTTTGACTGATACCTGTCCATTCAAACTCTAGACGGGCCCGCCCCAAAGTTATTAGTGCAGCTGCGCCCGGCAGCTGCAGGCCCGAAAATTAAGGACCAGGCCTACCTGGGCCCTCATCAAACCCTGTACACTCAAGACACTGCCCCCGCTGCCACCCCTAGATTTCCATATATGGAGCTGACCTGTTCCGAGTATACTGACAGATGGATGACAGACACTATTGCAACCAACTGTAATCTGCCTCTCACGTTTCTCTGGCGGTTCCTGTCAACGTTAGTTATTCCATATACATAAAACATGAAAAAGCTATTAAAACCTATTGAGTGTTGAGAAATTAAAACCAGGAGCTACACTGCCGATCGACCATCAATTTCCCTGATTGATGTGAAAGCTGGCCGTTTTTCATTTCCGCCCATCGAGAGAGTGAGAATAATGGAGTGGGGTTGAGCGCCCGAAGCGCCTGTGTAGTTGTAATTAGTTGTGCGATGCGGAGCTCAGGGTTGGAAATTATAAAAAGCATCCGGTTTAATGACAAAAGCTGCTCGCCGGTTGCGGGCGGGTGCCGCGAGTCAACAGCCACGCGGTACCTTTCCTTGTAAAACAACAAGGTCAATTATTAGTTGTAATGACAGGGTAGCAGTCATGCAGGTTGCTTCAGAGCACCACCGAAACTCAACTCCCACTGTCTCAATACAGATAAATATTCTGTGTCATGGTTGCTTTCCTTATCACTGTCACTGAAGCTGTCATGATAGAACACTTCTTACAATAAATGCCTCACGACACTGTATGCAAGCGTGCATGTGTGTGTGTGTGTGTGTGTGCGCACATGCGTGCGTGTGTACGTCTGTAATCCACATAACTAGAGAACCGTTCGCCCCACCGACTTCATATTCAACACACGCGTGCCACACCACCACAGGGAGTACAGTGCCCGGCATTGAGTCTGGCAGATACACTGTTGTCAAGAACCGCAAGAAAAGGTTCTGGTCAGAGCTTAAGTCCCCTCACCTTTAGAATTCCCAGCCTCTGCCTGAGCCACCAGCCTACACCTGCCATTTGATTTGGTCAGTCCATGTACTTTTCAGTGTCAGTTTGCAGTTGCACTCTTCAGACATTCTCCTCCACAGACATTTACCACTGCACAAGAACTTACACAGACAGACAGTTCAAATGGGTTCTATGACAATGGACACACACACACACACACACACACACACACACACACACACACACACACACACACACACACACACACACACACACACACACCACCTTCTACTCCCTACCCCTACGGAGGAGGGAGAGAAACTATCTTAGATTGCCATAGATGTGGTCTTGAACCAAACCATTTAAAAAACTGGTATATATCTTTAGAACGATTCTGCAATTATCATTACTGTAAATATGAAGATGAGATGGTGAGTTGAGTGAGTTCTGCTTTGATAGCTATGCTTTTATCAAACTTTTATAGATAAACTTGTATCAATGCGGGCTATTCTGTCAAATTGGCAACACACTTTCATTTCAGAATAAACCTCACATTTCTAAAATGACAATATAAATGGTGCATTTATATAGTGTCTTTATCCAAGTGCATTAAATTCACCCATTCACACACACATTCATACACTGATTGCGGTGGAAGCCAATGCAAGGTACCAACCAGCACATCGGGAGCAATTTGGGGTTCAGTGTCTTGCCCAAGTACACTTCGACATGTAGACAGGAGGAGCCGGGATTCGAACCGCCGACCCATAGATCATTGGACGACCTGCTCTACCTCCTGAGCCACAGTCGCCAATGGCACAGAGCATATACAACCATGGCACAGACTAAAGTTGAAATATGACATTACAATATTTGCGCAAGCGTGTGAATAACAAACCCTGTACCTTCTACAGTACAGAATGTTGACTCTTCACATGGCCGAGTGCACTCAAGAGTGCCACACAGTCGGGAGACTTGGGCCTGCCTTGTGAGTTACTGCTCTTGATGTTTATGGTCTTTTAAAATTTCGGGGCTCATGCAACAAATCTAGTGACCAGCTTCTCTTACATAAAGACAAGGTTCTTAGTGCGGAGGGTTAAAAAAGATACTAAGAAAAGTGAAAAGGGAATCCATACATGAAGCATCGAGCATCTGGTATCTCTACAGTTTGAGGTTAGCTTTGAAGGCATGTGTGGTGGTGTTATGTGCGCGTGATAGAGTGAGACAGAGAAAGAGAGAAACACTGGAAAACAGCTCAATCTGACCTGTTCTCCAGATGAATTCTGAGGGTCATTCATCTCGAGACCACCAAAACACAGCCGTCATCTCCAGATAGATCTGCCAGATCAGTAATGACAAATCACCAAAGACATCTCTCTCCTTTCACCTAACACAACTAATCATCCATGCCACTGTGTGTGCGCGCGCGTGTGTGTGTATAATCATACAAGTGAAGGGACAGTATGTAACGTAAACAAACACCAGTGTTTGTTTAATGGCCCAACTGTGTTTTGTGTGCTCCGGGCTAACAGTAATACCTGGCTTCCTTACACTTTCAAATATTTGAATAAGTTGAGGTGTGTGGGGATGTGTTTAGCTGGCTGAGACACTTACAACTGATTACAAAGTTTACATACCCTTTAGCCAGATAAGGGAGTTCATAAGTATAAAATCACTCCCTGTGTTCTGTGAATAACTCGAGGGCTTCCAGCGTCCTCACCGGGAGACGTGTTTGGCTTTCCTTCTCCACAGCAGTGACTCCTAATTAATTTCTCTGCGAAATGAGCCTCGCATTACCATGCTCGTCGACGAACAGCACTGGCATCATTAACGGGCAAATAGACAATGTCAATAAAGACTACCGTTAACCATGGCTAATATTTGTTCACCTATCCAAACAGCTTTGAGATGTGGCATCCAGGGCAGGACAGCAGAGACAGTCGACCCCAATTCCTCCGCTTGGAAGCACACCACTGGACAGCCTGACTGGCAGAGTGACAGGCCAATGACAGTAAGCCTAAATGGAGTGGGGTCGACTGTGATTGATCCTCTTAGAATTAAAGATGTTAGATCACCAGTGTGCATTCTCCCATAAACAGCCAGGCGAGCATGGAATACTCTTCGCGTTTGAGTAAATGGTCACACTGCTAGTAGTAGGGAATAAAGTAGTTTTAGACCGTGACGGAGGGGCGCCGTCTCAAGCGAACTTGAGCCACGAGACACCACCGACGCGCTAAAGCGTGCGAGTTGCCGCATCGAACGTTGCAATGACAGCTTGACAGCGTCTCGCGGGATTCAAATCCCGATCCCGACGACCTTTGCTGCGTGTCATTCCCCCATCTCTCTCTCCTCATTTCCTGTCAGTCTACTGTCCTATCAATAAAGGCATAAAAAGCCCCAAAACAAATCTTGGCTACTGGCCAATCACAGCGCGTCCTTACACAAGTGCAATGGCCAATCATGGCGCATCCTTACACAAATGTGAAGAGGGTTCCATGCTCGACGCGGCAGGCCCTGGTGGACTTTAGGTGCTAATCCAAGATGAGATTGGAGAAGCTAGGGCAAAAAAGCGAATGACCTCCGTTCAGCTTCACGTAATGGCAATTAATGACGGTCATAAATCATACATGGAGACAAAAAAAAGAAAACAGGGGGGGGGGGGGGGGGTGAGGTACCATTTAGCTGCCGGTGTGCCCAGCGGAGCGTAGGAGACAAATAGCTCTTCCCTTGTGTGTCGTCCCCCAACCTTTTTACAGACCAGGCGATTCATCTTTCTCAAGCCTCTCTGTTGCCACTGAGCACTGACCCGCCTCTTCGCAGCCCCCTGGGTTGGGGGGGGGTTAGGGAGGGGGCTCTGTCTTCTGTGCAAACTTTGTGATGACCCGCGGGTCTGCTTTCATTGGTCTCCTCCGCCTGTCATCGCTACATGGCTAGAAGAGTGGGGGGCGGAGACAGACGGAGGGGAGGGTTGAGCAACGAGCCGAACATGCAGGTATAGAAAGAAAAGAGAGGAATGGATTTCAGTCATGTTTTCATGACCCCTAGGAGGTTTAATGACATTGTGGTTTGAGAGAGAGAGAGGGAGAGAGAGAAAGACAGAACAACATACTTTTGTTTGTTTTTACTATGAAATTAGTTAAATTAACAGTCAGGACTGTTTTTACTGTGCATGCAATTGAGAGAAAGGAGCTATTTGAGTCAAACAAAGGCACAGGGCCTTCATAGCAGTGGAAATGAAAGCATAATTACCAAGTACAGCTCTTTTGCTGAACAATTTGAATGCCAGTAACACCTTTACCGTGACGCAAGTTAAGCCCAACACACACCACGCGTTGCCACGCGGCGACGCCTGGAAAATAGAACTGGTTCTATCGGCACGTCAGGCGAGGCGCCAGTGCGCGTCGGACGCCGCCCGTGTGCGATAGGTTCATTGAAAATAACGGAGGCGGCTGTTTTGACGCGCGGCGTTCGCAGACGGTGTGGGAGGCCCTTTAGTTACTTGTTAGCATGGGTGACTCCCCTGGCAATTGCAGTGCCCGACACTAAACCCCTAGCAGTGAATTCAAAACCACGAAACCCTTAGTTGCAAAAGGCAGTGGTTCCCAAACCTTTTCATGTCAAGGACCCCCAAATCGACACTTATCCATCCATCCATCTTCAACCGCTTATCCGTAGTCGGGTCGCGGGGGCAACAGCTCCACCAGAGAGCTCCAGACTTCCCTCTCCCGAGCAACATTAGTGACTTCCTCCTGGGGGATTCCGAGACGTTCCAAGGCCAGAGAGTCGATGTATTTCCTCCAACTGCGCCTTGGTCTGCCCCGGGGTCTCCTCCCAGTGGGACATGCGTCGAGGACCTCCCTAGGGAGGCGCCCGAGTGGCATCCTAACCAGATGCCCGAACCACCTCAGCTGGCTCCTTTCCAGGCGAAGGAGCAGCGGTTCTACTCCGAGTCTCTCTCGTGTGACTGAACTTCTCACTCACTATCTCTAAGGGAGATGCCAGCCACCCAGGGACCCCTATAAGAGAACACTTATACAGCTCTAGCAGTGATTCTCAACCATTTTAATTTCAAGGACCCCCAGTTTGAACTGAATTAGGCTACGGTACCTAATGTTATTTCTATCTCTGGGACCACAATGCATATTGTAAAATCAATGTTAATTTAACTCTGAGAGTGTACAAATGGAATAAAATGGATCCATTAGGGTCCATTTGGTTCCATTTGTACACTCTCTGAGTTACAGACCCATAAGGGTCAATTTGGTTCCTAAGTATCATTTAGCTGGGGACCCCCTGGAACTCCCTCAAGGACCCCTAGGGGTCCCCGGACCCCACTTTGGGAATCACTGGCAAAACGGACCCGCAGATGAGACCACGGAGACAACCTATTGAACCTATGCCAACATTACATCTTCGAGATAAAAACCCAAAACATTTTCAGCCCGTCAACACTTGTTGGCCCCGGCCCGTAGCCCCGTACCATGAAACACTATACCTCCTCCTCCTCCCCCAGATCCATACCAGGTAGTGCACGGTACTACATACATGCCTTAGGACTGAGCACCGCCAAGCCTGGACATTTGCCAGATATCTGCTCTGCTACCTATAGCCATCAGCTTGAAGTTCTCTAATGGAGCTCTGACAAATAAGTATAATGCACGTGTCTACACAGTGGAACTTGGAAGCCTTGCGTGCTTGTTGGACATTTCTGTACCTGTTGCAGCAGAGTCCGGAACGTCTAACCAATCCTGTCTGTGGGTTTTATATTGGACATACAAGGTTTCCACCTGACAGCGACCCGAGATGGAAACCTAGTATATGTCCAGAACCTACCTGTCTGTCTGTCTGTCTGTCTTTGTTGGGGTCTACTATCTACCATTCTGCCTGTGAGATCATCTTGCCCGTGACCCTGAGTGCTCATCAGCCGTGCTATAGAATGCCAATGTACAATCCTTAGACAGCCATTAGAGGCCTGTCTGATATGGAATTGGATTGAAACACACTTAGCATTGACCAAAGAAAATGAACCTGCGACTGACCGTTTCCATGTACACCAATCAGTTCAAAAGGAACAAAGCCATCTGAGGTACATTCTATTCTCATAACATCGATGTGTTATGAGAGCGTACTGTATGTGTGTGTGCAATGCATCTCCTGAAATAGCCGAGATGCACCCGATTCATCATGCGAGAGACTTCAACACCCAGAAGTTGACACGTCATTACCAGGACATGACAAATTAAGTGTTACACTTATTTTTTTCACCTCAGATTTTGTGCTTACTACTAAATCCATGCAAAAGTTGTTATTCATGAAAACTAAACTAAACGTTGTCTTGGAGTCAGTCTCAGTCGTTATATTATATTGGCTGTTTGAATAAAATAAAAACACAAAACATACAAAAGAAAAGAGGTGTGGACTACCCGCTCTCCTTAAAATTAGTCACAGTCATACATATCAAATCACATCTGAACCACGGAAATGGTCAAAGAGAATTTCCGTACACAACACACACACGTCGCACACACACGCACACACACACACACACACACACACACACACACACACACACACACACTCCCCCCCTCTGGCTGACCCCCAACCCATGCTGGTCATCAATGGTTGCCTTGTCCGCTACATAGCGCTCCACTGTGAGCTGGTGGGGGGGTGGGGGGTGGCCTGGGTGGGTGCTGCCACGCGCAGTGCAGAAATATTGACTTTATATACATCAGAAGACAAGCATAGCAGTGTTGCTTTTGGACAACCCCACACATGATGGACTCACTGGGGTACACCTTTCTGCTCGGGCGATAAAGTAATGCTCACAAGAATCTGTAGAAAATACACACACACACACACAGGCCAGGAGGTGTGTTTTTGCACACACACACACACACACACACACACACACACACACACACACACACAAACACACACACACACACACACACACACACACACACACACACACACACACACGGAGCGCATGCAAACACTGGGGCCACTGAGCAGCAGCAAACAAGCCACTGCCACTCACGGAACCATCAACATCCACCCAAACAACCATAAACCCCACCTGCCACGCTGCCCGCTATGAGGGTAAACCCCTCTCTCTCTCTCCATCCATCGCTCTCTATCCCCTTTTCCATTTCCCTCCCTGACCTCATCCTGAGGGGAAAGGTGTGTGTGTGTGTGTGTGTGTGTGTGTGTGTGTGTGTGTGTGTGTGTGTGTGTGTGTGTGTGCGGTCAGCATGGGTGTCAGGTTTGGGTGTCTGCGTGTGCCACAGGGCAGGTCAATCAAATGATATAAGGGCCACTGTGGGAGAGGTGCTCGTATATATTTTCGGCTGTCGCTTGTCTGGCAGCGAGGCCTTGGACCTTATACGTATCAGAGACTGCCACTGTTTGCCCAGGGAAGTTGTGTTTTAAACATTACTGTATGACATGTTATAATTTAGCTATTGAAAAAAAAAAGCACATAGCGCGCCACAGAGTGGTGGGCTACGAGCTTGTAGGTCTGCTATTTTTGGAAAATCGTGAAAATGTGGCACAAATCTTTGAATATATATTCCTTCAGAGTGAACGTTTTTAACTCAAATCTTTGCTTCTGGGGGGGTCCCTGGAACAACATATTTTTGGGGGTCCTTGACATGAAACTGTTTGAGAACCACAGGCACAGAAACATAGGGTTTTTCAGAAAACTGTCAGGTTTTGGAAGGTATTTGTATAATCGAGCTCAGGTCAGAGAGTGTAAAGAAGAGACCCAGATGGACCCTTAAGAGGGAACAGAGAGGGGTGAACAATTGGAAAGGGATCTCAAGGGAGAAGGGACTCTGAGCTGACAAGGGAGGGCCATCAAACAGATACCAGGGTTAATAGGTTTTATTGTTTAGTATATCTAGGTGGGGGTGTTGGGATTCCAAATGACCCCTGAACTAACTCTAACCCCCCCCCCCCCCTTTCCTTTTAAATCCTGAAGAAACAGTGAGTGCCTGAGAAATAAAATATGCCACGTGAACTGAAGTCATTCCTGCAGTGCAGTCTGACATTTACCAGATTATTAGCCTTGCAGACGTATTTACCTGTGCAGCGTTATACATCTCTTCTACATATAAATGCTATGAGGGGCAACAATGAAATGTACACCGTGTATACACAATACACATACATAATACAGTAACAGTACCAGTACTGTGTAGCACCTATAATATATCAGAAAGTGAAGACACTAAATACCATAATTACAACACGGTTTAAAATGTAAGTGCTGGTATTATAGGACCAGGTGCAGTGGTGCACTGAAGCTACTGTTAACAGCTATATTAATATTATCGATAGTGAATAACCTCGCAAAATCATTAGAACATGGTAGTGGTTTTTTAAGTGCTGTTGATATTCATAGGCTGTTTAATATGTGTGTTGATGAGAAAACAAAGCAATTGAAAAAGCAATCCCACTGAAAAATATGGCAGAGACATAACAGAGGCAGACAGAAGTCTTCCCCTCAGGACTTTTACAGCTTTCTAACATGCACAAACACGCACCTAAAGCTATATCTACTGTACCAATCACAGTGGTCTATTAAGCAACTAAAATATTGTACAGTCAGTATCAGTAGTTTCAGTACAATGCAGGTTTCTCACTGGGACCCATTTGCAGGTTAAGTCAGCACGTTAAAGTCAATAAAAACACACCAAACCTATTAAAACTAAGGTCCAACCCTTGGTCCATTTTAATACCCACTGGCTGAGACACGGCATGCTGTTCTCTAGTCACAACTGGCCAATGCAGTTAATGTTTGCGCTGTACGCGCTGTACAGAAGGTCTGTTCGTCATTATCCCCCCCCCCCCCCCCCCCCCCAATTTTCCTAAAATCAATACCAGTCGGCAACACAGGCTAATAATATAATGTATTTTATGCGAAACTAAACTTGCAATGAAAACAACATAACTTTTGATGTTGTCACCACAGTAGCCTAAAAGAAGCCAGGGTGATGGATAATGTGACCATGTGATGAATCTGATTGCAAACGCGACAGGGGGTGATATGGGAGGAGAAAGTGACCAACAGTCTTATATCCTGACACAAAATCCTTTTAACTTACAAAGCTCTTAAGAATGCCTACAACAAGCCAATAACACACAACAACAATTCTCTGATAGTAGGCCTATAACTCACTGATTTCAGAATGTAGACAACACCTTAGGCTCCTTCTGCAAACTGATGTAAATGATATCCAAAGTGCGATTCGCTGGCAGCATACATGTTTATTTACAAATCCCCAAAGCGGTCAAACTTTCCCGAATATTTGCGGCACAGTCTGCATGCGCGCGCACACACACATACACACACACACACACACACACACACACACACACACACACACACACACACACGCACTCACACCGTTTAAAGCTTCGGTGCAGCACGCACAGGAATACAACAACATAACATAAACATATAGCTTACCTGAGACGACGCGCGTTTTAATTCAGGGCTTCCAGCCGAAATTGGTCGCAGCTGTGTAAATTGCAGACAGACAGTCGACATGCGATGGCGCACAGAGGTACACAGGCACGGAGAACACTGCAACTCCAATGCGCGCGCGCTCTCTCTCTCTCTCTCTCTCTCTCTCTCTCGACTCCCCCCCCCCTCTCTCTGTCTCCCACCCTCTTTCTTTCTCACCGTTCAAGCTTTTGCGAAGCAGACTATGTCCGACGGGTTCAAGAGAGTAGCAGTGGTGAACTTTTTGGGCTACTAGTAATACTACCACGACAGGGCTGCCAACACTCGACCACATCGTCTGCACTCTGCAACCTGCAGGAAGGAGAAGGACCCCTGTATGGGGACCGAGGACACCAGCGCGTGTGCCTAGAATATAGGTTCACAAAGTGGGGTGACGTCCAGCCTAGCTCTGGTCCATAGCCCTATAATGCTGAATTCTGCCCTATAATGCATTGCATTGCAAGGCAGAATTAAGCATTAGGGCTATGGACCAGAGCTACAGATAGGTCCAGCCTATAATGGAACCAAATTGGTCTTGGAAGGTTTAGTTGAAATTAAAACTTTTTGAGAATGACGTGAGCTAGTGTAATATTCAATATTTAGCCTGCCCTACAACAACGTTTTTGCAGCAGCATACGTTTCAGTGCTCAATCTTTTCTGGAGTAGATACATATTACGTACAATAACGATACATTGATTATTTCAAATTATTAAGCAGCAGTCTAATGGTGACGTACTGGATCCTACATTTTTGTATAGGCCTTCATCTATTTATATTCAGTATTATTGTATATTCTGTACATTTTGTTTTGTATACATAAAATATACACAGTCACACACACACACAGTCACACACACACACACACAGTATACTGTATAGGACTATTTATTTCATCAGTCAAGCTAATTACTAGGCTATAGTGCTCACTAGCACACAACTGTTCCCATCGCTCTCTGCCCTGACGTGATAACCCATCATTACATAGATAAATAGCCATAGATCATGTCAGTGACAGGTGGTGAACATGTAAACAGAATGTAATCAAAGGGTCACCAGTAATGTGTCTGTAGGATTGGAGGTAATTGTCCAGTAAATAGTGAATTGTGCCATGCATGCCTGTAGTGGTTTATGCGTTTGTCTGTCACCTGGTTAACAGAGATGATGCTTTATTTATTTAAGTGCTTCGGGATATGGGGATTAGGCAGTTTGCTCACAGCTCTTGGTGGTGCATGACTCAGCGACAGCTAACGGGTGCTTGTAAATACCACCCGATACCCACGTTCTCATCAAATACACAGCAAGTGGCGCTTGCTTTCTGCTGACTTAGCTCAATGCAACGCAGCACCGGTGACTGCTGGACCAGACACAGTTTATTGGACATGAGCCGTCCACGGTGACAGCAGACCTTCCTGGTGTGTACTAGGGCAGGCTACTCCCTATCTCCTCCTGTCAGCCCTCGCCAATCCTCTTTGCTTGTTTCACTTAATTGAAACCCGGTCCTCCTGAGATCTCTGGAGTTTGACCTGCATTGCCCTGCCAAGTTGCCAACCAAGATTAATCGATTGAACAGTGAAGTATATCCATTTTTAGACTGTTCTCTCTTCTTAAACTCTTGAGAACAGACATTTCAGAATATTCAGCGGCACTGCTTAAATGATTAAATAGCGGGTATAAATAAGGGCACAAATACAAAAAAAAATTGGTTTATGTCCATGCACGGCACCATCTTTGGGCACATTTCGCATTTTATCTTATGGGTGTGTCACACACTCAAACTTGATTCTGAGGTCATCGAGATGTTAAGACCAGAATCAGCGGTTGAGCTGCAAAGTACCATCTGCTCACTTTCAATTTGCTTACTGTTGACATTATGTTACATTCATTCCAAACTAGACGTAGTTACTTATCTAATGCATATTACCCCTCTTGGGGCATATAGGCTAGTCAAAAAGGGTTCTCCAAGCATCCTGGTCCTGAGCCAGCCAAGACTTCTTTCCATTAGTTCTATAATGTTTCCACCCAGTTCTATGCCCTACACTGAATTTAGATGTCACCGCTAGCAAGAGATCTCCGATACCTATGGAAATGCGAGACTAGGTTTTTCGTGGTCAGTGTCTCTTACTTTTAGCTTGGGGACAAGCTGTCTTGTGGTGTCCGGGGGGCTGGTTTGCTGAGAGTATGATATATGCATCTGCAATGCCATTGGAGTATCTATCTTGCTTTTGTTGCCACAGTTCTTTGTTCTTTCCCAATCTTGGTTGTGCAAAGACACAGATGAATAAAAACGTAGCATAAATGTGGATTGACCTGCCACCAGGCACTGACCGCCGATCAACACTCCCAGACCTGGCTTTCTAGTTTTGTCCTCATTTCCAGGTGGGGATTCAAACATACATTTTAGTTATTTACTGTCTGTTTAAGAATGAGGATTTTGGCAGTAGGACTGTTCTTAAACAGATGAAGAATGAAAAGCAATTTTAGCAGGAAATGCTTTAGGCAAAAGTTGGACCTTCACTGTACAGTGAACACATTAAAACAGTCTCTCTCACTCACTCAATGCCCCCCCCCCCCCCCTCGTGTTTTCTCTCAGCATAGAAAATTAAAGAGAGAGACAGAGAATAGCAGGGGGGAGAGTTTGGCATGGTGACAGTATACTGTAGGCTGGCATTGCCCACCTTGCCAGGCACCATGCAAGCTGCTCCACTGAACTCATTGAGCCCTGATAAGATGTGCTAGTGAAACACCATTCATCCGTGCTTCTCAAAATGCCAGACACAAAGATATAGGTTCCATACTTTGCATTTGTTTGATCTTGCTGGAGCCACAGGAAGGATGAGTATAGTTCGCTACTACAATAAGTGCCAGGACGTTTTGCAGATTTCATTTAAATACATTAATCCTAGTATTCCCACATTTTATTCTTTCTTTTTTTTTTTTTTTTTTTTAATAAGGTCATGATGCATTGTGAACTTGTAGAATGGCAATTTTTGCTATTTGTTATACGGCAAAACAGAGGGCTTAGTATAATCTGCAAAAAGTAAGACAAGATGTGACATGCAATGCAAAAAAGAAAAGAAAGAAACATGCTGTACGTATGCTGGTTGTGAGATGAGGTTAAAACATGTGATGGTATTAACTAGGCCAGCCCAGTACCCACATGGTGCTACAAGGTTCTAGGACACAACAATCAGTACATTCCTCAATGTTTATTTAACAGTGTAAAAAATGGACCCGTAAGGATTTTACTTTGTGAGAGCTTATGTGAATGCAGAGAAGTTTAAGGGGGTGTAAGTGATATGTTTTAGTAAAAAGAAAAAAAGACCAAAAAAAAGAAAACTGAAAAACGGGAAAATATTTTTCAGTTTACTAAAGAGTTGGAGAGATGTGGAGACTAGGGAGACCCCTTACTTACCCCGCATTTAATGTTGGAAGAAACCATGCAAGGCATCAAACCTTCGACATGCACTCTACCAATTGACTCTACTGTAAGTCCTGAGCCACCTCTAATAATAATACGAAAGAATTAGAGAATAAATGTGTTCTTCTGTGAATGTCCCAAATGTACACCCGAGCCCACTGGCACGCCAGACAATTATAAAAAATAACCCACTGACTATTTTGCAAAGAAGATTTGACTGAATTTTGTTACATACCACCTGTAGGCTATTTGCTCCAGAAAATGCATTGTTTGAAAAGTATAAAAAAAGTATACAAACTAGAGTTCAGCTCCTCTTGAACGTGTGTTTCTGAAAAACATGTGTTTCTATGTCAGTGGTTCTCAAACATTTTCATGTCAAGGACCCCCAAAAATATATGTAATTGGCCACCGACTCCCATCTGAACATATGTTGTTCCAGGGACCCCCCCCCCCCCCCCAGAAGAAAGATTTGAGTAAAACGCTCTGAAAGTATATATATTCAAAGATTTGCGGCACATTTTCACGATTTAAAAAAAATAGCAGCTCGTAGCTGAGCTTGTAGATCTGCTATTTTTCAATAGCTAAAGTATAACATAATGCTTAAAACACCAAAAGGGGTTCCCGCCCATGATGGGTTTAATATAGCATCAAACTCAGTTTAACTCCTTCTGTTTTGTGGTTAGCGGTTAGATTCTATACATAGGATATTCAAAAATAGCCGCTCTCCAAGCTCACAACGTGCCTACATAATTCACAATATGACGTGTTGCGAGCTTGCATATCTGGCATTTTCAAAGAATGACGAAGAATCTTGGAAAAGATTTAACACACAAATGTTCTCTGATGGGGTCTCTACAAAACCTTTTCAGGGTCTGCGATCAAATAAATACCAATTCAGGGGTCCTTGACATATATAAATGTTATATATGCACACTTGCCATAGGCTGGCAAGGGTGCAGTGCACGTGAGCGTTGCTATCGATATGCACTTACTGTACGCAGATCCTCATTGATGAGTTTGGAAATTGTGCAAAACCAGTGAGAACAGAAAATACAGTGCGGGCAGCAGTGGATCAGGAGATAAGAGGCCATTTGGGCTCCGTTTTCAGTATGATGTCCTTGAGCATCATACTGAACCTGCTCCTGATTGGTGCTAGCATGATTGTCTTTTACCATGTGTGTTCTGAATGTGTGTGTGAAATATATAGGCACATTGTGAAGCACTTTGATAAAGGTGCCATAGAAATGGTAGTAAATCTGGATGAAACTGCATCCAGTGACTGTTGCACCTGTTAACCCCCTGAGAATAACAGCAAATCTGGATCCAATTCACTCTCTGCATCTCGTTCTCTGCATGTGCCATGTATTTTGTACTATATGCCAACAGGCCTTGCTATCTCTCTACCATATGTCTGTGTTATGCTCCCAGCATCTCTGCAAAAATCACCCACAACCTGGATCCACATCTCTCTCTCTCTCCCCACATGTTTTTTTTTATATTTTATGATTTACGACATTCTGTTATAGTGGACAGGAGAGCAGAGAGAAAGGCAGAGCAAGCCTACCACAGGTTTGAACCCATGACCCTTTGTTGTTTGTCTGCGTGGTACTGCACAGTAAGATCCAGTTAGTGTTAATTTAACTCTGAATAAAGTGCACAAAATGAAACCAAATGGATCTATTTGGTTTCATTTGTGCACAATGTTTACTGTGTACACTCACTTAACAGGCTGAACAGCTGCGACGAAGCCGACCAGATGACGTAGTGTGCTGTGCGGTGAGGTTCTGTTAACCGTGCACACTACAAAGGTGTTCACCTGAAGAGTGTCAAAACCTGACCTTAATTTCTCTCAATCCCCCCCCCCCCCCCCCCCATATCTCTCTCTCTCTCACACACACACACTTTCTATCTCTCTCCCTCCTTCAACATCTGAAGCCATGCCAGAGGAGGGGGCCCATGTGGTTCTGAGCACAATGAGCCCACTGAGCAAAGTAAGATAGTGCAAGCATTGTGGCTCTTCCACCACCACCAGTATCTCCCTCCCGTCTGCCTGCCGTCTCCACACACACACACACACACACACACACACACACACACACACACACACACACACACACACACACACACACACACACACACACGCACATGCGTACACACACACACACACACACACACACACACACACACACACTCTCACACACACACACACACACACACACACACACACACACACACACACACACACACACACACACACACACACACACACACACACACACACACACACACACACACACACACACACACACACACACCACACTATAATATAAATAACCAAGATTATAAATACCTTGACTATTTCTATTTTGTATAGTTTTTTTAGTGGAGACTGACACCTGCTGGTGATATAAGGGAAGTATAAAATCAGAAAGCTGATGTCTTCTACAATCTACAAGGAAATCTGCTCTGGGAGATTGCTAGCAAAACATGTTTCAACATGAGGATATATATGTAGAGTTGTTAGTTTAGGGAGCATGGGTTCCCAGTAAAAGGCTGCCCTGTCACTAGAATGTTGTCATTCTCAATAAGTCAAATCTCTGCCTTTGAGCAAGGCACTTCATGTGGTATGGAATAGTATGAATGCAGACCTGGGTGTGTAATGTGTATGAGTGTAATTGTACGAATGTGAAAACATTGTGTGAACTTGTGTGCCCATTTTATTCCTGCATGAAAGGTGAACAGACATAGGCTAGTATGTCTGACAGTTATAGAGTTGAGGGTTTACTTATACCAGACACAGAGCCAGCCCAACAGGGAAACAGATTCCTTTCAAATGAACACAAACATTGTTTTTCAGCTATTCAAAGTGTATTAAAAAATTACCTAGCCAGGATTGGATTAGCAATGCCTTAAGAGTTTTGCATATTAAATGAAACCTTGCGTGACCCTGCACAATGCTCTTTCCATCTGTCCTCCGTCTTTCTCTGATAGAAACAAGTAAAGCAAGAGAGTGGGGATTGAGAGAAAGACAGATGTCTATAACTGTTATTGCAGTATCCTCAAGGCAGACCAACACCCGAGTGGAATAGTAAGAGAGTGGCGACACTAGCATTGACTCCCATTGTAACAATGGAATGCGGAAAGTGCTCATTCTATCTCAATGGGATAGTTCCAATGTTTGGAACTATAGCCCATAGGTACCCACTTTGCGGCGAGATCAAAGCATGTCGCTACTCTCTTACTAGATTACTCTGACGTCTGACCAACACAACACGAGTAACCTAAACAATTTACCACAAAGTGGACTACAGGCTGCACATCAACTAAAATTGCAAAACATCCCCCATTCCAACTATAGACATCAAACAACAACGGTTATAACTTCACATTCACAACAGGAACAGCACATATTGTGAACAAAAAGTTGATGCAAAACATTACCACTCCTGAACTGCAGACAACAGATAATTAAGAGTTATGCTAATGCTAACTGTGCCTTAAGTTGAAATCAGGATATATAAAGAAAACAAAATATCTCATGTTAGAAATTGAATGTCTTAAATGTAGAGAACCGTTGACGTGGGGAATTAAACTAACGCCAATGAACAACATAATAATCAAAAAGTCTCATGTTGAAACCATAGAGTAGACCAGGGGTATTCAACTGGCGGACCGCGGTCCGCGACCGGACCGCGGACCACCTCTTTGCGGACCACCCAAAGTTAATAATATAAATAACATCAGATGGCATACATTTCTCATGTGAAATTGCTGCAAAGGCCCCCAAAATGTCCCCCAAGGGCCCCCAAAATTCTGGCGCGCGCTACGCGCGCACAGTGTGGCCTGCCAGGGCATATAACTCCCGGCCTGATTTGGAGTTCCACTCCGGGCCTGCACTCTGCACCCCATTATTAGTTGGGTGGAAGGGGATCTGATTTGTATAAGCTTGGCTTGACCATACTAAACGGGCATAGAGCCCCGCTCTCCGATGGACGCCGCGCATGGGACCGGACCTCTGTCTTATTAAAAAAAAAAATTGTGGACCTTCATCATTTCTAGTTGAGGACCCCTGGAGTAGACTGTAAAAGGGTTGAAACTGAATTGGCTGAGAAGATCATTGATTAGTCCTTCATTGCCATCTAGTGTTATATTGTGATCACTGCATTATAGGAAGGCAATCTCAATTCAGTGATGATTCACAACAACTGTTGGAATCAATAACTGGCAATATGTCTGCCACAATACTGCATCACAGAGAATAATGATGAAGTGTGACTTTGCAGGCATTACCTTTTCTTTTATTATTTGAGCATACACTGACCATACCCAGCCTAGATGATCTTCTATACTACCTGCAGTCCTTATTCAACTGAATAGGGACTTTCTTTGTTGGGTTACTGAAGATGTGGTGGTTTGTGAACCACTGATCTAACACTCATCTTGGAGTACTTTGTAGTTTGTTTCAGATAAATTATATATTTGATGTATCTTTGCCTAGACCTGGACTCAGTAAAGATATAGTTTCACATACCCAATTTGTAAATGCATTGCACTCTCAATTAAGACACTCGCTGAACATAGTCAGATTACATGGATGTGGGTGTTGCCTCCAAATAAATTACATCTTACCTTTTTTATAGTCATGGATAATTAACATTTCAATGGGTTTTGCTAAGTAAAAGAAACGTTTCCTTTTTTCACAGTGGTGGTTTTATTTTTTACAGTGATCAACCCACCCAGTAAACAGTTGATTTATAATAGGCCTGTTGAGGGACACAACCAGTAAAATACATCTACACCATTAGCCTTGGTCTGCTCACAGGACTTTCAAACAAAGCTCTTCGTCAACTCCAACTGATTCAGAATGCTGCTGCTAGAGTCCTGACAAAAACTAGGAAATATGACCTAGTGACACCAGTCCTAAAATCTTTACATTGGCTACCAGTGTCCCAGATAATTTATTTTAAAAAGTTGTTACTTGTTTATATGTTGTTACTGTCTGTGGATTTGGGCCCAGCTACATCTCAGACATGCTGAAGTCATATGAACCCTCCAGAACCCTTAGGTCATCTGAGGCTGGCCTACTGATAGTTCACCCGATAATTGGAACAAAACATGGTGAAGCAGCATTTCACCATTATGCACCACAAACCTGGAATAACATTCCAGGTTACATTAGGAAATCCCCAACCATAGCCGTTTTTAAATCCAATTTAAAAACGTATTTATTTAACATTGCATATCCCAGTGATGTCTAATAACAGCTGGGTCTTGCCTGGACTTTAAATTAACTGTATTTTCTGTTTCTATTAAAGGTGGTATTTGTTGTAATTTATATGCTCCCATATCTTATTTTAATTGTATCTATTATAATCTGTATTCATTTTAAAGTGCACTGTTGCATTGTATTTGTTTTTATTCTGTAAAGCACTTTGAATTGCCTTGTGTATGAAAGGTGCTATATAAATAAAATTGCCTTGCCTTGCCTTGCCTAGCCCAAGTGAATTACTTTCTAATGATTCTTAAGAGATATTTACTTCCACTTGGTGATAGTGCAAGTGCAACAACCACAGAGAAGACATATTACACGTACAATTCAGTTTAGCCATTCAAACACTTAAAGGGGCATTCCACTCATTTTCAACATTTTATTGAAGTTGGTACAACGCATGTTCAGGAGGAAGACCACGCTTACAAGCTAAGATCGTTGGCCTCCTCTGCCACCATGCCACGCTAACTCTATTCCTAGCCACAGGTACCAAGCTCAATCATCTACACCATTTACCTGCCATGGTTACCAATGCCAGCTCCACCCTCACCACTCACCGAGACCTCACCGCCATGGCAACCACCAGCTCTCTGCCCTATCGCTGCCCCTGCTGCATCAAGGGAAGAGTATATATGCCAGCCTGTTCCACCAGCCACTCGTGCATTGTATCTCGTACGTCTCGTACCTACACAGCACACGCTCTAAAGCAATTCTAGCTCACCATGGATAGTATTGATCTCTTTCCCTCTGATGATGACTTCCCCATCCCGGACTCGCCTGAAACACCGCTCCTCCAGAGGCTTCTGGCGACCGGCGTGTTGCCTCGGTCAGCTCCCGGTCACATCTCCGTCTCAACGGTAACCCGGGCATCGCAGGCAACCCGGCGGGTAGCCGCCTCCGCGTCCAGTAACCCCGGCTCCAGAACGGGCCAACGGCTCCGCCAACTACCTCCACTCCCTCCGCCCCACCAACGCCGGGCACACAGCGATCTTCCACCTCCACCTCCTCCTCGTCGTGAGTCCACTCGAACGCGCGCCGTCTCAGGTCCGCCGTCCTCTTCAACGAGGCCGGCCATGCCACCGCCGAACGAGTGGACAGTCGCCGGGCTCAAAAGAGCGCTCCGCGACAAAAACATCGCCTTTCACAGAACATTAAATAAGGGGCAACTGTTCAACCTGTTAGCCCAGTGCTCACCTCCAGCCCTTCCGGCAACATCCGCGGCGCTGCTGGATGACGTCATACAGGGTCCTTCTCAACGCGACGACCGGAGAGAGGACTCATTGCCGCCTGTCCAGAACCGCCGAGGTGAGCAAGCCATTCCATACGACGATTACATTAATCAATGTTTCATTATACCAAACAATCTCACTACTGGACAATTACCTCTACCTGTACCCCCAGGCCAGACCGTGCACAGCCGCCTCGGACCCTATACAACGCAGTCCAGGCGTGCCATGCCTCCCCCCCAGCATACCTCCCCCCCTGTGCCTGCTCCCTTCCCCCCCCTCCCCCCCCCCCCCCCCAAGCCTCCCTCGGAATCCCTCCTTCCCTCCTCCCTACATCCCTGTCTCTGCAGGCTGCACTGTCATCCCACCCCCCTGCACACTCATCCCACTTCCCCCCCCCAGCCCTCCCCCTCCCCCCCTCAGTTCCTCAGGCCGCTAGCCAGCCCTGCGCTTGGGCCACCGACCCAAGCTGGCTAGCACCTCCCCCACCTGCGGGTGCCCAGTATCCCTCGAGCACCCTCCCCCCCCCCCCCCCCCCCCTCCCTCCCTCCCCCCTCCCTCTTGTCTCTCCCCCACCCCTTTTCTCTCTCCACCGCAGCTGCCGCCACGATGCCACCACACGCGCTCGCCCTCAACCCACCTCCAGTATCCTGCAACCTCCGCCATCAAATCCTGCAGGGTAATGATATAGACCTCGCCACCATCCTCAAACCCTCCGCTCACACCTTTCAGCCACGCTCGGTAGACTGCGGGGGGTTCTCAATAACCCTCCGCGACCTCACATCCTGCTCATCATCCCACTCCCCCCTCACTCACACAGAATTCACCCTGGCTTTCTCCATATTCCGTGAGGTCATTTGCGCCCAATTCCCCAACAGAAGGCTAGAGCTAGACCACTATTTATACATAGTCACAGACCTCGCAGCGCGCTTCGGCGGCTCCCTATTCTATGAATATCACAGGCAATTTGCAGCCAGAGCAGCAGCTCGCCTCCAGCAGTGGAACCAGACCACATACTGGGGCGCCCTCGATGTCGAGCTATACTGCCGGCTCTTCGCCGGCAGCGCCGCTCTCACCTGCTCCGTCTGTGGCTGCCCCTCCCACCCCACCTCCGAGTGCGTCCTCTCAGCCTCCAAACCTTCATCCAGACCCCCCCCAGCCCCCTCTCACTCATCTCACTCCCACCCATTTCACTCCCAGCCAGCCCCCGGCAAGCAGCCAAAGCCCCGCCCCTCTGGCCCGACCGCCTTCCCCTCCTCCTCTCAAGCCGTGGACAAGCGGGGCAGAAAAATTATGTTCATCGGCTCAAAAATGCTGTGCAACAATTTTAATGACAAGGGGTGCCTAGTTAACTCCTGCAGAATGCTCCATGTTTGCTCCTACTGCGGCGGAGCACACACCCGGCCCACCTGCCCCCACAACCCCACCAAACCAGCCAGCAGCTGACTGATAGAACACCTGGCCACCCCCGTCAACATCCCCGCCCTAGCCAAAGCGCTAACCCACCACCCCGACACCCCATTCATCCTTTTTTTCATCGACGGTCTCATAAACGGATTTTCACCAGGCATTTTTTCACTCCCAGTCATATCCCATTCCTGCAAGAACCTCCAGTCCGCCCTATCAGAACCCGACATCGTCACCTCCCTACTGGAGAAAGAAATTCACCAAGGATTTATGATAGGACCATTCGATTCCCCCCCGTTCCCCTCATACCGAATCAGCCCCCTGGGCGTGGCAACCAGGAAATATTCAGGAAAGAAACGACTCATCATTGACCTATCCGCCCCACACGGTTCATCCATCCCCAGCATTAACAGCCTCATCCCCAGCGCCGACTACTCCCTCAAATACTCAACTATAGACCACGCCATCACCCTCATCAGACGCGCCGGGCGTGGTGCCTGGCTGTCAAAAGCCGACATCACGTCGGCATTCAAAATCCTCCCACTACACCCAGACTCATGGCACCTTTTTGGCGTTCACTGGAACAATAAATTTTATTTTTCCGTCAGGCTAACCTTCGGTTGCAAAAGCTCCCCCAGACTGTTTGACAACCTATCAGAACTCCTCTGCTGGATAATGCTCAACAACGACCACATCCCCCACCTAGTCCACCTCCTGGATGATTTCCTCACCATAGACCCCCCATCAGCCCCCCCCGCCCGCAGCCTAACGTGCCTAAAAACCACGTTCGCGGCGCTCGGCATCCCCCTCGCAGAGGAAAAAACAATGGGTCCCCAGACAAAAATTGAGTTCCTGGGCATCGATCTGGATTCTGTCACATTCCAAGCCTCACTACCCCCAGAAAAGTTAGACCGCATCACACTACTCATCTCCAACTTCCTCGAAATCCCGTCATGCACAAAACAACAACTCCTACAGCTCCTAGGCCACCTCAACTACGCCACCAGAATCATCCCACAAGGCCGTTCATTCATCTCCCACCTCCTCCACCTCGCCACATCCGTCCCGTCACTTCATCACCACGTCAGCCTAGACCTGCCATGCCGCATAGAGCTCAGGCTCTGGCACCTCCTGCTGTCCAATTGGAACGGCGTGACATTTTTCATCAACGACTTCCTCTCCTCTCCCGAAGACCTGGACCTGTACACTGATGCGGCACCCTCCGTCGGTTACGGAGGGTATCACAGAGGGAGGTGGTTTGCAGAGAAGTGGCCAGAAGAGCTGTTTTCACCACCCTTTTCCTCTGCTCACTCCTCAGCCCTCTTCGAGATGTACCCCGTCATAGTCGCGGCCTCTCTTTGGGGTCACGAATGGACCAGCCGCTCAGTCCTCATACACTCTGACAACCAAGCCACCGTCCAAATCATAAACAAAGGTCGCTCCCCTTCACTACCCCTCATGGCGCTCCTCAGACGACTCACATGGATCTCAGTCACCCACAATTTCCTCATCCAAGCAGCCCACGTCCCCGGTCATCACAACGCAATAGCAGATTCACTTTCCCGCTTCTCATTCCAGAAATTCAGGCTATTGGCCCCATCCGCAGACCTCCACCCGACTCCAGCTCCTCCGTTTTCACAGATGACCTTCCCATAGACCATCCACTCTACAACCTCCGGACCATCTCCAGAAACCTCATACTCCAAGGTATTTCCCCATCCACACTCTCCTCCTACTGGACAGCCTGGCGCTCTTTCCAGTCATTTCACACTACCTTCGGCCTACATTTCCCCTCTCTGGACCTCATCACCCTCACCTCCTACATCAGCCACTGCCATTCATCTCGGGCCATGCTTCCCTCCACCATCCGAGTCTACATATCAGGTATCAATTTCATTTCTAAACTCATAACAGGAGCCCCTCACCCTTTTTCCCAGCACGCACACGTCACACTGCTCCTTAAGAGCCTGAAACGGAAGGAGCCTCACAACCCTCCTCTCCGCCAACCTATCACCTACGACATCCTCTCGGGATGCATCAATACACTCCGCTCCGGATATTCAAGCCCTTCCACGGATTCCACCCTGGAAGCCATGTTCCTCCTAGCCTTTTTTGGTTTCCTCAGGTGCTCTGAGTTCACTACACCTAACTCCACATTCATCCACAATAAACACCCCTGTTTATCCGATCTGAGCATCATAGATTCCACCACCATCATTTTCACTCTAAAATACAGCAAAACGGACCAATATGGCAAAACGACACCCATCTACCTGTTCAAACTCGACTCACATCTCAGCCCCTACGAACCCCTAACCCGTCACCTCCGTGCTAGGCTCTCCTCCCGTGCCTCTCCTCTCGATCCTCTGTTCACTACAGATTCCGGCTCCGTAGCCACCAGGCACTGGTTCCTCTACCACCTCCGCCAGATCCTGACCAAGGCCGGATACTCTGCATCCGACTTCTCCGGCCACTCATTCCGGATCGGTGCCACCTCCACAGCCTCCAGACAAGGTATAACCGACCACACAGTCCAACTCCTTGGGCGCTGGTCTTCACAAGCATACCATGCCTACATACGAACCAGCGTCCAGGACCTCAGAGCCGCCCACGGCTCCCTGGTCCAGCAAACGCTCCATAATTGATCCTCAATCATCCGATCCATTTTGGGGTCTCGTATTGGGGGCGTGTCCGTACACAGCCAGAAGGACGCCCCGCTACTCAGACCCCATGCCAATACTCAGGGTATTCCACCCCCCCGGAACCGGGCCCTCGACACCCCCCCCCCCACAGGGCTACGCCCTACCATCCTCCACTTCCCTCCCAGGGGCCTAGTCTCACTAACATCCTCCATCCCCTCACTCCCTCAAGATTCCCTCTGTAGCTCCAAATCATCCTCTCATCCTCACTCCCCCTCCCCACCCACTCCTCTCACTCATTCATCCGGCCCCTCGGAAACCTCCATCCTCACACCCCCTACCCTTCCCCTCTTCCCAACCCGACATCCTCCTCCCTTCCCCCCTTCCCGAACGGGACTCATCCTCACTATCAGTCAAGGCCCTCCAATGCATATCAACTATGCATCAATCTACTCATGCATCATTCCAAATGCATCATTCATTCAATGCATCTCATTCCTATGCATCATTCCTTCTCATGTTCCACCTTTTCTAAATAAATGCTAAACCATGTTAAACGATGTTCGATTGTGTGTGTGGTCTGTACTAGTGAATTGAAGTTGGTACAACGCATGTTCAGGAGGAAGACCACGCTTACAAGCTAAGATCGTTGGCCTCCTCTGCCACCATGCCACGCTAACTCTATTCCTAGCCACAGGTACCAAGCTCAATCATCTACACCATTTACCTGCCATGGTTACCAATGCCAGCTCCACCCTCACCACTCACCGAGACCTCACCGCCATGGCAACCACCAGCTCTCTGCCCTATCGCTGCCCCTGCTGCATCAAGGGAAGAGTATATATGCCAGCCTGTTCCACCAGCCACTCGTGCATTGTATCTCGTAACCCTCCCTCCCTCCCGCTTCTGTTACTAACTCTCGTTCTCCAGTTTCAGGTTCCGACGGGGGTCTCGTATTGGGGGCGTGTCCGTACACAGCCAGAAGGACGCCCCGCTACTCAGACCCCATGCCAATACTCAGGGTATTCCACCCCCCCGGAACCGGGCCCTCGACACCCCCCCCCCCCACAGGGCTACGCCCTACCATCCTCCACTTCCCTCCCAGGGGCCTAGTCTCACTAACATCCTCCATCCCCTCACTCCCTCAAGATTCCCTCTGTAGCTCCAAATCATCCTCTCATCCTCACTCCCCCTCCCCACCCACTCCTCTCACTCATTCATCCGGCCCCTCGGAAACCTCCATCCTCACACCCCCTACCCTTCCCCTCTTCCCAACCCGACATCCTCCTCCCTTCCCCCCTTCCCGAACGGGACTCATCCTCACTATCAGTCAAGGCCCTCCAATGCATATCAACTATGCATCAATCTACTCATGCATCATTCCAAATGCATCATTCATTCAATGCATCTCATTCCTATGCATCATTCCTTCTCATGTTCCACCTTTTCTAAATAAATGCTAAACCATGTTAAACGATGTTCGATTGTGTGTGTGGTCTGTACTAGTGAACATGTCATTAATATACCTTATTAAAGCTGAAATAATAAAAAAGTACCCCCATTCTGTGTTTCCTAGAACTGGAGGTCTGAAAAAAAATCATTAACATGGTGAATCACATCTTGATGATGTCATCAAGATGTGATTCACCATGTTAATGATTATTTTCAGACCTCCAGTAGGATATAGGATTAAATGTGAGATAGCTATGGGTGGAATTAAATAATAATAATAATCTCTCATAACAGTGTAGTGTTGTTGTTAGTAGGAATAAACACAGAAACACCCAGAAGGAACTTATTAAGGAAGTGAACTAAGAAAGGAGAGGAATTCCTGTTTCTATACACATAAAGGAGGGAGGGTAGTGCCCCGAAATAATATATCTAACAGAATGGGTTCCAAGATTGTGAATATTGTGATGCTGCTTTCATGTACCTCTTGAATGCTCAAGCAGTCTCGCTCTATCTCTCTCTCTCTCGCATGCACGCACGCACGCACGCACGAACACACACACACACACACACACACACACACACACACACACACACACACACACACACACACACACACACACACACACACACACACGCACACACATACACACACTCAACTGCTTGCTTTTTGTATTTATCACAGGAATCGTGCATTTCCCGTCAGTGTGTGTGTTGGTTGGTCGGGGTGAGAGAGCACGTGACATCACGTGACATCATCAGGGATAGAGCATGTGACATCACGTGATATCACCTGCAGGGATGGAGCATGTGACATCATCAGGGATGAGGATCCCTGATGTCATCAATAAGCCCATATATGGAGATCCCTGATGTCGTCAATATTGGCCAGCAACTCTACAACGGACCTCAAACCCTTAGATCTCCATATATGGAGCTGACCTGTCTTCCCTTTTGACTGATACCTGTCCATTTAAACTCTAGACGGGCCTGCCCCAAAGTTATTAGTGCCGGAGTTCTCAACAGGCCCGGAAATTAAGATCTTAACCCCCATGCCAAAGCGCCAACGCTCGCCCAGCAATCTGCTGTCTCCCAGGCAGATATGTTGATGTGATGTGACCCCCCATTCCAAAGAGCCAGCGCTCGCCCAGCAGTCTGCTGTCACCCAGGCAGATGCGTGCACGCGACCTCGCTTGCCCTCAGGCGTCTTGCTGGTTTTCTATTTTTGGCTTTCTGAAATTATGTAAAGGAAAGGAAAGGTACTATGTTTACCCAGGGTAACTGGACTAAGCTCAAGAACTTGTTTACATCCAGGCCCTGCTCATAGAACATTTCATGGTAGGGGTTCAATGCCTTGTCCAAGGGCACTTCAGCGGTGGTAATTTTAACGTGCCGGTCCGGGGATACGAACTAGCGACCTTCCGATATCAAGACCGCTCGGCAAACCGTTCGGCCACCGTTGCCCCAATGTAATGTACCAGCAAAGTCTATGGACTTTAATGTTTGTTTAGGGCAGTAATTGACAACGTAAGAGTCATCTCGCTGATATATCATATAAATCCATCTTGTAATACATTTATTTCATTTTTCATTTTTCACAGATATGAGAACATGAGAACAGGCCACCAAGAAGAATCTGGGCGCCCCTCACTTCACACAGTGTGTTTTAAAAATATATATATTGTATTCAAGTATCTTATTATAATGTGTTTCGTATTCAAGTGTCTTATAATGTGTTTTTGCACAAGTGTTTGTGTCATCATAATGCAACATATCTCGTGTAAATCACTCTGAAAAGCCTTGTTATTGAAATGTAATGCACAAATAAACTTGCCTTGCCTCCTGTCATGACGACAACGCAGAATCACCATCAACATGCGTATCAGGCGGGCTACATTATGGCTGTATTGAATGCTTTATATTGTTTTCTATTTTCCTCAACATGTGTCCATTTCCCGCGTTTTGGCGATTCACGCGGTGGACCAATCGGGGGAACCCATCCGCCTTTTCCGTGTGGATTCCCACCCAATCGTCTGGCGGCGAATCCGTGGGCCAACCGGGTGCGTTTACCGCAGCACAGAGCAGCCAACGAGCGGCGAGTGCGGCCGTGAAGAGAAGCCAATGGGGCCGCGGCAGCATTGTGTGTGTCCGGTGAGAGGAGCAGCAGAGAGGCGGTCGATCGGCATAACGTTGTGTGTGTGAGTGCCGGGTGGTTGGTTTATCTCACGGCCCTCCTCCTCCTCCCCTGGTCCTTCTTCTTCTTTCCACACATCGCGCTGCAATGGCGGAGCAACAGCAGTTCTACCTCCTCCTGGGCAACCTGATGAGCCCTGACAACAACATCAGGAAACAGTCCGAGGTGAGAGCCGATCGCCGTGGTTGTTTGGTTCCTCCCGAGGCCGGGGGCAGGAGGAGAGAGTGAGCTGCCTGCTGGCTGCCCCGCGTACGTCCCTGGCTCGCTTGCTTAGCCTGCGTTAGCACGCCCCATGCTATCCGGGAGCGATCATCTATCCTTAGCAGTAGCACAGCCCCGGTAGCAACACGTGTGAGCTCGCTGAAGCCTCACAGACGGCACTAGTCACGCTAACCACCGCTAGCTCCAACGCTAACCACACAAACACACTGACTCAACCATGTTGCGTAGTTTGGCACCGGCAACCATCTTGAGGCCGACCCGGACCGGACGCCGAGACCACACGAGTGGCGCCCGCCGAGGCGGCGTGCTGCCCGGGGTTGACCAGATCATTGGACCCGGTCCTTCGTATAAACCCCCAACTTCTCAATACTACACCACAGTGACACACATAGATGTTAGCGTCTACCCTGCTAGCTCATCGTAGCGGCTGGGCTGGGCTAGCAGGCTAATTTGTGTTGGCCAGCACTAATAAAGCGACGATGAGACAGCTTGAAATGGAAACACGTTTCACTGTGAGACGTGAAAGAGGCTTTCACTGAGTGGTCGTTCAGTTTGGGGGGACGGGGACTGATCACTATGCATGCAGACCACACGCAAAGCCCCTGCTGTGGCCTGGATTTGGTTCATTGAAGCATAAATATTCAAAAACAAAACCCGAAAGACCAAATTAACTACCCATCGGCATCGTGTCCTTATAGTTTATGATATGATTACAGCTAATCTGTGTGGTTGATTAGCTCCATTTGGCGCGTTCCGTTCCTCCCCTGCCGGACACTGTCTGATGATGTGAGTCAGTGGATTAGTCGGTCCCAAGGGATTTGAATGTCTAGTTGTCTAGTCTAGCTGGCCTATTCACTTTCTCTTGCCCCCACCACAGACACCGCGATTAGCCTCTCATCCGCGGATACATGGCATTGTTGTTAACCAAACGCTTTCCCCTCACGTTTTTGGATGGCAGGCTGCAGCTGGGTGAATCTTATCGCCCTCATCCCTCACCCAGTGGTCAGCACTTTCCTTTCTAATACACAACCACTGGCCGCGATTGCTAAGCTCACTGGAATCCACCCGGTTGAGCGAGAGAGAGAGACACACACACACACACACAGATCCCTGATGTCATCAATATTGGCCAGCAACTCTACACCTGACTTCAAACCCTTAGATCTCCATATATGGAGCTGACCTGTCTACCTTTTGACCGATACCTGTCCATTTAAACTCCTAGATGGGCCTGCTCCAAAGTAATTAGTGCAGCCTCGCCCGGCAGTCGGCGAAAACTAGAGTTCTCAACAGGACCGGAAATTAAGATCTTACCCCCCCCCATGCCAAAGCGCCAGTGCTCGCCCAGCAGTCTGTTGTCACCCAGGCAGATATGTTGATCTGACCCCCATTCCAAATCGCCAGCGTCGCCCACTAGTCTGCTGTCACCCAGGCAGATATGTTGATCTGACCCCCCCCCCCCCCATTCCAAAGCGCCAGCGCTCGCCCAGCAGTCTGCTGTCACCCAGGCGTATGCGTGCGCCCCTCCAATGCATGAGTTTGGAGGCCCAAGATTACAAAAACAAACGAGACATCCCAACATTTCTGGTCAGATGTCTGTATGTCGGAGTATGTATGTAAGGTCAGGGGAGGTGGTGGTGGTGGGGGGGATGCCCCCTCAGACATTTAATACCCCACCACGTTGAGCTAGTTGAAGTAAGCAACTGGCAGCTGTACAAAAGTGTGGGCTAGCCTAACCTAGCACACCCCCCAAGGCTGCTCTCATGGCTGGGGCAGGAGAAACGACCATTACATCACCAAGCATCCCAGCCTCACATTCCTTGAATATTCCAAGAAGCGTTTGAATTTAAAGCATGTATATGTGTGTTATTAAGCTCATCCTCAGGCATGGCTCCTCTCTCGATTCGCTCTGGTCCAGTGAAATGTGTTGTTTCTCGGTAAAGCAAGGCTCTTGTTTTTCACAGGCATACAATATGCTGTGTAGCTCAATAACAGTAATGGTATTGTTTGTTTCTATTTAACTGGCTGCGTCTCATAGTTGACGTAAATGGTCTGGGGGTTGAGGGTTCTTGTATTCCATATCAAGCCCAGAGATACGCTGCACTGAAACGTGCTTCGGGGGCAGTGAGTTTAAAGGGCCACTTCACCCCTTTTGCAACCAGATCTTATTTTAATGATTTTAGGGAGCAGTGTTTTCTTTTTCTCCCCCTGGTACCACGGCATGTTAATGATGTCATGCGCACGTGTGTACTCATTTGCACACGCCTACATGTGCACATGGCATGCGTACAGAACAGCTGATGGCCTAAGCCTATATTGTTTATAGTGTATAAGAGTTTAGAAACACAAAAGTAGACATAAATAATCAGACAAACTTGTATAAGAGACATGCATTCAGGTAAACGGTTAATGCAAAGTAGTAGCCATTTCATTTGGGCACAGTACTTTTTGACACGGTGTGAAAATAAAGGGCCACGCCCACTGCCAGAAAACCTAGCATGCACGCTCGTGTTCATTTCCTGCCGTGTGCACGTCACATTTATTTTGGGTATCACGGCGAGCATGACACCACTGTTTGGGAGACAAACACTTTCCTGCGGTTTTTATGTGGGTAATATGTGTTTTTAGATATTTTAGTATTTCAAAGTGTCTGTGATGTCACAGGCCCTGTTCTCAATTCCTTCCTGGACGACATGTTGTCTCAGCAAGAGCCCCTCCACTTCTCCATAAACATGAGCAGTGCACCAAAGCATTATGGTCATTGTTGTAATCCAGTCAAACACACAGACTACATAATTTTTCTGGCCATAGAGTGCAAATTTCAAATTGTGCTACTGTTATCTACTACGATACGAATACTATTAACATTGAAGTGACTGGAGTTTGTTCCAGCTGTGAAATGTCCCTTTAACTCTCGGTACAAATCAACAACACTTTCGGCTACACGCTTGTCGCTTGGGCTCGCTTTGTGAAAGCGGCTTGCACCAAAATGGGCATGATGATGTCGTACGCGGTGTGTAGTTAATCATATCCAAGAAATCTAATTTCCTCCCCAATTGTTTTTTTGCAGGAGACCTACGACAGCATCCCTGGCCAGAACAAGATCACATTTTTGCTGCAGGCCATCAGAGATGCAGCCGCCACAGAGGAGGTATGTATGTACGGCTCGACAACATCATCTCTGGTCCCCCTAGGGCCCTTAGCTATTACCAGTATACGTGCACAGGGCCTTTTATCCATTTGCGCCTGTTCGACTCGAAAGGAAATCAATCCACCGCAGAGAATTGGATGTCGGTGTTTCCAACATTCTTATTGTTTATCTCCTCTTCTCCCCTGTAAAGTTGGTGGGGAATCTTTTGTCCCTGCATCTAATTTGTAAGATGACTGGCAGGTCATGACTCATGAGCTGCTTTCGTGCAACCTGATGTAATTATGTGGTGTGCATACACGCCTCTCGACTCGTCACATTTGATGTTAAGCATTTTGCATTCTTACTTTTACATCGCACCACAATTCCTGATTCGTTGCCAGCCTGCCGTGTCACGCGGTGAACTTGTAGATCTGCTATTTTTTTATACATGACATGACATGCATGCAAGAAGCTAAAGTGTCAATCTGGTTTAACTTTGCTTTGAAGTATGCCCGTATTGAGCTGAGACGTTATTAGGAAATGCGTGTACATGGCCCCCCACAAGAGTATTGGTGCGCGTCATGATTTTGGCGAGTGACAACTCGCTGTCGTCCACGGGGCAGCCTGGCCCTTTCGTGCCTCTCTTCTTCCTTTTGCCTCATGACCGATTATTTTAGAGCTTTGAAACAGGAGCAGCTAAATGGATGGTTGTCCGGCAGAGTGTGACTCTGCCTTTTTGTTTTGTGAGATGCTGCAAGACAGTTATTGTTGTTGGAACTGTCAAAGCACTCCTGTTTTCATAACAATCCATATAAAACCTGTGTTTTTTACTTCTGGTACTGATTAGTGATTACAGTTTTAAATTGGCTACATTTACCTGTTGACCCAGAGGTCTAAATGACAGTTAGAATGACATGGAGCCATTTAAATGCCCTCATCGCCCCGGTATGACTAGAAAACCATTTGGTTATGCTTTGATGACACAAACTACCCCAACGTGTATTTAATTTTTTTGGAACCGCACATAACTGTAACATCAAATCACCCCTCCATCTGGTCCAGGTCAAACAGATGGCGGCAGTGCTGCTCCGGCGGCTGCTCTCGTCGTCGTTTGAGGAGATCTACCCCGGCCTGACGCTGGAGATGCAGACGGCCATAAAGACAGAGCTGCTCTCCAGCATCCAGCAGGAAACCGCGCCCACCATCCGCAAGAAGGTCTGTGACATCGCTGCCGAGCTGTGTCGCAATCTCATCGGTAAAGACCCTTTTTTTTCCTCTTCCTCCTCTTCACACACGTCCCCCTCGCTCCTCAGGGAGTCATGCTTTTAGAACAGTGGTTCCCAAACTTTTTCATGTCAAGGACCCCCAAATTAACACTTGCACCTTCAAATGGGGTGCAAGAGAAGATTTTTATAGCTCTAGCAGTGATTATCAACTCATTTCATTTCAAGGACCCCCAGTTTGACATGCAATAGGCTACGGACCCCCATTTAATGGCATTTCTATCTCTGAGACTCTAATTTATATTGTAAAATCAATGTTAATTTAACTCGGTGTATGCTCAGTTACATACCCATAAGGGTCCATTTTGTTCCAAACTATCATTTAGCTGGGGACCCCCTGGAACTGTCCATAAGGGACCCCACTTTGGGAACCACTGTTTTAGAAGAACATAACGGAAGATATTAGTAATGTCAGTTCTGACCATAATGATTGAAGTTCTATTTTCTGTCAATTCCCCCTCCTCCCATCTCTAGATGACGATGGTAACAACCAATGGCCAGAGTTGCTCAAGTTCCTGTTTGACTCTGTCAACTCTCAGAACGTGGGCTTGCGAGAGGCTGCCCTGCACATATTCTGGTAAGCTCCACCTAAAACATTGTCTTTGCCACAGCAGTTAAGATATTTGCTTTCAGAACCTCCAAATGCATGCAGATGGTATCAACCTTAGATCGAAATCATGATGACTTTTCCAAGATATTCTGCCAATTTGTTTTTACAGACATTACAGCAAGTGGGAGTTCTTAATCTTTTGTTTATATTTGTTGTCTCATATCCGCCACATGTCACTGGCCACTGACACGTGTGTTATTTTTCTTGTGTGTGTACCAGGAACTTCCCTGGGATCTTTGGCAACCAGCAGCAACATTACATGGAGGTTATAAAACGCATGCTGGTCCAGTGCATGCAGGACCAGGAGAACACGCAGGTAAAGAGTCTTCATAGGGCACTTGATTGTACTGATTTGATTTAGCAAATCCCTAATAATCATACAAATACAAATTTGTTTTTCATGTGACCACCGTGCTCTGACTGTAGGTGCGCTTAATTTTTTGAACGGGGACAAACGTTTCGGCTATCCAGCCTTCATCGGTGTCGAGCCGAAAACATTTGTCCCGGTTCAAAAATGAAATTAATGTTTTGAACTGAAGTCTTGGTGTGTGTGTGTGTGTGACCCACTATCGTTATTTTGATATGTTTTTCAAAAGCTGAAATCAACCAGTCAAATCACTAGAACTCAACATCTTGCGTAAAAAAAATATTTGTTTACTTTTCAGATCCGTATGCTGGCGGCACGCGCTGCGTGCTCCTTCGTCTTGTCCAACGAGGGGAACACGGCCCTGCTCAAACACTTTGCTGACCTGCTGCCCGGCATTCTGCAGGTCAGTGGAGAACCCTGTACACATTTTTAAAACTTGATCTTCAATGAGTCATGTCACAGTGGGCGACGTGGTCGTATTTCACTTGACTTTTATACATGCATCGTGATGAGCATATTGGACTGTCATTTTCACTGAATGTTCTCCCCAGAATAGGGACACTAGGATTCACATAAATTGAATGGATCCATGTGTGTGGAAAATAAACCCTTATGCAAAGTGTGAATCTTGTTTTGAGTACCGGTACTTATGCTTTTTTTTTTATTGCAGTCAGCTACCATGTATTTTCCACACGCTTGACTAACCACAACGTAATGTCTCCCACCAGGCGGTGAACGAGTCGTGTTATCAGGCAGACGACTCTGTGCTCAAGTCTCTAGTCGAGATTGCAGACACGGCGCCAAAATACCTGAGACCCAACTTGGAGGCCACACTGCAGCTCAGTCTGAAGGTGAGTGCACATGTTCCCTTTTTCCTGGCTGTTTTTTTTAAAGTGCATTTCTGCTGCATGAGTCCAATTCAAAGAATTTCGATTGATTGCAGCTTAAAGTTAGTTTTTTTCCCCTTTTTTTTCTTCTTGCAACTGGCTGGAAATTGGAAATATTAGTACACATACTGTAGTGCAGGCTTTAGTTCCGACACTATTATTGGTCCAACAATCATTAGACGACAACCTACCTCTCAAACCCCAACCTAACCATAACTGCAAGCACGGGATCAGCACATGTTTGAGCGCTAGTCCGACCGTTGTTCCCGCATGTCGGACTAATGCTCCGTCGGAATTCAGGTCCCAGTGCATGCATACCACTTTCCTTAACCCATTTAGACCTGAGGACGCTTCTACAAATCTGAAAAACCCTATGTTTCTATGTCAGTGGTGCTCAAACATTTTCATGTCAAGGACCCCCAAATATATATGTAATTGGCTGCTGACCAATTAAATCATTTCACGTTGTAAATGCATTAAGATGAATAGATGACCTGTTTTGTTAATTGTCCCCTCTAAAGTTATGTGCAGACACCAACCTCACCAACATGCAGAGGCAGCTGGCCCTGGAGGTCATCGTCACGCTGTCGGAGACGGCGGCGGCCATGCTGCGGAAGCACACGGCCATAGTGGCTCAGAGTGGTGAGTGAGGGAGGAAGGCCGGCAGCAGCTCTCGCGGCACAACACATGAACTGTCCTTTGCATCACTGCCCTCCACCTGCCTCCTGAACTCTCCTAATTAGACTTGTTATGTAGATTTCATTTCAGGCTTTGCCTTTTAATTTAACCACATGAACCCCTAGCATCCCCTATTCCGGGCCAAGCAGTCACTGAAAATGGGCTGGAAAGTATCATGGATTTTACACATGAAATACTGTTTTTTTTTTTTTTTTTTGAACGAGACCTTCAAAATCTCTTCCAAATCCTGCCATATGCACTGGAAAAATGTGTGTGAATTTTTTTTTTAAACAATTTTCTATCGTATAGGAAAACTATTGGAGGAGAGGTTTGTCTAACCCGTGTTATGCTTAGCCGTGATTGGACCATAGCAGTTTGTGGAGGGGCTTTGCTATAGGTCAATTGTATAGGGTTTAAGTCAATGATTGTGTTTTAACCAAATATAGTATTTGTACCAATGCTAACCATGGTTTTGTGTGTGTGCTCAGTGCCCCAGATGCTGACCATGATGGTGGACCTGGAGGAAGACGAGGAGTGGGCTATGGCCGACGAACTGGAGGATGACGACTTTGACAGGTAACATATTTTCAACAACGTGGCCAGGAATGATTGGCTCTCTGCCCTTGTGTAAGTCTGTGCAATGCACTCACTCACTGTATGCCGTGCTAATGTGCAGCAAGGATGGCACTAGTACTCCGCTTCAAAAAGTTAGGAATGGGAATTAGGAAAATGTGTTTTGTGTTCTGACAGTCTGTTTAAAATTGTGCTTCCTCTTTCAATCTCTCCCTCGTTTGATTTGAATGTTGAAAGAAAGAAAGCATTCATGCGACTTCACTGCCACGTCATTCCAACGAGCAAACTGTCTCCGCACTGCAGAGCACCTACTGTCATACCAAGAAGACACTCTAATGAATTTACTAGAATCTACATACATACAGTGTACTCTCTAGACTGTACAATTATTTGCACTCACACAAATGCTCCCGGTTATATTTCAAGCTTGCACGGGAGAATATGTGATCAAAACTATTCCAATATCAAGCCCTGCATAATCAAAGGTGTTGAGCCAAGTGGTTCGGCTATGCACACCTCTGGGTGGCAATGTTCTTTTACGGTAATGTTTGAAAGGTGTTTTCCGCTGTGTCCCAATAGTAACGCAGTGGCAGGGGAGAGCGCCCTGGACAGGATCGCCTGTGGGCTGGGAGGCAAGATTGTCCTGCCGATGATCAAACAGCACATCATGCAAATGCTGCAGAACCGTACGTTTTCACATGATGCACACACACACACACGCTCTTTCGAACAACATTGACCATATTCACATGGCAGCCATCTTCTCATGACATACGTTTCAACAATTCCCTTTTTTTATTCAAATATAAATATTTTGTTTCGTTACCTGCCTGCAGCCGACTGGAAGTATCGCCATGCAGGCCTGATGGCTCTGTCGGCCATCGGAGAGGGCTGCCACCAGCAGATGGAGGCCATCCTCAACGAGATAGTCAGCTTCGTCCTGCTCTTCTGCTCTGACCCTGTAAGACATGCATGTTTAAGTCATGCTGTTTGAATAGTGCTTTGTGTCTTTTACTGGTTTGAGTATAGCCTAACCACACATAAACACTAAACAGCATGCAGATTATGTCACTTAAACTAAAATTTTAAACCTTGGATTTATGTTTCACTTTGTGTTGCTTCATTTGCAGTTTTGCAATGGGCTATATTATAGCCATTTTACTATATGCACACAGAATAACTCTTCCTACTTCCGGGGCGCTTCCCTACTACGTTCACAGGTGTTTCTGTTCCATTTAGTGTGCAATGGTTCTTGAACTTTAATTTCAATTTGTACAAATTGAACCAAATGGACCTGTACGGGGCCATTTGGACCCCACTCAAGGACACTTTGAGAGTCCCACTGGTGTAGCAGAGTGTTTCCAGTGAACCAACATGCACAAAGCAGTGGTAACGTCTGTAATAGCCATTTGAATAGAATGTGGGAGTGTAACCAAATGGACCCGGTTGTTCCATTTTGTGGAACAACTCAAAACACCTTTTAGGCTACTGTGTGCATCATGATAACGCATGTTAACGTTGCGGCTGCTAATTCCCATGTCCAGGTGTTCTGAGACTCAAAAAACCCTGTTGTATTTGTCTTTTGTCAGGATAAAAAAATGCCGCATTTTTTCCTTAACGGTTAATTAGCCGTCAAGGCTAATAAAAGTCTCCATTTGGCCAGCCCTGGAAGGAAGTGGGGAAGGGGTCCAAGTTCTTTCCAAAACGGCGCGTGTGCATAGATGGAGTCCATTAAATGATAAAGAATGGTCAAATGTACTTGGGACTGGGACAATGGGACATGCTTAATAGCTTTGTCATGATTTGCATGCACAGCAAGTTCAGCTAGGTCCCTTTGTTTGTCATTCCACACATCCCTTCACACAGTGAACCAAAATGTTTTAACGTGTGTGTTTACCCATGAGCCAGTTTTTCAGGATTTGAATGTACAGCAATGTCTGCCGCAGGTCTTGTAGTGTTTTTGACTCTGCTCTTCTCTCCCTCTCAGCACCCCAGGGTGCGCTACGCGGCCTGCAACGCCATCGGCCAGATGGCCACAGACTTTGCCCCCACCTTCCAAAAGAAATTCCACGACAAGGTTGGTATGAAATCACTTTTGAGTTGTTAAACGAGTTAAACCGCTGTGAAGGCCCCCTGCTTTATATGTACTTAGTCAAATAAAATCATCGTTATGGGTTGATCAGCCAATCGAATCACTGCCAAAATTCACACAAACGGACCAAGTTGGGCATTGGGAGTGGCCACACGCACAAACTTGGCCACACACACACACACACAAATGACATACTAGTAAACTGCGGTACACATTTCTCCACCCCCACGCCTTTTCCCCTCCCTCTGTTTGCACGGCCAGGTCATCTCGGCGTTACTACAGACCATGGAGGACCAGAGCAACCCCCGGGTCCAGGCGCACGCCGCGGCCGCCCTCATCAACTTCACAGAGGACTGTCCCAAGTCGCTGCTCCTCCCCTACCTGGACAGCCTGGTGCAGCATCTCCACGTCATCATGGTCGCCAAGCTTCAGGAGGTATAGATGCGCCAGTGTTGATTTCGTCGACTAAGTCGAAAAATGTTTGTCGACTACCTTTTTTTCCACTGACGAAAAACTAAATGGAAACTAAATTAAAACTCTGCTATGATGACTAAAACTAAATATATATTGACAATTTCGTCAACAAATGCAAACTAGACTAAAATGTTAGGAAGGGACTAGTGGACCATTTTACACTTTGTTGCATGCTGAAAATAGCCAATCTACAAGCTCTCAACGCGTCGCGCTGAGCTTGTAGATCGGCTATTTTCAGCAGGTGAAATTACGACGGCATCAAGGCCCGCCAAAATACATTATAGTCAACTAAATCACCTGTAGATTTAGTCGACTAAATATCATAACACTAAAACATTCCAGGTGACTAAAATGTGACAAAGAGACTGACTAAAATCTCAAGAGACTGACTAAAAACTACACTGATATGCACACACACACACACACACACTGCCAGTTTCTAATGCAAATGGCACAAGGCTTGAATGTTCATGTTTTCAATTCGTTGTTTTGTTTCTCTGCATCTTGTTCATCTAAATGAGTTGAGCTGCAAAGCACTGCAAAACTATTGACGTTTGTTTGGGTGTCATAACTATTTGTAGTCATTTGTCCAAGTGTGCCGTCTTTTGTTTTGCTAGCGCTTGATGTACTGTATTCCATAAAATGGTGAAAATTGCATAGTTAACGTTATTTTTCCATGGAAACTTGACCATAGTAAGTCTTGCCGAGCCGTGAGGCCCGTAGCGTAGGTTGTTTCTGTAGCGTGAGGCAGCTTGATGTCCAAATACACCCTCTAGACATGACGCTAGTATGTCGCAGGGACTTCCCAGGGACCCCCAATCCAACCCGTGATGCCGAGTTCCAAGCAGGGAGGCACTTTTTTTCTTTTTTCCAACTATACTAGACAGTAGAAAGACAGGGTAGTGGTGTCCGGCCAGAATCAAACCGTACCAGGGTTGTTGTTGTAACCGTTTAGAACCCACCGTGCCTGCCTGCGTACTAAGCTCCGTACACACTCCTTTCTCTTCCCCAGCTGATCCAGAAGGGCACCAAGCTGGTCCTGGAGCAGGTGGTAACGTCCATTGCCTCCGTAGCCGACACGGCGGAGGAGAAGTTTGTGCCGTATTACGACCTGTTCATGCCGTCGCTCAAGCACATTGTGGAGAACGCCGTGCAGAAGGAGCTGCGGCTGCTCCGTGGCAAGACCATCGAGTGCATCAGCCTCATTGGCCTGGCTGTGGGCAAGGACAAGGTATGCTGTTGGAGGCAACTCAACCAAAACCTGTTAAACATCGGCTACTGGAGAACCGTTGACCATGGATGCCGAGGTCAAACATTGCCGATGGAAATCCTGCTTCCATCTAAATATTTGTAATATGTATTATGTACGTGGGGGCAATAGGCCGTCGTATGTGATTATATCAAAATTAAAAAGATCAAAATATATGTAAAATGGTTGCCATATGTAGCGATTGACCAGTTTTAGACAATGAAACTGCTTTGATACACTCACATTCAGCTGGCAAATTGGACACAGCACCTTTGTTTTATAATCCATGGTTCTATTACAACCATCTTGGAGTTACTAATCTGTATGTGGCTTTGAAGTAGGATGTAATGGGATGGGGCAGGTGTGTGGTTGTTGTTGTTGGTGTTTAAGTACCCCACAGCACCCTCCAGTGGACTGAAGTATAAGTGGCACTCCCAGATCACATTACATGCACTCCTTCAACCCTCCTCTTGTCTTCTGTGTGTGATAGTTCATGCCTTGATGCCTCTTGTCTTCTGTGTGTGATAGTTCATGCCTGATGCTTCGGCCGTGATGCAGCTGCTGCTCAAAACCCAGACGGACTTCAACGATCTAGAAGATGACGATCCTCAGGTAGGAAGCAGGAGAGCCCCACACACACTGTGGTTTCATTCTTTAGCACATTGAGACCTTAGACCCGATTCTACAAAATGTCTTCTAAATCATGACGGTTTTTCTGAATAATAATAAATAAATAATAATGTTTCTATAGCGGTTCTCAAACTATTTAAGATCAAGGACCCCCAAAATTATATGTAATTGGTCGCGGACCCACATCTGAAAATGTTTTTGTTCCAGGGACCCCCTCCCCCCGTAGCAAATATGAGTTAACGTTTGCTGTGAAAGAATATATTCAAATATTTTTGCCACGTTTTCACAACTGGCAGATCTACAAGCTCTACAACATGAGCTTGTATATTTGCTATTATTCAACAGCTAAAGTAATTAAAATAATGGTTAAAGAAGTAAAAGCTAAGGTGTCACACATGTGTTCCAGATGTTAATGGGCTAGAACCGTCTATATTCTGTTCAGTTCTGCAAAACTGCTATTGTGCATGTTCACACGTGTGTGTGTGTGTGTGTGTGTGTGTGTGTGTGTGTGTTAGATCTCCTACATGATCTCCGCATGGGCTAGGATGTGTAAAATCCTGGGTAAGGAGTTCCAGCAGTACCTGCCTGTGGTGATGGGTCCCCTGATGAAGACGGCCTCCATCAAACCCGAGGTCGCTCTCCTGGACAGTAAGTCCCCCGAATTATTAACTGTTGGCCTTGTCGATCGATGCATGTGCTGGAGTTGAATTTCCCTCATGGTATTTGAATCCAGACCACTACTGCACCCAGAGAGGCCATTATTTAGAGCCTGTGCAAAACCCGTTTGTGTATGCCGCTCCGGCTGCAAGATCTGTCTGTTGAATGCCGATACTACGTTTTGGTTGCTCGGTCCTTCATTAGGCAATTTATGTATTTGTAAGTGAAGACTGTGCGCGCCCCCTTTTTTCTCTTAAGTTCGTTACTCCTACGTGCCTGTCCATTTCAGTAGCTCCTGTCCATTTCAGTAGGTGTGCAAAAGGACTTTTTCTACTTTGCACTTTCTACTTTTACAGTTTGAAATGCATCACAATATGCCAGTTTGTTTGCTGTTTTTCCATAATACTCATCATAGTTGTGGTTGGCCAATCTACAAGCTCACAAAGTGTGGTGTGTGTGTGTGTGTGTGTGTGTGTGTGTGTGTGTGTGTGTGTGTGTGTGTGTGTGTGTGTGTGTGTGTGTGTGTGTGTGTGTGTGTGTGTGTGTGTGTGTGTGTGTGTGTGTGTGTGTGTGTGTGTGTGTGTGTGTGTGTGTGTGTGTGTGTGTTAATTTTAGCCCAGGACATGGAGAACATGTCGGAGGACGATGGCTGGGAGTTTGTCAACCTGGGGGACCAGCAGAGCTTCGGCATCAAGACGGCAGGCCTGGAGGAGAAGGCCACTGCCTGCCAAATGTTGGTGAGTCATCACTGACTAGAAACTTGCATAAGACTTTACTGTAAGTACCTTATCAGTACGGTGTAGCTGTCAATGGCCATTACCAGTCTGACTACGAGACTGATACAGGTTCCTGCTGTGATAGAAAGGCCAGTCTCATTCCAAGACTTATACAGGTTCATGAGCTGTGATAGAAAGGGCAGTCTCATTCCAAGACTGATACAGGTTCATGAGCTGTGATCGAAAAAAGCTCACACATTTTGGTTTATTGTGTTACGCTGATGTGTTGCATTCTGGTTGAGCTCAAATGTTTTGAATGGGGAATTCAAATCTAGGCCACTTTCTTGACATTTGCTTGAGACACTGCAACACAACGCTTCATACAATAGCCAATGATTGTGTTGGATTCATTTGCAAAGAGTTGATGGTATTATGATATTTTTCTGTTGCAGGTATGCTACGCCAAAGAGCTGAAGGAAGGTTTTGTGGAGTACACGGAACAGGTGGTGAAACTGATGGTGCCTCTGCTCAAATTCTACTTCCATGATGATATCCTTCTCTCACTGTTTTTTACCCCCACATGTGTTATTATTCTCGATGTTCCCAGATTGTTGTTAAGATCTCTCAGTGTTATCCATTTAAAGTCTATACAGTACTTCGCTGACTGGGTACCTCAAGGTGTCTTTACTTGAAATGCCTAAAATGTTCGCTCTGAAAGAATGTATGTTCAAAGATTTGCGCCACATTTTCACGATCTGTCAAAAATGGCTAAAGTATAGCCTAATGCGAAACACAAACGGGTTCCCACCCAAAATGGGTTAAATATGCTTAAAGGGCTCTCGACTCTCTCGAGTGACACACGGCTGGGTGTTTAAGTGAATAGGCTTTTGGAATGCTGTAACTGTTCGGCCATGTTCCTTGACTGTGACCTACGTGTCCGGGTGGCAGCCGCTGAGTCCATGCCACTGCTACTGGAGTGTGCGCGGGTTCGAGGCCCCGAGTACCTCACCCAGATGTGGCACTTCATGTGCGGCGCCCTCATCACAGCCATCGGCACCGAGCCCGACTCGGACGTTCTATCAGAAATCATGCACTCATTCGCCAAGGTAAGGTGTTTTATGACATTTTGTTGGAGACTGCTATTAGTCTATCGCCACAAGATGGCCTCTTTCCCTATTGTAATGTATTGTCATGTTTCGCTGTCCCTCTGTGCCTGCTGTATTGTTGCTCTGCTCCCCTCTGAATAACGCACGTCTGATCTGCTAGTGGAGCTCAGTGATTTTATCCATTACACAAGTATCTTATGGAAATGAGTCAAGAGAAGAAACCTAAAATGAACAACATTTGACTGGGAGTCAACTAAGAGCATGGCAGCAGAAAGACTCGTGTCCTCTCGTCTGTTCATTTTATGACTAGCCTCGGGAGTCGGGACGGTAGATCTCATGAAACCGTATTAAACCGCAACAACCTTGGTCTGCCCACCACCACAGAGGTTGTGGGTTCAAATCTACCGTGGTGTCTATAGGGGGGAGGAAGCCAGACGGCAAGGGTGACATCACTGCATGTATTCCTACAGGCTGGGGCGGCACATGTCCGCACGGGAGTGTTGGCGGGGCCTTCAGTAGGTGAGCCAGTAGGATTCAACCGCAGTGATGACACACAAAGGTGTCAGGAGGAATCGATTGAATTGACATAATAACTAAATTGAGGACACGTGCGTTTAAAAAAAATGGTATTTAACCCATTCTGACCTGAGATCAGATTCATACGAGGTTTCCACTGGACACACACTGGTCTGATGAACCCATTCTGACCTGAGATCAGATTCTAAAAATGTCAGTCGCTCTTCGATTTTTCAAAAATAGCAGACCTACAAGCTCGTATCGCGCCACTCGGTGGCGCGATATGAGCTTGTAGATCTGCTATTTTTTAAATAGCTAAAGCATAACATGATGCTGACACCAAAATGGGTGCCCGGTCAGAATGGGTTAAAAAGGACGTTTTAAGACATGCTACCAAGGTTGTCGTTTGTTCCTAGCGTGAAGATTATGCTCATCCCTAAACTACTCTATTCTCTACTCTGCTATTGCGTTGCTAATTCATCTTTTTTTTCTTCCTTTGGCAGTGCATCGAGCTGATGGGAGATGGCTGCCTTAACAACGAACACTTTGAGGAGCTGGGAGGCATTCTGAAAGGGAAACTCGAGGAGCACTTTAAGAACCAGGATCTCAGACATGGTGTGTCCTTTGTTCCTTCAGCCGGTCCTTAGTAGGGATTAGTTCCGAAATGTTCGATACTGGTGTTGATACCGATACCTTGACTAATACTATAATAAGTAAAAGGCAGTATTGTCCTTTTTTATTATTTATGTATCAGTCTTTGCACACATGACGTCCTTTTCTCTGTATGTGATGTTTTCACTACATGCAACTTGGATTTCATACAGGCTTGTTTATTGGCTCACTGACCCTGAGATTCACTCCCTTAGGTATCCACATTTGGTGCAGATGTTTCAATGCGAGGTGTTCAGTCATTGCCATGAAAAAGGCTTTAATTTCAGTTCCCAGCCCCGATTCATTTAGTTCTGGTGAATTTTTGTTTCTTCTTTTTGAGTGGTGCAACCACTCCAAGGAACAGCAATGTCCGTATTCACCTATGACGTCGGTTCACCTATGTATGTGACGTTAATGAGCACCAGTATAATGAGCACCAGTAGGGGCGCTGTTTGCCAGAAACGTGGAGAGAGAGACAGTGCTGCACTGTTGCCTGCTAATGAGGGAGAGAAAGGGGGTGGGGGGGAGAGAGAGGAGTTGCACCACTCGGTTCACACGAGTGTGATTTTTATTTATTTATGAACCTTCATCTGTTTCCCCACAGCCAAGAGAGAGGATGAGGACTACGATGAGCAAGTGGAGGAAACGTTACAGGATGAGGTAAGAATTCTCTTACCTCACTCTGTATAGTGGTGTTTTTAGCAGCAACATTTTATTTTAGTTTTAGTCAGTTTTCTTTTGAATAGTTCTAGTCTACTAAATATCATAAGATTTTAGTTGTGAGCTTGTAGATCTGCTATTTTCAGCTTGCAATCAATATTGTAAAATGACTGGATCTCTTGTCCACTAGTCCTATCTAACATAGTCTAGTTTTTATTTGACGATTGTCAGTACATTTAGTTTTAGTCGTCGTAGCTTAGTTTTCATTTAGTTTTCGTCTGTGGAAAAAGGTAGTCGACGAACATTGACGAAATCAACACTGGTATAGACTATCTGTCCTGAGTCCTGACCAAATCCTCAAGAGAAACTGATTCCTACTACGTACTATTCAAACTGCCTGCCTTACTGCAGGCAATTGCTTTTCGTGTGTCATCCGTTCTACCACGGCTTAATTGAGTTTGTTTTTATTTTCAATCAGGATGAGAATGACGTGTACATCCTTACCAAAGTGTCAGACATTCTGCATTCAGTCTTCAGCAGCTACAAAGAGAAAGTACTGCCTTGGTTCGAACAACTCCTGCAGCTAATTGTCCAGCTAATAGTGAGTACTTGGTGGAGGAGTACTTGTCACTTAAGTAGTGGGAGGTCGTTTTTGTGTTGAAATAAGTGAACTAGCCCAAATTCCCATATTCTGCTATAGGGTGGAAGTGATGAGCTAAAAATTGGAACATGCAGCAGGAAGCAGACATTTTATATAAAATATTGTATGCGGGGGGAAAATGTAAAGACAGCAAAGAAAGTCTCTTTCTTTCTCTGCACTGGCCACATTTCATGGTGCTAAGAAACGCGCTCTTGCAAGATCAAAAGGATGATTGATACTACAGTACTTTTATTCTAAATATTGTTTAGATTACAAGCCCATAGGCCCAAAACGGAGCTGCATGTGCTCATTGTGCTGTGATGGAAGTTAAAACAATCTTTACCTCAACATGAAACGAGAAATTATAATCATTATTTCATACAGAAGGATGGTCTTCCTGCTTTCTTTGTCGCACCTCCAATGGTGCCGTGGCGGACTATGCATGGCAGGGACGTCCTCTTCCCTGAGCCTAGCCTAAATAATGTATTTGTTTTTGTTTAAATCAAATGGAGGTGCAAGATAAAATGTGACGAGGAAGTTTTACCATAAGGGACCATCCATATTTATTTTTTCTGCATCGCTTTTTCGGTCGAGTCTCGTTCTCGAACTACACGTGACTTTTATATATTTATTTTTTAACTGTCAGCCGGTCCGTGGTGATAAAATGGTTGGAACTCCTGCCCTGCTTTAAGTTCTAATGTTCTAAATATTCCCCCTCTGCTCCTCCAGTGCCCCAGCAGGCCGTGGGCAGACAGACAGTGGGGTCTGTGCATCTTTGACGACGTGGTGGAGCACTGCAGTCCCACCTCCTTCAAATACGCAGAGGTCTTCCTTCGACCCATGCTCCAGTCCCTGTGCGATACCAGTCCCGAGGTGCGGCAGGCTGCGGCCTATGGCGTTGGGGTCATGGCCCAGAATGGCGGCGAGAACTACAGGCCATTCTGCACAGGTAGCTAACCCCCCTCCCCCAGTTCAAAGGATGTTAATTAGTTTTTTACTATCTGAAGTAAAAATGCATTTATCTGGTTTCCTGGGACTCCAGGTGAATGCAGGTACTGTCCTGGTAGTGTGCACTGTGGGTACCTGACAACCAGGGTTTAATTGAACTCTACTATCCCTATTCTACGCATCTCTATTCGGTGTGAGCTTGTAAATACTCTTAATTTGTTAAATGTCAGTGATCTGGCCCACCTTGCCTTGTAGGTAGACGCAAACCTCCTATTATAACACTATTATCGTAGGTAACGCAGACCCCCATCTTATCCTCTAAACCAGGGGTTCCCAAACGGTCCTTGAGAGAGTTCCAGGGGGAGCCCAGCTAAAAGATAATTAGGAACCAAATGGACCCTTATCGGTAGGTAACTCGAGTGTACAAATGGAACAAGAGTCCATTTGGTTCCATTTGTACACTCTTCAGAGTTAAATGAACATTGATTTTACAATATAAATCGGGGTCTCAGAGATGGAAATTCTATTAAATGGGGGTGCGTAGACTAATGCATCTCAAACTGGGGGTCCTTGAAATTAAACTGGTTGAGAATCACTGCTAGAGCTGTAAGATTCTTATGGGGGGTCCCTGCCGTATCTTTGCCGTTAACTCATTCTGGTCGGGAACCCTTTTTTTGTGTTTTAAGCATTATGTTATGCTTTAGCTATTTAAAAATAGCAGATCTACAAGCTCGTAGGTGTGCTATTTTTTTTTTAATCGTGAAAATTTGTTGCAAATCTTTGAATATATATATATATATATAAATATAATAAAATATATTATATATATAATAAAAAATTATATATATATATTATATATATAAAAAAAAAATCTTCTTCTTTCAGAGCGAACGTTTTTAACTCAAATCTTTGCTTCCGGGCCCTGGATATATATATAATATACGTTTTTTTGGGGGTCCTTGACATGAAAATGTTTTGAGTGACTGACATGCAACATGAAACATGCACTTTCCAGAAAACTGTCAGGATTTACAAGTCATTTGTAGAACCTACCTCAGGTCTAAATGGGTTAAGTGTCAATTTTGGGGGGGGGTCCTTGTCGTGAAGAAGTTTGGGGAACCATTGCTCTAAACCGTGGTCTCCTACTACTGTGCCCTCTCTCTCTCTCCCTCCCTCCCTCCAGAGGCCATCCCGCTGCTGGTGGGAGTCATCCAGTCTGCAGAGGCTCGCTCCAAGGAGAACGTCAACGCCACAGAGAACTGCATCTCGGCCGTGGGCAAGGTGATGCGGTACCGGCCCGAGTGTGCCAACGTCAACGAGATCCTGCCCCATTGGCTGAACTGGCTGCCGCTCAACGAAGACAAGGAAGAGGCCGTGCACACCTTTGACTTCCTGTGTGATCTCATTGAAAGGTAAGGTGGGAAGTGCCAATCACAGACAGGTGTTGGAAGGTTGTCTCTACTGTGTTGTCTACAACGCCTCATACTGAGTGTTCAGGAAGGCATTCCCATCATTAGTGCAGCGATTAAAAAAAATAAAGGACAAAATTAAAAAGGCCATCGCCATTCACAATTACATTGCCACCTAAATTATTTTCTCATAAGGCTTGCAATCCTTCCTCACAATGTTTAACTTTTTGTCCCTGATCCTCATAGCAACAATCCTATCGTCCTCGGACCAGACAACTCGAACCTCCCCAAAATATTCCTCATCATCGCGGACGGAGTAGCCAATGAATCGGTGAAAAGTGAGGATCCATGCAGCAAACGGTTGGCAAACGTCATCCGTCAAGTACAGGTACAGAGAAATGCACCTTGAAAATGTGTTTGTTTGTTTTTCCCATTGCTAGAAATGTGTAGTAAGTGGTCATGATTCTGCTCAGAACATTGTCTTGAAAAGACTGAACTTCTTTTGGCTAAACTAAGGTTCCATGAAAAGACGAAATCCCGATTCCTGCGGGACCTTAATGTCTTAAAATGTCTTAATTTAAGGTCTTAAATCTATCTTTGCCTACTACTGGTATTTCTCACGTTCTGTTGTGCCAATACTACAGATTAATATACATTTTATGTATATGTATTTTTTTCCCCAGTTAGTGAGTATGTCTTGAGAAGCAGAACGTTATATCGTGTTTAAAAAAATAAATAATATATATATATTTAACATTAATTTGGGTCTTAAATTACTTTTGTCGAGGTCTTAGTTAAAATGGTCTTATAAAAAGTCTCACATTTTACGTTCAAAATTGTGACAAGAACCCTGAAAATATAGTACCGGTATATTGAACCCTGAAAATATCTAAATGCTGCTCCCAAATCAATTGACCATATTGTTCTCTGCCCCGCCAGATGTCTGGAGGACTGTGGACGCAGTGCGTGTCAACATTGAACGAAACTCAGCAAAAAGCCATCCAGGATCTCCTCAACACGGCTTGAACCATCATAACCACCCACCCCTTCCTCACCTCACCTGCAAACAACCATGTAATCAGACCATGACTGACATCTGGCTCATAGAATCCCTCCTGCTCTGACCTGTAGTGAGCAAGCGTGTGTATGTATGGACTTCTTTGTAGCCTGGCTCTGGTTTCACACACTCCCAACCCCCCTCCCCCCCCCCCCCCCAACCCCAACCCGAAATCCTTCCTTCCACTCCGATAAGTCAATGAAATGACCTTCTGTGAAATTGGGTGTACCGGAAGTGCTGGATTAGATTGGACTGAGCGACAAGGAGGGCCCCCTCCCTCCCTCGCTTTTGGTTTTCCATGGACAATATCCCTCCCATCTCCACAGCCACAACCCTGCCGGGCCACGCCCGCCATCCTTTTACTGAGCAGACTTGTCTCTCTACTTCCGGACAGAAGTGATGTTGGTTCTCAACATGGCGCCGAGGGAAAAGCTAAGAGTATATCACATTATTTGCCCTCAACTCCAAATGAAATGATCTCATATCTGGGCATTTCACTTTTCTTTTTCTTGGAGTGCATTACCTGACGGTTAGCTGTGTCTTTCATGGGGATGTTCTTTATATATTCTTTTACTCCAATATTTCCCAGTGAAAACTAACTGTTGGAATTATCAGTGCTCTGGGTGGCCAGAGATGGTGAAACAGGGGGATGGGACTCGAGACTTTGACTGCTGAATTGTACGAGGTGGTGGGGGGCGTGTGCACTGTGCACATGGGGTGATCACTGCCTGCCTCCTGTGAATCATTTTATTTTTGTTTAATTTCATTTTATTTTGTTCTTTTTTTTTTCTTGATCTGTAATTCCTAGTGTGTGACCTGGGGGACAAATGGCATCTGTTTGCCCCCAGCTCACGGGGGGGTAATGTCAGAAGACTTAACAGCATGTGTGTCAGTGGCTAACTCTCACTCCTTTTTGGGGTGAAAAACAAAATGATATAGTTAACGCACATCATTGTTGTCTGGGAGATTTGCCATCGACCAACTAATAAAATTCCAGCTGAGAGAATTTTGAAGAATGTGTCATCTTTTAACGTTTTAAAGGCTGCTGCAGGCCATGTTTGCTAGTTGGAACTAAAACGAGTAAATCAATATTGGAGCAGCATTTTGAATTATAGTTTTACATTATACATTTAGGACATTCAATAACAATCAGGCTTTTGAAGTTTGTTATGGATAATGTGTCCTGGGACAACAGGCAAATAAGAAAGTGAATGCCACATGCTGGACAGGCAAATCAGAAGGTGTGGGATGAAAAGGTGGGATGATCTACATCTCGATGGTCAATCTACAGTAATCTAATAATAAAACACCATTCCACTTGGATAGTTAAAGGGCATTCTGCTTGTGAAGTGCAGTATCTGCTGGATTCTTTGCAACAATATGATGTTCCTCTTAAGACAAAAGCAAAGGGCACTAAAGTTGGTCATCCGGTAGTGGCTACATTTGTGTTCATACATGTAATGGCAGTTCATTCTCTTTATGAATGTATTAAATTCCAACATACCATACCAAAATGCATAGGTACCTCATAATTGTCAATAAATTAATAATTATTGTACAGTACATCTTATCTGCACATACATATAATTTGTGCTCTACATTTACCCATCATACATATCGTTGCTGTCGGGAGGAAACCTCATAACTCCATTTTTGAGGTTTTAGATTTCTTTTGGCATAAATCAGTGCTATTGAACACCCTTTGCATCTGTGTGTTGTTTCGAAAATATTGAACCAATGGAAAGTAGTAAAAAGTGCTTTGGACAAAACCTCAACTACATTGGACCCTCAAAATGTCTTCTAAAGCAACTCCACCACTTCTCCCCCTCTCATGGAAGTAATTGACAATATATAAAGTTACAACACCAACTTTGATGAGGCAGTATTGCTTTGTTTAAAAAAATATAAGGTTTTCTTAATTTCCTGAAAAATGAACATTTTGGAGTTATGAGGTTTCCTCCCAACACCAGATATATATTGGGAGCAGTGGCTGCCATTATTACAACACCCGGTAGTTGGGGGTTAAGTATCTTGTTCAATGCTCAGGCACACTTCGACATATAGACTGGGCGAGTCGGGGTAAAGTGCTTCTGAATGGTCAGTTATCTTGCTCATCATGAGATTAAATTTGGTGCATGTGTGTTACTGTGTAGAAGTCATCCTTCCGTTTCATGAAATCCATTATGTATTGTTTATATCATGTAGATATATTTTATTTATACTATGACGTTCAAATGATTGCAGTACAAAGATAGATATCATCAGCAGCAAAATGCAGGACCTGGTTTATGAGGTCAACAAGACGATGAAGATGATGGACAGCATTAAGGACATGATTATGGCGAAGGTGACATCAACTTTCTTTTGTATATTTCTTTTGTAAATATTGAAAATGTGGCGCAAATCTTATATTCTTTAATTTTACTCAAATCTTTGCTTCTGGGAGGTCACTGGAACAACATATTTTTGAGATGGGGGTCGGTGGCCAAATACATATAATTCTAGGGGTCCTTGACATGAAATAGTTTGAGAACCACTGACATAGAAACATAGGGTTTTTCAGAAAACTGTCAGGATTTAGAAGACATTTGTAGAATTGTCTTCAGGTCTAAATTGGTTTAAGTAAGCATTTTTTCCCTCCCTGTCTCCACTCAGGTGACAGACAAGTGCGAGGAGATGAAGGAACACATGTACGCAGTGTATGAGGTGAACAGCCATGACATGAAATTCAAACTGCAGGAGCTGTCAGAGGTGCTGGAGAGCTGCAGTAAGCTCAATGAAGAGCTCCAGGAGGTCAGCCAGGCGCTGGCGAGTCTTGACCTTGTCCCGACACCAGAACAGTACTGTTTTTATGTTTCTGAGTTATGAAATGCACATTAGCTGTGCTTTTTCTGTACATGGGCATGATGGGCTTCTTATGCCAGATAAGTTTCTGCCTTTTTGAATCTTTTAATTGACCTCTCTCGCTCTCTCTAGTGTTGTCACTGCACAGCAGTAATTTGTTTGTATACAATGTTTTATACACTACCCCTTACTGATCTTATACTGGCAATATGATTTTGTTTTATATATACGTTTGGCCTTTGTCTTGTGGTCACGGTTTAAACTAATTAAAGTATGCGTTAATGTACTTGAGTGTAGTACTTTATTAAAAGGAAATGCACTACAACTTGTAAGAACACACTATGTTCACCCCTGCAACAAATAATAAGTCCCAGCCACTCACAAAAGTATCAGGAGGAGGAATGTGAGTAGCCTACAATTTTTAAGAGCCTTCATTGTGAAGAGATTACAAAAAAAACACCAAGCTGAATCTTATGCTGCACATGATGGCCACAGATGGGATAAACTTAACACAATTAAAGTTTGTATTCAATGTGCAAACTCAAAAAGAAACTCCAATTCGGTCTCATTTAGAAGTCATATTTATGCACTGCCATATTCTACTAAAGTTGATTAACTTTGTCATACAGTTGAAAAATAATGATCCACACATAACCATATAGGCTACAGTATCTCAGCTACATTCACTTAAACTTTTCGCATCCATTAATCTACAGTAGGCTACAAAGAATTACATAAATCAATAAAACTTTCTCAATCAGTATGCCACACCTTTGAAATGCACCTTGTTTTAACCCTTGACTCAAATGACACTACAAAATGAATATCACGCGTGGACCCATTGCCTTGTAGATTGACCCCCTTTAACATAAATAGAGGACAGTACACACACCACACGTAAGGATTACACATCTCCAACAACAGCAGCTTGAAAATGCACAACTGAGGTATTGTTTACATATCCCAGGTAACATTTGCCCAACCAGGCCATGCATTACACCCATTGTGTATCTCAAGTCCATTGGAGATTGGAAGGATTTACTTCCCGACAGTGAAAGACTGCAGTCCAGTGATGGCTCTGCCCAGAATCAAGGCATGAATGTCATGCGTTCCTGTGGAAATAAGACAACATAATGATCAGGTTACATTTTTAGTACATAGATACAGAGATCATACATTTAAACATGCTTTATTCAATCGTAAAGCTATCATCTTCATTTCTACAGCAGCAAGTGTCAGCCTTCAATATTTTGAACACTGCTGACCCCTAGTGGATCTTGTACTACACTGGTATGATGACGGTTTGATTAAGAATTTGACAGATATTGACAAAATTATATAGATTCATCCAGGGGTCTTCAACAGGGGGTCTGGGACCCGTCCTCATAGTACAATACAAGAGGGTCTCCAAATCTCCAAAACTTTTGTGTGATAGGAACTTTATTTTTTGAACCCTCGCATCCCTATTTTGAGGGCAGCATTAGCTGAAAATAGCAGATCTACAGAGACGTGAGCTTGCAGATCTGCTATTTTCTTTAAAGTGGCTTGGTGTACAAGGTAAAAAGAGCAGACCAAGTACCAAGCCAAAGGTCAAGTAGGCCTATTGAGGGTTTAAGTGGTTTGAAAACGTTGAAAACCCCGGACTAAAATGTGAATAGATGCACTTGACTACCGGTAAATGATAAAGATGGTTAATATATCATTATTCCATGCATTAGTTTTTTGCATACCCTCGTATGTGTTGACGGCCTCTAAGTTCATCACATGTCAGATGATGTGGTACTCGTCTGCAATGCCGTTTCCTCCCAGCATGTCTCTGGCGGCCTGGCCTGTCTGGCAATGTCCAGAGACTTACCACAGCTGTTCCTCTTAAGCATGGAGATCATGTCTGGAGCTGCTCTGTTTGAAGTGCAGAAAGCAAGGTTCATTTATTGCAGTGGTTTTCAACCAGTGGTCCGTTGGGTTCCATGTGGTCGTCAGCTAAATGATGGAGAGTTGGTAACCAAATGGACCCGTTCCTTATAGATCTTTAACTCTTGAGAAGTGTAAAATCAAAATGCAACTAAATGGACCTGTTATATTTCACGCTCTCAAGAGTTACATTATTGTTAAACATCTGCATTACTTAACTTACAAGAATTGTTATTTTGATCAATGTTTTGCCTGTTATCTCTCCTACTGGTACCATTCCAACATCAATACAGCATGGAATTGTGGACAAAATCTTATCCAACGACAACAAAATAATCTTTAGTTTTGGGTCTGAGAGACACTAAAGAGCCCATTTCATAAGATTCCATTTCTGAGCAAAACGTTAACCACCCGTTGCCCGGCGACGAATCTAACCAATCAGGGTGCGATCAACTGGCCGGGGTATGGGATCACCAGAGCCATTGAAGCTCTGAGCCTCTATGCTCTGAGCCTATGCTCTGAGCGAACCTAGTCGGAACACCGTTTCTGATTGGTGGAGCTGCCCGTTGTAACCATGGTAGCGCCGCAGCGCGTTATTTAAATTGGGCCAGAGCGTCACTGTCTGGTCGTCCCGTGTTGGTTATGACGTGGTGTCTGGTAGGTTGTGACTTGGCGGCCCCGTGTCGGTGTGACGTTGCCGTGTTGACAGAATCACCGTTTCTGATTGGTGGAGCTCGCGGTAACCATGGTAGCGGCGTGGTCACAATGTCACATCGGTGTGACGTTGCTTTGTTGACAGAATCTTCTGGTTGGTGGAGCTGCGCGGTAACCATGGTAGCGGCGTGATTTGTTTACACTGAACCAGAGCTGGTCTGGAATAAAAGGGCTCAGCCTGTCACAGACAAACACCTGTGATTTAGTGTTAATGGAAATCCTGTCTACTAGTGCTAGCAAGCAGAATAGTCACACAAGTTTTACCAGCTGTATTATGGTGGAAACAACTGACATGGAATCCTCCAGAATGGATCACAATCACAGCACTGTCACTGCTCCTGGTTCCAGCAAGGGGAGGACAGGAAAAGCAGCCTGTTTCATTAAGGCGGTGAAGCATTTCTTTGGCAAATCAAAGACTACAGCTGATTCACATATCACCACCTCACCTCCATCACCTCAAGTTCAGAGTCAGGATGACCCCCAGACGGCTGAAGATAAATGGTTCACCTCAAGTTCCTCAATTGAGCTGTGGGAGAAGATGGAAGACAAACTGTTTGAAATCCAAGCAGACAAATTTAAAAACATGGAGAAAGAGATGAAGACCATGGACACAGTGATCTTCAGAATGAGACGGGAGATAAAGCGGCTAAAAGCTGAGAATTCGCAGATGTCCACCACACTGGAGAGTAAAGATGAGCAGCTGAGAGACATCATGGAAAAGGACAAGCTGGAGAGTCAGAACAGACCGTGTGTGTCAGATGCAGCAGCTCTACACCACATTGAAGAAACAGAGAAGAGCAGCGGCTGTAAAACGACATACACAGTTACAATCTGGCTCCAGCCAAAGCAAAGGGCAACCTGGACTGGGCAAGTGGGATCTGTGGCGGTGCAGACTTGAAGAGGCTTCAAAAAGCAGGCAAACATCCTGCATTCTCACATGAACAAGCCAAGGCCATCTCCCGCCAGCAATCAGGAGTGTGCCTGCTTTTCAACAAGGGCTTTGTGGAGATCCAGATCCCCACGGAAATCTCAGAAGCTGCGTCGTCCTTGACAATGTCTGTGTGGGACTAGTTCTGAGCAGAGGATTCTAACACCCACCAGTCACTTGACAGTTTGTGGGTCTGAATATTGAGTTGGCCTTCAATTACCACTACCACGAGAGGTCGACAATCTATGAATTGCCATTGCAACTATGAACATTAATATTAGAGAATCATAACAATAAGGCTGAACTATATATGGTGACTTACTTGAATGTGCTGGTTGTATGACACAAAATACATTAATAAGGAAGAGGTATTTATTTTATAAATATGAATGTGATTTAGGGATGTGATTCTACTGAAGCACATACAATGATGTGCTGGCCAGACTAGGTCAATAAATGTATATACTAATCTGTTTTACCACTTTTATAAATATTGTTATAAAAACTTTGTTGTTTGAATTATAAAATAAAATTGTTGCGTTTTATTCACGTCTGTCTTTGCATTCTTTGTATTTGTATGAAAGATATTTTATACATATTTATTTACCAATGCACCCTCAATTAAATTCAATATTATGGTCTTCAAACCGTCTTATCCATCACAGTGAACATATTTTAATTATAGTCAGATAGGTGTGTTACTGTGTTAGGGGGCTGTGGTTTTTCAATGATGTTTTTCATTTTTTCTTTAAATATATTTTTTACATTTAATGTGTTTATTTTATTTGAAAGTGAGTAATTAAGTGTTATTGTATATAGTTGTGGTACCAATAAATAAACCAAGTTCAGTGAACTTGCCAGACTACACCCTAAAATCCTGAATCTTAATTGAACTCAACCTATAGGGGTACATTTGCAAGTGTATGACCCAGAGGGTCCTGTTACATGTAGCTAAAGCAATCACATGGGTTATCATTTCTATAGTGCAGTAGTGGAAGAAGCACTCAAATTCTTTTTTGTAGTTAAAGTAGTAATGTTGAGGTACTCTGTTACAGGTAAAAGTCCTGTAATCATAATTTGACTTGACAGCTCTACAAGCACACACAACATTGTGAGGTGCTGTGAACTTCTAGAACATCTATTTTTGAAAAGTGCTTAATTGAGTATGTTTTGTCTTTATAATTTAAATCTTCAGAGAATCTAGTAAAGCCGTTTGAAATAATTGTAGTGGCGTTAAAAAGGGTACAATATTTGCCTCTGAGATGTACTAGAATAGAAGTATAAAGTGTCAAAAATAGAAATACTCTGGTTAAGTAAAAGTACCTTAACATTGTACTGAAGTACAGTACTAAATGTGCATAGTTACTAAATAACCAGCCACAGTTTGTCTCAGAAGGTTTCAGCTACTGTGAAAGAGTTCTGATTTTTCTTTTATGTGACTGAGGTTTGTTCTACCCAAGCCTCAGCCACATATTAAAAGCATAAAATTGACTACAGCAGTATAGAGGGTATGCACATGCTTAAAGTGAATGGCACATCGAGTGGCAAAGCAACATGCAAAGTGAGATTAACATTGTTTAACGCAATCAGATAGCCTTTTAGACCTTTTCTGTTTGGATGCATGGGTTGTCAAGGCTAGAAAGTAGTTTTTTGCCACTCAGTAGGCATTCCTGCGTAACTTCCGGGTTTGATGATGATGTCACGCGCATACCCTCTATTAAAATATTAGATGTAGTTACGGTTAAGTTACATTTGGAATAATATTTCCATTTACATGTTTACATGAATTAGCCTAGAACTGAAAAAAAGGAAACGGTTACAACATGTTGATAAAAGAAATCTCCAATTTATTGGCTTATTTCTCATTCACAATTTATTATTTGTAACTTGTTGAGCGCAATACATTGTGGTGTATTTCGACTATTCAACATTGACTAGTATGGTGTAAATAAAAAATTATTAAACATCAATCAGCATCAATCAAAACTAAGTACATATAATATTATAATATAAATATGGCTACTGTGAAAAAAGCTACCAAAACATAAAAATAAAAATAAACTGCCACAAAATAAACACTATAAAATATATAATATAAAATGTATATATGGCTTTTAGACTTTTGCAAAGCACCCCATGCTGGCTAAAGTGTGGAAAAGTTTCAGAGGAATCAGATTCTCAACTGTCAAACATGCGTTTGACAGGGGTTGAAAGATTGAGGTTGTTGTCTGACTTATCTCTCAAGGAGAACTTCTCAGTACACCAGGTACTTGAGTTCAGAATAGATGAGGGGGACATGGCTGTGAAAGCATGGTACAGGTCCAGGATGGCTCCACTCTGGTAAGGCTCAAGGTTTTGTGTTCCAGGACTCAGACTTGAGTGTCCAATAAGAGTCACCGGTTTGGGCGACAACCTGGTAAAGGTAAAGAAAAAAGAATCAGAGTCATTCTTTAGGATTTTGATGCAAACTACGTAACTGTTGATGAAACAAACTTTCAAATCAGAACATTATACAATTCTGGTGGGAGAACCGAAGCAGGTATTTAGATAATTTATCTGTGTAAATGAGGTATTTATCACCGTAATATGTTATATGTTATTCAGGTATATCTGCGCATCTGGTGTACTACAGATGCATAGTAGGTGTGCAGAAGATTCCATGCATGGACACGCATTGATGCGTCTGGTATTAGGGTTAGGGTTGCGAATCCCTTGACTCCTTCAAAACCTCTCTCAAAGGGCACCTACGGACGGCTACAATTCGAAACTGGCCCCCGTAAAATCTGAACCCCCCGTTCTGATGAATTGAAAATGGTGGACCCTATTTTAAACAAGTGTAATGCTTTATGGTGTCGTCCCACAGTTAACAGTTTTTGTATGGAGTTGTGGTTGAAATGTACTGTAATTCTGCAGAATACATACTACAATCAATCAAACCCCTTTCCCATTTCCACTCTGGACCTCTTCAAGGCAGCACATTTGCTTCAGCTACCACAAAAACAGATTACATTTTGAAAGGAAGGTTTATATTATATTTTACACTAGTATTTTGGGGATGTAATGAGAGCATTATTTATTTCTCATGCTACAAATTTCCTCCCCTCACTTTAATGACTCCAGTTTCACACATCCATCCTCCTCCAAGCTGGTCACAATGCCTTCTACTATTGTGACACTAGGGGGAGTAAAGTGCTGCTAAAGAATATTCCAACTTTATTTTAGATTATTTCCAATGGGAAACACTGAACAGATACCGATGTTGAACCATAACCACAGTGATTTCAGTCTATGAAACAACTTTCCACCCAACACTACATCATTTACATTAGGCATCTTCCTCTGAATAATCAAAACCACCATCTGCACTGACTTACTTTGGTTCAGCTCAGCTGCTAGAGCCCTCAGCCCAGGGCAGTGTGTGTGTGTGTGTGTGTGTGTGTGTGTGTGTGTGTGTGTGTGTGTGTGTGTGTGTGTGTGTGTGTGTGTGTGTGTGTGTGTGTGTGTGTGTGTGTGTGTGTGTGTGTGCGTGCGTGTGTGTGTGTGTGTGTGTGTGTGAGATGATCATCATCATGATCCTCATCCTAGCAAGATAATCTAGAAGCTCCAGTGCATTCTTCAGAACAGATGAAAGTTCAGAAACATGATGGTGCATTGGTACACCTACCTACACCTATACATTATACTCCAATCTCCAATTCAATACATTCGCTACCCTGGCGTCGGTAGCGAACTCCTCAAACCCCCAACCTCCACCCGCCCCCTTCACAAACAAAACGAAACCAGCGACCACCCGTTGCCTGGCGACGTTCTAACCAATCAGGGTGCGACCCACCGGCCGGGGTATGGGAGTCTTATCGCCGCGATTTTAGGGGCGTGGCAGGGCGGGTCTAAAGGCTCTGTGCTACCTGTCACAGGTCAATCAGCCTGTCAATCATCTCCTCTGCTCGGTACGCGCAGTCTACGCACACGTGCAATCGTGCATTAATCGTCCTTTTTCTTCTCAACTTTGAAGAGGTAAGGTCGGCGAAAAGACGAAGAGCACAATTTATTTATGTAAATGTATGTGTTATAATATGCGTGACTTGGTGTCGAAATACTTACTGTAGTTACAAACAGCAGGGTTTTAGTTCGGAGTTTGACTGTTTGGACGTGAATGTAAAAGTTGATTGATGTCATGATAGACTAAAGAGGCCGCACCATGTGGAATGGCGGCCGCCTGCAACACGACTTTTAATAAAAAATAAACCTGAATGTATACATGATTGAGAACACAATGTTAAGTTAACATTATAATAATGTGTAAGGCGAGGGGAGGAGCACACTTCGATGTTTAGAGGTTCCATGACCACGGCACGTTCAACGTTTAAAAGTCGGAACCCTTCGTCATGATACGATGTGGATGGATTTAGGCCTATATATTAAACACAAACCAACGTGGTAGCCCCTTTCGGGGCTCTCGGTATAACCGAGGGCGAGGGTCCCGAGAGGAGCTAACCAATGTGGTTTCGAGGGTAATCATTGAGGCTGAGTGAATGAGACAACGCACCACGTGTGGCGACTTTTACACGACATTTTCTTTTACCCCAGTAAAAAAAAAGTATTTAGTTTGGTTTATGTTCAATAAATGCATGCTTCGTGGGTGACTGCGGTACTTTTGCATAGTATTTCGATAAAATGACACAGGACGTCCACAATGGAAACAAGCCATAGCCTAACGTATTCTAAATGTTTGGGCTAAGCCTAACGCTTTCTTGGTTTATCGACGTTCTAGCGTCCTTTTGTAAAACTTAAAAGTATTCAATCACTATAAGGGACAACAAACTGAACTAAGTTATATTAACATGACAACTGTTTTAACTCCTTGATCTGAAATTCAAATAAAATGACACTTAAAGCTCAACGACATGCAAAGTCGTCTTTTTGTCTTCTAACTTGAGTTGATGTTGTGAATTGTAATAAACAGTTGCGAAACATCGTGTATTCAAAATTAGTTAATCCAGGGGACCCCTTGAGGAAGTTCCATGTGGGCCCTGACTCCTGAGCAAAACTATGAAGTTGAATTCCACTATTTCACCAGTTATAACTTATAAGTTAACCTGCAGTGAGATAATGTATTAAAAGATAATAGGTTCCACTTATCTCCCCACAGACAGTAGAATTCTACAATACAACAAAATGTTCTTATGGGTGCATCTGGTACTAAAATCTTTTCAATTGGCGGGGCCACTGCCTAATATCAATGTGGACGTTCTCGACATTTAAATGTTAGACATTATGCTCTATGAATTCACTTTACATGTTTGCCTTAAAGATTGCATTTTTATTTATTTATTATAGGCTATAAGACTGCTGACAACCATGGCCGACGAATGGGAGGAAGAGGTAACCTCAGAGAGGGAATTTAACTGACCTGTTTAAAACATTGAGAGACTCCGTTGAAGTCATAACACGTTTAATGTGTCCATGTTTACAGGGAACCAGCACCGGTGGTGCAGTCACCAGCCAGGCTTCAAGCAGTGGTGGGTTTATGCATAGCTAGCTACACAGCAAAATCCTGACTGTTCTTTTAATTATGACTGAAAATGAACCCTTTGCTATAACACTCATTTACAGTATATTGCCATATACTGTTTAAAGTAGTCATAAAAAAAAGAACATTGCTACCAGTGACTTGATGGTGTACCTTTATGTATGTAACAGTGGGCTCAACAGACAATTAATATTGTTATCAGTTGAATTATGTTCATATGGGTGACTGTGATGTATGTGTATTTTAGGGAGCTCCTGGAAAGGAGGATCTGGAGGAGGGGATGACAATGACAGAGGTAAGTGTATGTTATGGGAAATATGATTCCTTAAATTTGTTCTCCACCACTGGTACTGGGCCTGATAATAGTTGCATGATGTCTGAATCGGCTCAATTAATTGCTTTGGTAGTTGAATGTCTTACACTTTGCTCTGACTTTATGGTAAATGCAAGATGGGGGGGGGGGGGGGGTCCCACATTTCAAACCATTGAACTACTGTCTCAAGGGGCAAGTTAATTGCATTGGACGCTTCGTTAACTAAAGTTACACAGTGCAGATATGTCAAATAACACACATAGTTAATAACTTAAGCACAACAATAAACATCCAGCATTAGATTTACCAAATTGAGGTTGCCTGTGTTTTATACAGGTCGTGGAGGAAGAGGAAGAGGCAGAGGAGGACGAGGAGGAGGATTTAGGAGCGACTCGGGTAAGAACACATTTGGGCTGCATACAAATCTGTGGTATACTATCAATATTACTGCGCATGATAAGTAAAGACAGTTGTCAAGGGATGCCCGCTGGCCAAGAGGCCCAGGCTCATGCTACATGGGCTCTGGCCTGCCAGGGCGTCATGTGTTCGAGTCCCGTTCATGACGACCTTTGCTGCGTATGTCTCCCCATCCATCTTCACTTGATACTGCCAAAGGCAGAAAACTCTTCATGCACACATGAATGCAAAAGAGAAAGGTGCATTTCAGAATGAATCAAGTAAACATACATTTTTATGTGCAAGCCTGTCAAAACAGCTCTGCTTTCACCATACAGTAACATTAACTAATTGTACCGGTAGTTTTACTCAAACCATTAAACCCTTATACATGCTTGTAATGTATGCAATGTAAATTAAGATTACATTATTCTGGAATTCTATTTTCAAGTCTCATGAAGCCCTACCATACTGTACATGTGTCTGTGACATTGTTTCACAACACATTGATAGCTTAAATATAGCTAAACTTTTGACCTTATTTTTCAGGAGCTGATAAGGGGAATGTTAAGTACTTGTAGTATTATTGGTGTTGCACTCTTAAAAATGTACATGTTTATATTATACTATGTCTGAGTTGTGTATTGTGTTTTAGATGAAGCAGGTAGCAGCTGGAACAGTGGAGGAGGAGGCAGCAGCTGGAACAGTGAAGGAGGAGAGAGAAGAGGACGAGGAGGCAGAGGTGAGTCTGGCTGTGGCTGATCTACATATAATTCATACTGGTGAAGTAGCTTATTGAAAGAAATCCATGTGAAAACATGCTTTAACAAGACAGCCATTGAAATCAGTGGCTCTTATGTCACCTCTCAAACGAGCCACAACCAAAAATAGAAATTGAAAGGAAATATAAAGCAAGGAAGAAGTTAAGTATACACAGTAAAATAATATGTATTGGGTTCTTACAGCTTATGACGGTAATATTTGTACTTGACAGGAGGCAGCAGAGGAGGTCGAGATGATGGAGGATCTACAGGAGGTAACGAAGGAGAGAGGTGGATTAAACTAGATGAACTGGACCACTGGATTGTCCATAAAGTATTTGCTATTGAACTGATTGTATTATTTCTTCTTCCCAGGGTTTGGAGGTGGAGGCAGAGGTGGCTTCCGTCAAGGTATACTTTTATTAAAAATCCAACTTAAGTTCTCTGGTAATGTTAGTAAATATTGGTATAAAGTTTGTTAAAGTCAGCTCTATCTGGAAAATTCCACAACAAGCTTGTAGAATCCCAACATGTCAAAATTGACTGTGGAAAAAAGACAGTCCTGAAGTGTCTTACATTAATCATGGTGTATTGCACCTGCACCACCGACTCGCTAGACTTCTGATGTCCCACCTGCGCCACTTCAATTCACAATTGCAGCTGCATAAATAAGTCCTGTATTGAAATTAGTTGAAGCCTATAGCTTGCTTCTTAGCAGAAATGGAAATTCAAAAATATATGTCAAAAGATATTTAAAAACATTTTCGTGACCTGAAATTACGAACGGATGAGCGCTTCCTGTGCAGGAGTTTACGGAGGCGGATGGTTGTGGAATGGTTGACTATCGACTAGCAAACAGGCAGCTGCAATGTTTGCTCACTGCCATCAATCTTTATTTTGTCTCAAATCAATATTCCTTGTTCTTTTCACTTTGGGAAAAAAGATTATGCATTTGAAAATAGTTGTATGTGTGCAGTTTCATTTTTTAGCTTTGTGCTTTTACTGTGCTCTACTTGCCTGAAAAAGGCAAGAGAAATAATTAAAATGTATTCCTGAAGTAATTCTATGTTAGTGTAACTGCAAAGATTTGATGTAAGTGTAATGACATGACATGTCTTTTTAGGTGGAACAGAGGGTGAAAGAGAAGGTTCTGGAGGAGGTAAATTTATCATGATACATAATTGTAAAGTGAATTAATGAGTCATGTTCATGAGTGAATGTCAACTGATCCTTCTTGTGTAATGCTGCAGGATATCGTGGCAAAGATGAAGAAGTCTTTTCTAAAGGTAATTTGTGTGGATAAGGTTCCATGTTTGAGTTGGTTAGCTTCAGCTTGCATTGGGTACACATGCTAAAAATATATATTTTATCTGTAATAGGTTCAACAGAAAACACTGAAGATGGAGGTGAAGAGAGTAAGTAATTCAAATAAATGCATCCATTGTGATACATTTCTTGTGTACTTGTCCAAAGGTCATTCTAACTAAACATTATCAATTTCCCTAGGACCAAAGGTGACCTATATTCCTGAAGCCCTCCCTGAGGATGAAGAATCCATTTTTTCCCACTACGAATCTGGCATTAACTTTGACAAGTATGATCAGATCATGGTGGATGTTAGTGGCAGCAACCCACCAAAGGCCATCATGGTAATGATCTGTTACCAGTGTTCTCATCAGTTAGTAGTCGTGAGTAGTTTTCTTGGACGGCAATGAAACCCTGTTTGTATCCATTTTCAGACTTTCGAGGAGGCACAATTCTGCGAGTCCCTGAAAAGGAACGTGAGCAAATCCGGCTATCTGAAGCCAACTCCAGTGCAGAAGCATGGCATCCCTATTATCGCTGCGGGCAGAGACCTCATGGCCTGTGCCCAGACTGGTTCAGGCAAAACGGTGAGATTCAGCTGATGCTTTCATCTAGAATGACTTATGGTTCAGGACAGGACACATTGTTCAGATTAAAAATACATCAAGTGGCGTCATCAGTGCCCATACCCGAGGCGGGGGTTGGCGATAGGGCCTTTCTGTGTGGAGTTTGCATGTTCTCCCCTTGTCCCCTAGGGTAGATACCCTCACAAAAACATGCCGTAATCCTGGTCTCTAAAACTACCTCCCCCTGGCCAGCCGGGGCGCCTGATGGAGGGGAAAGGAACTGGTCGGAATAACGTGTCCCTTCCACGCACTACGTCCGGCCGGGGAAATTCCCCTCTGTCAGGTGAAAAGAAGCAGCTTGGACTCCTCATGCATAGGCATGAGGTCAGTCCGCTGCCCCCCCAGGTTGGCAGAGGAAGTGTAGCGTCCAGGATTAGATAATTGGCACTGGGTGAAAAGAAAACTGGGTTACAAAATCGTGGGATAAAAATTTTAAAAAAAAGAAAAGTGGTGTAATGAACCACTACATATGGGTGTAGTGGAGGTGAGCTTGGTTTTCTGTTTTCCTCCCTACAGGCTGCCTTCCTGCTGCCAATGCTCCAGAAGCTGATGGCAGACGGAGTGGCAGCAAGTCAGTTCAGTGAGCTGCAGGAACCTGAGGTCGTGATCGTTGCCCCAACCAGAGAACTGATCAATCAGATCTACATGGAGGCCAGGAAGTTCGCCCATGGGTGTGTATTGTCACAATAGTTTGAAGTTCTGCAGTAGCACATGGTAAAACATAATTATCTGCAAGCTCAGATGAACTTTCAGGAGATCAGCAGCAGTCTAATATGAAAAATGTAAGCTGTCCTCTGCATTTTGAACTACCGGTACTATCAATTAGTGGCATTTTGAACTATATCTATTAGCAGAAGTGACATCAGTTTAGATCATACAGCTTTGTCATTAGTGTAGTAGCAACACGGAACATAATAATTTGAGTGTAAAAGTGCACAATGGCCAGAGGCCAATAAAACACACCAATGATGCCATAGTAGTATATTAATGAACACATTTTTCTCATCTGACCTGTGTAGGACATGTGTGCGTCCTGTTGTGGTGTATGGTGGAATCGCAACTGGACACCAAATCAGAGACATCTGCAGGGGATGCAACGTGTTGTGTGGGACTCCAGGAAGGCTGTTGGATATGATTCAAAGAGGAAAGGTAAAGGAAGCCTTCAATTCAGTAATGGTGGTTGCAACTATAAATTATTTTCTTAGCGATTACTATATCGATTGTTTAAAAAATAATAATTAGAAGCATTTTGTTTATATATATATACTTTATTAAATGTATGAAGTGTTATTTTACATTTATATTAACAAATTGGTTTTTTGTCTATAATTACATAACCAAAATAGGGACTAATTGGTTATTTTACGAAATTATAGATAATCATTCATAATCAATTAAATCGATTCGTTGGATTAACCCATTCTGGGCAGGAACGCCTTTTGGTGTTTAAAGCATTATGTTATACTTTTAGCTATTGAAAAATAGCAGATCTACAAGCTCATAGCGCGGTGCCGTGCTATGAGTAGTTCTGCTATTTTTGAAAAATCGTGAAAATGTGGCACAATTTTGGAATATATATTCTTTCAGAGCGAACATTTTTCAATCAAATATTTGCTTCTGGGGGGTCCCTGGAACAACATATTTTCACATTGGGGTTGGAGGCCTATTACATATCATTTTTGGGGTCCTTGACATGAAATAGTTTGAGAACCACAGATTTTTTTTTAAACTGTCATGATTTAGAAGACATTTTGTAGAATCCAGCTCAGGTCTAAATAGGTTAACATTAACCCCTAACATCAGCTCAACATCTATTACTATGTTGAGCTTAATTTGCTCCCAGGGAGAATAATACATGCCATAATAACTGATGTTCCTTCAAGGTGGGTCTCAGTAAGGTGCGTTACCTGGTGTTGGATGAAGCAGACAGGATGTTGGACATGGGCTTTGAGCCTGACATGCGCAAGTTGGTGGGCTCTCCTGGTATACCACCAAAAGAGGAGCGTCAGACCCTGATGTTCAGTGCCACCTTCCCTCAGGAAATCCAAAGGTACACTGCGTTATGTATCTTCTATAGGTTGTCTTTATGTGAAACTCCTCAATACTGATCCATTTCTCTGCATGGTGTTTTTTTACAGGCTGGCCGCTGAGTTCCTCAAGACTGACTACTTGTTCCTGGCTGTGGGTGTGGTGGGCGGAGCCTGCAGTGATGTGGAGCAGAAGTTGATTGAGGTCACCAAGTTCTCCAAGAGAGATCAACTTCTTGATGTCCTAAAGACCACTGGTAACGTCTCCAACCTCACTACCTCCAAGTATACTATTAAGCCATTTGAGGGGGTTGGGGGGGCAGTGCATTGAATTAAAAGCTACAGTTAATCCTGCCTTTAACACATTCTGGACGGGAACCCCTCTTGGGGTTCTGTATTCAAAAATCTAAAGATTTTGATGCTATATAAATATGAAGTTTTTCAGAAAACTTCAAAAAGCGTTTTTATAATCTGCCTCGTCACTGGCTCCACAGGTTTTTGTTTGTATGTGTCCTTGACGGTTTACAACGCAGAATACACTTGTAACCACGCAATGCATATACACTGACACTCATCTACATTTACTTACAACTTAATAAGCCTACTGTGCCTGTGTCTCCCCTTTTTGTTAGAAATACCTGGCAATAACTAAATGCGTTGTTTTTTGTTGGGGTTTGTACAGGAACCGAGCGTACAATGGTGTTTGTGGAGACGAAGAGACAAGCCGATTTCATTGCAACATTTTTGTGTCAGGAGAAGGTTGCTACCACTAGTATCCATGGGTAAGTGGTGGCTTGATATTTCATATATATATATATTGAATTTGTTTATTCCAGCATGATCTTTAGCAGAGGAGCATTTGACCTGTACTGTGTCTTTTGACAGCGACCGTGAGCAGCGTGAGCGAGAGCAGGCGCTACAGGACTTCCGCTCTGGAAAATGTCCCGTCCTGGTGGCTACCTCTGTGGCTGCAAGAGGTCTGGACATACGCGATGTGCAGCACGTGGTCAACTATGACCTCCCCAAAGCCATTGACGAATATGTCCACCGCATCGGGAGGACCGGTCGTTGTGGCAACACTGGGAAAGCCATTTCCTTCTACGATCCTGACAACGACAACCATATGGCTGGCTCCTTGGTTAAAATTCTCTCTAGTGTAGGTTACCTGACTCCTCAACATGCTGCTCTGACAATGCCTTAAAAATACAGCTCTAATGGTTCCTGTTTCTTTTGACTGATCGATAGGCTCAGCAGGAGGTGCCTAAATGGCTTGAGGATTCAGCGATGGGCGGCGGTGCCGGTGGATCTACAGGCTTCAACTCAGGAACCTTTGCTTCCACAGACTCTAGGAAGGTAATTGTGAATTCATTCGACCTTTGTTGTGACCCTAAGAGCTATCATCTATTAAGTTGGTGGCTTGTCATTCAGTAGAATTACCCTGATGAAGACAGTATATGGTAGTGTCGCAGCATGTTATGAACTTTATTTAGCACATGAAGAGACTATACATTTGCAGAGGTCATTTACATGTGGCCAGAACCTATATTAGTCAGGACAGGAACACTGTTAGCCGCAATTTGCAACTCTAGATTTTTTTATAATGGGATGAATCTAGAGTTGCAACAAGCTCCATCCACTTCCTATTCATCATTTTTGGTTTGTGATCTGCTTGTCTTAAATGACGTTAAACTCACCAACATTGCAGCTGCAGTCCAAGCTTGAATTATCCTCTTTCAATCTGCCGAGCTTGTTTTTCATAAAAATCCACCGTAGAGATGTTATGAGCTACTTTCTGTCAAGACATCCTCTGCAAATGATTATTTTTTAAAGTGTTGCAGTTTGGAAGCACTCGTTTCTGTTAACGGGTCGCGCTGCTGCCTCCTGCATTATGTGCAAATTCGAAACGGGTTGAACGCAGGGCCGTTCAGTGACATACGACGAGTGCTTCCAAACTCCAGCACTTAGAAAAATAATCACTTGCAGAGGATGTCTTGACAGAAAGTAGCTCATAACATCTCTACGGTGGATTTTTATGAAAAACAAGCTCGGCAGATTGAAAGAGGATAATTCAAGCTTGGACTACAGCTGCAATGTTGGTGAGTTTAACGTCGTTTAAGACAAGCAGATCGCAAACCAAAAATGATGAATAGGAAGTGGATGGAGCTTGTTGCAACTCTAGATTCATCCCATTATAAAGAAATCTAGAGTTGCAAATTGCGGCTAGAACACTGTATGCTGGTGTTGAAAGATATTGGATATTTCTGATGTGAGTAAAGTATGTATAAAAACACGTCAGAAATTGGAACAAATGGAAATTAAAATGACATCACATGCTAACAGAATATACTTTTTACTTTTTGATTGAATATTTGTTTTATTTTAGAAGTACAGCAGTATGATACCAAAGCCAAATGGGTTAATCACAAAAGCCAAAGGATCTATGGTGATCCATGTGAACGTTTAGTATACAGACAACAAAATGTGCACTTCAATCAATTTATGTTTATAATGCAAAATAGGTGCACCAGATGGCGTGCAGCAATAGAATAGCAACATATATAGAACACACATCTTTGTGCATATAGGGTGCGTTTGGATATGTGCACTCACAGATTCATTATATCCAAACAAACCCATTGTCTGGAGGCAAGTGCAATATAGCAAACCTAAGCTTGACAACATGGCTTCTGTTTTTGCCCTCAGGGGGGAGCTAACTCTGCATCCAGCCAGCCAGCAGCTTCCCAGAATGAAGATGAGTGGGAATAGATTGCCACTCTCCTGCTAGTTTAACGTAGTCAGACGATCTCCACTTAATGATACATCTGGTGACATCTAAATTCAGTGATTAGGCTAAAACTGGGTGGAAACCATTTGGTAATGTGAAAAACCATAATGGGATAGTATCGGGATCAAGTGGGCGTAGGTTTGTTACGGCTGGGTTTCTCCGGCATCCTAATCCATTCCATGAATTTAGTTTTCCCCAGATATATCATTAAGCGGAGAACTCTGATCATCTGGCTACACCAAGACTACTTATCCTGCAGTTTCTTTCCTTTTTTTAAAGTTTACTTTGTCAAATTTTTAATGCATTAACGTTTAATGCATCAAGTGTTTGTTTTTACATTTTGTTTGCTGAATTTGGATTCAGTATGAGGCCATGGCTCTTGTTTGAAAATGTCCCTTTAAAAAAAGTTATAGAAAATTTGTATTACTTATTTGTCAATAAGTATCAGTCTACTTTTATTTGATATGCTGTGGCCATCTCACAGCGAGTTCTTGTTGATAATATTTACAGTTTAGGTCAATTCATGCTTTGTGTGGCTAGTGGACATTCAAAGTTCCAGTTGCTGTGTTGCTTAACTGGAAATATGTATAGTTGCGGACGCTTAAAAAGAAAAGGTCACAGGCCTACTCTGGTTTGGAATATAAAGTAAGCTCTACTATTATGACGCACAAGACTACTTTTACATTGTTATATTGTCAGCACGTTGAAGACATTGTCGTTCGACACTTGTAGCTCAAAGCATAAATTGACCTGTTACTCGTCTTGTTTAAATTAACCAAGATGCAAGGAAAGTATGCAACGTCTCCATACTTGGTTACATTTCAGGTATGTCCAGTTGTCCACCTTAATAAGATGCAAGGAAAGTATACAACATCTCATGTTTGATTACATTTCACATCGCATGGATGTTCATTATGTTCTGCAATAAAAGGCCAAACCTTTGAACAGTGTTTGATTTCAACCTTTGTTCACAATGTAAATAAACATGGTTCAGTTCTAGTGTGTTTAGCCTGGTTTGCATGCTGGAACACAGATTTCTTGCAGTGTGAGACTCATCTGTGTTTCTAGAAGTGAACCAGAGCCCTGCAGCTTTGCTTTGAACAAAACATTTACTTGGCAGTGGCAGTGGACAGCAGTAGTGCATTGTGGGATGTCATGTCAGTTACTGAAGTCAAGATGGCTGTAAACAGCAGAAAGAGGAAAGAGCATGTAGCAAAAAGGCCTTGAATGAAGTTAAATATCGAATATTGCAGAGCGTCTTGGATCAGAACGAAGCCCGTGTTTTGCGGCCGTTTGCACTGGGCCTGTGGAGGGAGTCCTGCGTTCATAAATACTCAAAAGAATAACAAAGACAACAGAGGGATATAAAGTCTCGTATGAATCCCGACGAGAAGGAGGACTGTGAGTGTGCAGCGCCACCACAGGCCGAGACCAACCCGGCACGAGGATACGACAGGTGGGCAACGGAGCATGGAGAGGACCGGGGATTGAATCATATAGCCTGTATGTAGCTTAATGCTAACTGTCAATTGAGTTGTGCGCCGTCGTTGCGCTCCAGCGGCCAAGTATAAGCCGTTTTTATATGAGGTGGTAACGGTTTACGCAACGTGCGTCTTGTTGAACATCGTTGAGTTTTTTTTGGAGGAGAAAGTAATGTTATGGTTTTTTAGGTTAGTTTAGGATTTCACCGTGTTAGCTTAGGATGCTAATCTCGGTAAACGTCATTAATACGAGCAGGCTGCTAAGCGAGCAAGGAGTTGACAGTGACGTCACAATACAGTTTTTATTTATTTATTTATTCACTTCCCTCCTTAAAAAATATGTATTATGCATAATGGTTTTAGGTTTCAAACAATTCTTTATAACACCAACTAGTTATAACTAGAGTAAGAAGGAAAAAAGTTATATGGGGTATCAGAAGTGAGCTGATTGAATTTGTATTGTATTTGTATGTATTAATAGTTAGCAGAATTACAGTAACAGTACATTTCAAGCACAACTCAATACAAAAAAACGTAACTGAGTGGACGACCCACTACACTTGTTTACAAGAGGGTGCACCTGTTCAATTCATCATAACATTTAACGACATACAAATATACACTTCTTTATAGCCAAAAAACAGGAAATCATTATAAAGGGAAAAGAAAACATACAGTACGGGGGGGGGGGGGATTCAGATTTGACTTGGGCCAGTTTCGAATTGCAGCCGTCCGTAGTAGGTGCCCTTTGAGAGCCGTTTTGAGCAAAGTACTTCTGCTTGACGGGTGCTTCTGGTTGTGACATCCCTGCTGAATCCTTGGTGCTGTTATCCTATTAGCCAGCTAGCTCCGGCTCTACTGCTCTATGAAGCTCCTGCAAGACCAGCCATCTGATTGTTGAGGAACCGGGAGCATTTCCTGCTCAAATTCCCTGCTAGGTTTTGGGGTCTGTATAGTGGCAATTGTCTTTAACGTTTGGTCTGTATTAAAGTACAGTACACGCGCCAGTCAGTTCCCATTTAGCATGGTGCACTGTCATCCTTAGGCTGGTCCTGATCAGGACATGGGCTGACCCGGGCTTTGCTTGCACGAGACACCGGCTCTGGCATAGCCTGCTAGCCGCCTAGCCCGGTGCCGCAGTGTTGGACTGTACACCACTGTATTATTTAACTGTCTGATAAGATGAGACATCAACCGCCACCCAACCTGAGTTTAATTCATATCTTTGTCCTGAATGTCATGCCAGCGACTCGGAACAAGCTTGACCATTGCAATCATTTTGTTGTTATTCAATTAGAGAATACGAGGAGCCCGAAGTAGAAAACCCAGAAGCAAGCCGAATGTAAGTTATATTTTAGACCTATTGTCAAACTAATCTCATGCTAGTATACAGATGTGCATGCATGTGAATATTAACTTTCAACCAGTAAAACCCACAACACAGAAGCATGACCAGTTTTGTAGTTCTCTCTTTAACTCCAGCAATAATTGCATATTCTCTGTTTCTGTACATTTACCTTTATCCATTTCTACCTTTTGATTGTCACTGAATTCCCAGCAAATTACTGGATGTTTATTATGAGCATGATTCCTTTTTTGTGTTTGAGAGCATGAGAACATGGTATTTCTAATACAAATCACACTATCGTATATAAAGAGTAGTCCTTAACTTCTAACGAATAAGTGGACACTTTTGGGAGTGGGACTGACTGAGTTTGATCTGATCATAACCCCTGGTGTTTTGACCTCACCCCCCTGATAACGCAGGAAGCGTGCGGCCGCCAAGCATCTGATAGAGCGCTATTACCACCAGTTAACCGAGGGCTGCGGAAATGGCTCGTGTTCCAACTCCTGGTGTGCCTCGTCGACGGGCTTCCACCGCATGGACAACAATGCTGCGGCCGTCAAGGCCCTGGACCTGTACAAGATCAACGCCAAGCTCTGTGACCCCCACCCGTCCAAGAAGGGCACCACCTCTGCCTATCTGGAGAGCAGCGCCCACAACAACTCGGCGTGCAGCAACAGCCAGAAAATGAACCACAAGGACGTGCATTCTGTGAGGGACGACTTTAAAGGTGAGCATGTTATGAAGATTATTAAGCGCTTGCGACTAAATTGGGAGTACAGTCCATAAAATGGACAAAGTATGATTCTTGCCACCAGGTGGCCCACCTGGTGAGCGCATACAATTAAGGCTCACACTCTCCTTCCTTCCTTCCCGTCTGTCTCCACTATAGCTATTAGAGATGCTCCGATAATTGGCCGCCGATCGGCCATATCGGCCAATATTCACTCCGATCGGTGATCGGAGTGAATACCTATCTGGAGAAACCGATCTTTTACACCATTTAAGTGGTATAAATGTCAGATATATATACTATCATTTTTCATCTTTGTGAGCTATCAAAAAAAGGCTTGAAAACATGATTCTTAATTTTCTAGTCGGTCTTCGGCAGAGGTGCACGATATTCATGAAACATTCCCCAAGATCGTAGGCCCTTTTCTTTCTTTGTTTATAACCAAATACCATCCGATCTTCTCCTTAGATGTGACCTACCTGACGGAGGAGAAGGTGTACGAGATCTTGGACCTGTGCAGTGAGAAGGATGACTACTCCCCTCTGATCCGGGTAATAGGCCGGGTGTACTCCAGCGCCGAGGGCCTGGTGCAGAGCTTCCGGAGGTCCAAGCCCCACACCAAGGAGGAGCTGAAGTCCTTGCAGGGAAAGGACGAAGACAAAGACGAGGATGAGAAGGAGGCGGCCGCCTGCTCCGCCACGGCCATGGAGGAGGACTCCCCCGCCTCGTCGTCCTCGTCGTCCTCCGCCTCGTCGCGGCTCGGCGAGAGCTCCGCGGGCGACGACGCCCAAAAGCTCGGGCCCGACGAGGTGACGGTCGACATCGACGCTGTGCGGCGGGTCTACGAGCGCCTGCTCTCCAACGAGAAGGTGGAGGCGGCGTTCCTCAACGCGCTGGTGTACCTGTCGCCCAACGTGGAGTGCGACCTGACGTACCACAACGTGTACTCGCGCGACCCCAACTACCTGAACCTGTTTGTCATCGTGATGGAGAACACGAACCTGCACAGCCCTGAGTACCTGGAGATCGCCCTACCGCAGTTCTGCAAGGCCATGAGCAAGCTGCCGCTGGCCGCACTCGCCAAGCTGGCGCGCCTGTGGTCGTGCCACGGCGCCGAGCGCATCCGCCGCATGATGGAGACCTTTCAGCAGCTCATCACCTACAAGGTGATAAGCAACGAGTTCAGCAGCCGCAACCTGGTGAACGACGACGACGCCGTGGTGGCGGCCACCAAGTGCTTGAAGGTGGTCTACTATGCAAACGCGCTGGGCGGCGAGCTGGACACCGGCCACACCGACGAGGTGGACGAGGAGCCCGTGCCGGAGTCCAGCGAGCTGACGCTGCAGGAGCTGCTGGGCGAGGAGCGCCGCAACAAGAAGGGGCCCCGCGTCGACCCGCTGGAGACGGAGCTGGGCGTGCGCACCAACAACTGCCGGCGCCCGCTCGTGGCCTTCGAGGAGTTTGTCAATGAGCCCCTCAACGAGGTGCTGGAGATGGACAAGGACTACACCTTCTTCAAGGTGGAGACAGAGAACAAGTTCTCCTTCATGACGTGCCCCTTCGTCCTCAACGCCGTCACCAAGAACCTGGGCCTTTACTATGACAACCGCATCCGCATGTACAGCGAGCGCCGCATCACTGTGCTCTACAGCCTGGTGCAGGGCCAGCAGCTCAACCCCTACCTGAGGCTCAAAGTACGCAGGGACCACATCATTGACGACGCTCTGGTCAGGGTATGTGTGACCCTTCAGTTTTTTAACCCATGGAAGCCCATTACCACCACTGAATACAAATTAGAAGGCTTAAACTGTGAGAGTTGACGCGTTTCGACTAAAGTTCTAATTCTCAGTTCACAATTGTAACTTATATGTTAGAATATCTGAATTCTGACATTCCCTTTTCTCTCACATTTGCGAGGAAAAAAACCTACAACTAACAACTGCTGTGATATAAAGTCAGTTTAGCGAGAAACAAACTCACAAGTAATTCAGGCTTTTAAAATTGTTCTTAGTGGTGGAAATGGGCTTCCATCTAAACCTGTGTGGTACATTCAAGATTGTTGCACTCGCAACTACTGTTTCTCTTTTCGAGGGAGAGACAAAACAACTCAAATTTTGCAGATCACCAGTTTATAACAATATATGAAACTGTATTCAAATTGGTTAATTTCAACAGCAAGGTTGGAAATTGCTACATAAGTGATGAAATGGCAGCAGTCCAGTAGCAGTGGCCAAGCCTACTGTACAGTTAGTATATAAATCTCCTTTAAATGAAGTATAAACGGTTCCATGTGCCAGTTCCTCATATGCCATCTCATAATAATTATGTTGAAGCTTAATGCACGCATATTCTTATACTACATGGGCTTTGCTCCATGCAGTTGGAGATGATAGCAATGGAGAATCCTGCAGACTTGAAGAAGCAGCTATACGTGGAGTTTGAAGGAGAGCAAGGCGTCGACGAAGGGGGAGTTTCCAAAGAGTTCTTTCAGCTCGTGGTGGAGGAAATCTTCAACCCAGACATCGGTAGGGAAACGATGTTACAAATGTTAAAAGTTCAAATTGATTGAAATTTGTATTTCACAGTATGTAGAATGGGTACAATTCGAATGAAAGCACAAGTCAATACAAAAACTGTTACTTGTGGATGAACCATGATAAAGCATTTACACAACAGGGTCCACCATTTTCAATTCATCGGATACATTACATTACCCTCAGTCATATTATATGAAGCTGAAAACTACCATTGCATTGGACTCCACTGTAGTTTGAAACTTTAAACTATATGTTCAACTGCCGACCACACCCTAAACATGATGTAATTGTACCTGTGTAACCATTGACACCTGAGGGCAAAACGGGTACTGTTACATTGCAATTGTAGCCACCAGAGTAGTGCAACCTACAGTATTTGTCAGTTTCACTTTCAACATGTGCAAGTACAACACTAGTACTTATCTGTACTAGTGTAACTAACATTGGCACTGGCAGCAGACTCCAAACAAAGTCAAAGGTTTTGCAGCTTGTCAAAATTATCAAAGTTCTTAAAGGACAAAACTGTCTCATACTCGCTGATTCGTTAAACCCCCTGAGCGTTAAACCCCGGCCATATGTACACTGCTGGAATGGTGATTTAACGTCTAATCTCCACTCTTCGTTCTTGTTTTGCGCCTTAGACATAATTTGTCTCCGAGATTTTGACATTTCTGATGCCTGACACAGTCGACCAATGTGTGTGCTCTCTCTCCATTAAGTAATTCCCATCACTTTGTGTTTGTTGTCCCCGGAGAGGGATTATAAAAGTGTACTAGTACCTCCAAAACTCCTCAGACAATCTTTCTTCAGAACTGTCGTGTCCATGGTGCTGAAATAACTTGCGCATTGAATACATGCTGTTCACATTGGTGTCTCTGCAGTGATATTCGGCTGGTTAGAAATTCTTGGAGGTACAAGAACTGTGGAAGCAAACAGTTTTTTTTATTATTTATTTTTTCTCGCAATGATGACATTTTGTTCTTATTGACCTGCCGAAGCCAATAAAGAAGTTTGACTTTGTTGGAAGTATGCTGCAGGCTTCAGCATGAAGTTGCGCTTTCATTCTGCACATAGGTATGCAGCTTCTTACCTGACTCCACGGTGAAATAAAAAGCCCAATTTGCCATGTTTGCTTTTTTTTCTTCTCCAAATGAAGGAATGTTCACATACGACGAGCGCACCAAGCTGTTCTGGTTCAACGCGTCGTCGTTCGAGAACGACGGGCAGTACACACTGATTGGCATCGTGCTGGGCCTGGCCATCTACAACAACTGCATTCTGGACGTGCACTTCCCCATGGTGGTCTACAGGAAACTCATGGGCAAGAGAGGCACCTTCAGGGATCTGGGCGACTCCAACCCAGTAAGGAAGCTCACCTCTTTGATCTTTTCCCCTTCTTTCCTGTCCTCCGCTCCTCTCCTCACCAGAGCTGGGGGATTAAAAAACAACTCACATTTTCATAAAGCACCTGCCTCCTCTGGAACCACGCAAGTCGGGGACAGACGCATGCCAACATTGACATTTCTTTGATTCTCTGAAATCATTGGTTCAACCAAATTGCTGCTCTGGGTAATGCACACACCCCTGGGTCATTTCGCCTGGGTTATGCCTGGGACAGACAAACACTCAAGTTTTGTGGAATTCCTTTAATAGATTTACATCGGTAGCCTGCTGCAAATGTGATTTATCTTGTTACTAAAAGGCAGGCACTAGGAATGTGATGATTCTCTGGTTGTCCAGACACATTTCGACACCACGGTAATTAAGTGAAAAACTAGCAAAAATAGCCTACAAGTTCACAACGAGTTACGATGTGTTGTGAGTTTGTATTTGTTTTATTTTTATTTTTTATTTTGGAAAGTGAAAGTGCTTATTTGCATCTGTCTACTACATGGATCTTTTATAAATACTTAACCAATGAAAAGTATAAACAAGAGCTTGAGACTAAACTACTTTGGATCCATTGGAATCTTGTTTTGTTTTTTGTTTTTTTCACCGGTTTTGTACATACAAGGTTTTAGTTATAGTATATTAGCCCATTTTGGGCGGGAACCCCTTTTGGTGTTTTAAGCATTCTGTTCTACTTTAGCTATTGAAAAATAGCAGATCTACAAGCTCATAGCACGCCACTCTGTGGCCTATTTTTGAAAAGTCATGAAAATGCAGCGCAAATCTTTGACTATATATTTCAGAGCGAACATTTTTAACTAAAATATTGGCTCCTGGGGGGTCCCTGGAACTACATATATTGAGATGGGGGTCCGTGGCCCAATAGAGATAATTCTGGGCGTCCTTGACATGAAAAAGGTTGAGCACCACTGACATAGAAACATGGGTTTTTCAGAAATGTTAGGATTTAGAAGCCTTTTTGTTATCGACCTTTGTTATCGACCTCAAAAATGGGTTAGTAGACACCCTAACTGACAGTCTGGTTGTGTGTGTTGCTCCTCCAGGTTCTGTACCAGAGCCTGAAGGACCTGTTGGTGTATGAGGGCAGTGTGGAGGAAGACATGATGATCACCTTTCAGATCTCCCACACGGACCTGTTTGGGAACCCCCTCAGTTACGACTTAAGGGAAAATGGGGACAAGATCCCTGTCACAAACGAAAACAGGAAGGCAAGTAGCGTGATTCTCACACACACACACACACACTGATTGATTGCACTGGAGTCAATAGAACAGCGATTAACACAAATACCTTCAGTGGATTATACGTCTACAGGGAGAATAAAATTTGTGTTCGCTTACACCCCTCAAAGTATATGTCTGAAATTGACTTTGAGAATGTTAGCTGTGGACTTCAATCACATGATAGCCTGGGGTCCACCTATGCTTTCTATGGCATAGGCAGTTCCCGGCCGGATCCGCCGGGAGAATCTAGACACAGCTGCGCGACATGAGACTGAGAGAGGAGTGTGTGTGTGTGTACATGTGTGCGTGTGTGCGTCAATTTAACAAAGATGCAGACAATCCGAAATCAGCAGAGAGTGATCGACGTTTGCGCTACTCTATGCCGAATTGAAGTGGACTCGGACCCAGACTTTTTTTTTCCTCCCTGGAAATAAAAACGTCTGGGTTTCCGAAGCTAATCACATGATAGAACCAGTCCTTAATACAGTGTATTTAGAACACAGGCCATGTTTTACAATAATGTATTAAAATGTACTGAATACAGTGCAATTCATTTTATGATAGTAAGGTTGATCAATTCTCTCCCGTTGAATTTTAATCTAAAAGGCAGAAGTAGGTCCCTTTATGTTTTATTCTCAGTTGCATATTATTTAATTTCCTTTACATCCGTCTCCTGGTGTGGTTTGATGTGTTGTCTGACGTCATATTTTTTAAGATTTCAAGAAAGATTTTAAAATAAACATCGGAAAGCTCAAAGTCTTCATTTAGTTGGTAGCAATTTACAATCAAAATGTCTCAAACATCACGCATGCTAGGAAATTATAGGAAATAGGCAGGACATGGTTTTAGTAGAGATTTCCTATAGTAATCGGCTGTTCTGCATTGAAATGCATACAGACAGCAGAGCGACCGCAGCAGTGTCTTAATTACTAATGCATATTCCAGCACATACTTACTTGGCAAAAAAAAATTAGAAGCACGAGAAAGTGCAATTCCCCGTTCTGGAACAGAAACTTGCCTGTAACAGAATTGTTGTTCCTCTTCTGGTGCAGGAGTTTGTGACCCAGTATGCAGAATACATGCTGAACAAGAGTGTGGAGAAGCAGTTCAAAGCCTTCAGGAGAGGCTTTCACATGGTGACCAATGAGTCGCCCCTCAAATACCTGTTCAGACCAGAGGAGATTGAGCTCCTAATCTGTGGGAGCAGGGTGAGTGAGCCTTTGGTTTGATTCTACAAATGTCTTCTAAATCCTGACGGTTTTCAGAAAAACCCATGTTTCGGTCAGTGGTTCTTAAACAGAAATATCTGTATTTGGCCGCCGACCCCCATCTGAAAATATGTTGTTCCAGGGAAGGGAAGCAAAGATTTGAGTTAAATAATAATAATAATAATAATAAATAATATATTTTCAAAGATTTACGCCACATTTTCACGATATTTCAAAAATAGCAGACCTACAAGCTCGTAGCGTGGCACTCGGTGCAATATGAGCTTGTAGATCTGCTATTTTTCAATAGCTATAGTATAACATAATGCTTAAAACACCAAAAGGGGTTCCCGCCCAGAATGGGTTAAGCTAAGCATTTTAAATCGGTCATAGTAATCACTCACCCTCTTTCTGTCGGTCCATCAAATATATGAATGTCATAGCAATCACTCGCCCTCTGTCTGTCTGTCCATCACATTTATGAATATCAATACAGTGTACTGCCACTTTCTTTTAACCATAACCTCTGTGTAAACTGTTAAAAGCTACACAGCCTTTAATGATTTAACCACTTAAATCCTATATACTTAGTTGACCAGGGTTCCCCAGGGCTTTATACTTTGCTTTTTACTTTGCTTTTTTCAGTGAAGTGAATTGAAGTAGAGGGAAAAAGAGAACATCTACAAGCTCACAAAGCGTTGTTGCAATGTTTTGTGATCTTGTAGACTTGCTATCTTTGCTGAATGTTCGCCCACAGAATAGGGACATGTGATTAAACTTCACCACAAATAAATATCATCCATAATAAATATAAAAATAAAATAAAAATAATACGACAAGCTTACATTAATTGTAAAAAAAGAAAAAGGAGAAAAAAAAGCATCTGAACATGTTGATGTGTCACTACACTTAACAGTACATTAGATCACAAAGAGAGGAAAATTCAAGTCGGTTGGTCGGTAAATTCAGATAAACAGGGTCTGGACTCTCTGGTGAAGCGGGATTCTACAGTAAGTACACGTTTCACACAGATTAATTCCTTGACTTCAGTTTCAGATTTCTGAGGGGGGCCCCTTCCGTACCTGTACATTTTTTCCATTGTGTTTTCATTTTGTTTCACAATCCTTAAATTCCATCCTTCCTGTCACACTGTGCGCACACAGAATCTAGACTTCCTAGCACTTGAAGAAACGACAGAATACGACGGCGGTTACAACAGAGATTCTCGAATCATCAAGTAAGACACTGCATGTATGACTTTTTCACTCTGTGGCTTCACTATCGGTTGTAATGTCACTCTGGATGAGTACAAGTGATGCACAAAGACATTCAGCATCGGTGTAGCAGTGTTATACACCCATGTGTGTTGGTAAATGTTTGAGATCTTTGTAATGTAACACTTAACCAAATGGTCTTTGGTACTTCTTACTACCCATTGTCTCCTAAATAAATGGTATGAAATGTATACTATACCTAAACAAACTGCTAACTTACTACATTTCCCCCGAATGACTTGCAACAGCCACTGGTTGAAAGTAATCCTACTTTAAAACCGTTAACAAAACCATTGGAATTAAAGCATCACCCACTCAACCCTCAAACCTGTTTGTGTGTGTGCCGACAGAGAGTTCTGGGAAACGTTGCACTCGTTTGGTGAGGAGCAGAAGCGACTGTTCCTACAGTTCACCACAGGCACGGACCGAGCACCTGTGGGCGGTCTGGGAAAGCTCAAAATGATCATCGCAAAGAATGGCCCAGACACAGACAGGTAACCCCCTCCCGCCCCCCAAGCAGAATTGCCGGTTGTAGTTCTCTCGCTGGGTGCAGAAAAAAACCTGAACGCGAGTATCACAGCGGCTGTCGGCCGTTTGGAGATAAAAGCCATTGAAAGCAGCACATAGAACGCACGTAGATGCGTGTGGAACTTAAGATGGCGCCGTCCAGTGTCACACTCAACACTAGCATGCTAACGGGACTCGGCTGTCGACTTGATCGGATTAAAACATGGATTAGTTAAATAAAAGACCCGTATCACGTAATTTACAGGATCGGCAGGCGGCCAGACTAAAGCTTATTTACGTGATTTTCGTGAACGGCGGGTTTTGTGTTAATCTGTGACATTTCACTGTCATCTAAGTTTGAGTCTTCCATTGACATCCACAGTTGATTCCATTGTAAATGTAAAAGTAGTAATATACTGTGTGTATATACTGTATATATATACTGTATCTCTTTGTCCCACTGTCTTGGGTGTACATCTTTCTCTCTTGTGCCGCAGGCTACCCACGTCTCACACCTGTTTCAACGTGCTGCTGTTGCCCGAGTACAACACCAAGGAGAAGCTAAGAGAGAGACTGCTCAAAGCCGTCACCTACGCCAAAGGGTTTGGCATGCTCTGAGGCTTGCCACCCAAATCCCCACCAACACACCTAACCGCCCCTAACTCCCCCCCCCCCCCCCCCTTATCTGTACCCATCTAAAAAGCTGACAGAAACACAGGTCACGGGGGGAAAAGTACAAAAAAAAGAAAAGAAAAAAAAGGATCTGAGTAAAAAGCGAACTTAACAAAAAAAAATAGAAAACAAACAAAATAACTCCACGGTAATGTAATGAAATGCGAGACGATGTGGTCATGATGGTTCACGTGATAGAGCGTTCTAGCAGTAGTCCTTCTGGCCAATCCTGCATTGTAAAAAGCCACATCCTCTCTGTGCGAGCGTAGCAAACATGCGATCAACCCCCTCCTCTTACACACAGTACATGAATGTGCTGCAGCCCCTTCCCATTCCCCCTTTCTTTTTTTTTCTATGTACAGAGAGGAATTGTCTTTCCTTATTATTTATTTTATGGTTGAAATCGGTTATTTTCCATGCCTGTGACTGGGGTGACTCCTTCTGTGGGAATGGGACAGTCGAGCTTATTAATGCATATGAATCCGGACAATGCATAATCAAATAAATACACACCTTGACATTTGATGATAGAATGAAAGTTTTTTTCCTTTTTTTTTGACAGCTCTCACAGTCATTTTAGAGTGGTCTTGGGTTACTTGAAAACAACTTCTCCTCAACTTTCCTCCCCCAGCCATTCAGCTCACAACCATTGGTCAAGATTGTGGATTTTTCTAAATTATTATTATATTGTCAACTTTTCATGAAATTACAACATTTGGAAAGTGATTGTCATTTTTGTCAAAAGAAAAACATAAAGAAATGGCACATCTTCATTTTTCTTTATTTTCACCATTCGGAATACCGCGGGTTAGACTGAAATGTCAGAGCTGTGTAAGTGCACTTAGACCTTTTCAGAATGTTTGTTTATTTGGTTGTTTTTCGGCCACGGGTTGCCATGATTGTTTGTTTTTAATTTTCTTGCGTCTTCCTGTGTTGACAGTTATCAATAAACAAAAAGAGAAAAACAGTATCGTGTAGATCTCGGTGTGGTTGGGGGTAAACGGATTCACACAGGCGCACTCCTCCCAATGGAGGATTTGTACCCCTCTAGACCACTCCAGATGGCAAAACATAGACTCAGCAGTGTGACGTAGCGCTTTTAGAGCCAAAGAGTTTGTACCGAGAGATACAGCATGCACTTGTTGTGCCAACTAATATAGCCAGTTGACTGGCTAATCCCTTCCCTATCCGCTTCCCTGCTAATTGCTCGGTGCAGGCGCGTCGTGTCGTTTTCTATGAATAGACACCATCACACTGCAGAGCCTGTTGTAGAATTATGAATGCCCTCCTTCCCCCTGTTTAGTTGTAACCCTCCACCTGTAGAATCAAGGCGTTGTGTGCTTTCTGTTAAAAAGGAATCGACTACAGACGTTTGTCACCTACAACCCCCCCCCCCCCCCCCCCAGCAAACCAATGGACCTCTATCTTGACTGTGTAACAATTCTTTAATGGCATCGATTTTGTTTTGTCGGGGTACCTCGATTTGAATGCCAACTGTGAAAATAGCCCGCACCCCCAAACACCCATCAGTTCCCCTTTTTATTTGGGTTTATTAGATGTTTGTTTTTCTTCCAAGAATAGGTTTTGGACAGTTAAATAGGGGTGTAATCACTGTTTTATAAAAGGACGCAAATAATAAGGACACTAGTGACATCCGCCTACATGCTGTCCTTGCACAAAGCGTCTGGCCACTGTCACATAACTTGACTCTCCCGACTCCTGTTGTCTCCTACCTCATGCCTGCTCTCATCGGACTTGAGCAAAACAAACTTCCAGACTTCTGCAAGGTGGAAAAACCCTTGCGCCACAAGGTAGTAGTGAGTGTTTCACTTCACACCCATACACACACACACTCGTATGCACACAACTGGAGGGGGAGGTGGGGGTTTTAGTGCTTTGCTCAAGGGCGCCTCAGCAGTATACATTTGAGGGATGAGAGGAGAGAGCATCGTGCCTACCACGTTTTCTCTAAACCCTGACCCCAGCCTTGTAGTAGGAGACAAGAGGAAGAGAGGGATGTCGTCTGGAAAGTTGAAGCACTCTTTGTCCGTCTGAGATGCTAGCTCTGTTCGCTCACAGTATGCCACTAAACAAAGGTCGCTCGGGGTTGTGTGTGAGACGAGAGCCAATGCAACAGTACACAACTGCCCTGAGCCTTCCTCTCTGTGTTCCATTGCTCTTGTGTTTGTTTTTTCTTTGCCCCCTTTAGTTCCTGGTTTCAGCCAGACCACGGTGGTAGACCATTTCTAAATCATTTATAGCGTTTTTTGTTTTTTTTGCTACTGTCTGTGCCAGACAAGGGGAGATTTGCCACATGGGACAGCAACAGCACATGCCTGGGAAGGTTAGCCTATCACAACAGAAGTATTTCACATTTCAATGTATTATTGGTTTCCACAATCGGGAACTTCCCTCGATAATATCTGAGCTGTCCCCCGTTGTCTGCTACACTCCCTGGAACACTGAGGGCTAAAAAACCCAACGCAATTTCTGTTGAAGCCCAGGTCTGGCCTCAGCTGTTCTTCTTTACTTTGTACCTCTTGTTTTGTACTGCTGAAAATGCTGCTCACCTAGCTATGTACAAAGACTCTAGGGCCCAGTGAAGGAAAAAGGTGAAAGGTTGAAACCTGTTCTCGGGAAGGGAAGCAGTTCTTTGTCTGTAGGTTGGTTTGAGCCGACAGTTACATTCTAAAGGATACAAATTGATTAAAAGGTTAAAAAAAAAAAAAAAAGTATTGTGTTGTGAAAAAAAAACATGCTAAATAAAAGTGACTGCTTTTTTTTCCATCTCTTGTTGCCTGACAATCCTGCTTTTTAGTCCACGGTAAAATGGTTTCTCGTTCCCTCCTATCCCCATGCTCTTTCTCTGACTTTCGGTGTCTTTATCTTCCCTTATCGACTATATTTTGATATTTATAAATAATTTGATTCTGCTGTAAAGGTGGTGTGACAGAAACTTTGCCACTAAATAATACATTACATGGTTGAATTGACTATACTGCCTGAATTAATTTGGTATTCAACATAATGGCTTCAATCAAGGAACTAAGTTATTTTGGCCACTGTGGATAATCGATTCATATTTTATGGTTTTACCAGCCAAATATTTTGAGAATAAAGGGGACTTCCAAAGATAGCTGTTTATCTGGTTTACCGGCTCATTGAATAAACAAATATAACATGGAAGTATAGAATTTGAGATTGCATGTATCTTTCTGGCTTTGTTTAGACCGGACAGTGAAAAGAGATGAGGCTCAGGTGTGATGACAACACGGGTCCCTAGTCAGAGTTGGACCCGGGACCTTGCATTTGTGTCAACACACTATCTATGGTCAGCTACTGGTATGTCCCTGGCAGTTAAAACTGCTGCTTCTTAGCAGTTTGGTATATAATGTCAACTCTTAGGAAATGTCCCTGAGAAACACTAATATAACTCCATGGATATGTTGTTTTATTAAGAAGATCCTTGTTTTATTATGAACATGAAAATGTCTTAAACAATTGATCACTATTATATTTAATTCTGTTTTCATCAAAAGCACACCATATATAGTACTGTATGTGACTTACAATCTGATATACTGTAAACTTAAAATAGTGTTTTGAAATAGCATAGTCAATTATTCAAAAGTTTATTTTAAAGGGTAAAGAAGTCACAAATGATGTAATTGTGCGAAACTTTGTGTTACGTTAATGTGTTTAAAATGATAGTTAATATAAGCTATATTTGAAAAAGCAACTATTTTTACACCAATATAAATATTTACAACAATACAACATTGCCCGATCAATATAGTATGCTACTATGCTGTAAAATAATTACAACAATGCATAGTGTGGTTTAGGAAAATACAGTAGTCAGAATTGTGGGGAATCACACTATTCTATAACAGTATATTGGATAGAAGGAAACATTCAGTGTCAATACTAAATTACACTGAATGTTACCTAGCTGCCTTTTAGAGGATGCTTGTTATCCAAAACACATTACAGTACTGAACTCTAAATGCATATAGCAGGGCTGAGCTGAAAGCTAATTATTAGTGCCAGGTTCTACCCATGGAGTACATATCTTGTGATGAAAAAACAAAAATATACAAAGTACAGTATATCACAGTAATACTAGTATATTTGCCATTTCACAATTTTGTTTTTAAATATTGTCCTATGTCTGGGATATCCTAATCTCTTACAGTGAGGACCTCGTTCTCGATATTTGTGAGTCGTTGCTTGAGCTTCCGTTGGTGGGTTTCATAGCTATCCGTTATCTTAGAGACCTTGGACATCATGAGGTCGATGTGGCGCTCCATCAACTGGACCTTATCCTCCAGGTCTTTCATATCGGTAGCTTTGGCAAGATTCTCGTCAATGAGATTGTCTTTCATCAGAATGGACTTGCCCTTCTCATACAGAGCGGTCTTGGCGTCTGGATACTCGAGCAGCGCTTCCACCAGGTCGTCCTTGGACAGAGCAAAGAGGTCCGAGTATCCCACGCTCCGGATGTTTGCCGTTCTCCGGTTGCCCGCCTTGCTGCCCTTTATGCCGAGGATGCTGAGTTCCCCGAAGTACGCCCCGTCGCTCAGGACTACAAATTGAGTGACACCGTCGTCTGCCACCACCGCAAGATTCCCTGCCTTGATGATGTACATCTCCCTGCCGATGTCACCCTTCTTGCAGATGTAGTCTCCGGGGCTGAAGACTTGTGGCTGAAGCTTGAGGACCAACTCGATCAGCAGACCGGCCTCGCAGTCCTGGAAGATTCGCACTTTCTGGAGCGTCTCCAGGTGCACGTTGATGGCAATCTCTGCCTTCAGCTTGTCTGGGAGGTTCCTCAGCACCTGCTTCTCGTCACAGTGCTTCTGCTCGGTCCAGAGGTAGTCGAACCACTTGACCACTCTTAACTCCAGATCTTTGGTGACATTTCGGAATATCATGTACTGCTTGATGGAGTCGATCTTGGCCTGAAACTCGACGCGCGTCGCGTTCATGTTGGAGATCATGGCACCAACATTACCGACGATCGTGGCAAAGATCAGGACACCGGCGAGGAAGTCGCAAACCACAAAAAAGTACTCTATGTCTCGGACAGGGGGCGGCGTCTCGCCGATTGTGGTCAAGGTGAGTGTGGACCAGTAGAGGCAATAGACATACTGTCTGGTCAAGCGTCCATACACAGGGTGGTTGACTTTGGGATACACCCAAGTGTCTGACCCAAAGCCTAATGTCTTAGATATGGCAAAGTAGAGGCAGGCGTTCCAGTGGATGATGATGATGATATAAAGCACAAGGTTAGCGATTCGAAAGAGGTTGGGGACGTTGGTTCGAGTCTCGGTGCGGTCAAAGAACTCAAAGAGGCGACCTATCTTGAAGAGCCTGTTGAATCTCCACTCTGGGTTATGAATGCCAATTTGTAAGAATATAAAGTCAGTGGGAAATATCGATATCACGTCCAATTTGAACTGCCTTGTCTTCATGTATCTTTCTCTCAGGACCTTCTCATCCTTCACAAGCAGTCCTTGCTCCAGAAAACCTGTTCACACAGGACGATGGGAACCCATGAATGATTAATCAAACACGTACGTACATTTTTATTTAATACTGCATGTGTTCACATATTCAACAAAGTACTTACCTGTCCTGGTTCTCAGAAATGTGTCTATGTAGTACATAACATCCGAGCAGTAGTCGAGAACCAGCCAGAGTGTTAGATTATTTTTCTGAAGTTCATTGAAACAAGACCTGTGGTGGAAGCATAAATACAAGGGGATGCATCACAAAAAAGAACACTCAGATGAAAATGTTTAAAGACGAAAACCACCACATGAAAACCTGCCATGTGATTAAAGGATTATAACGGTGTCAATACTTGTATGTCATTGTTTATTCACAACTTTGGCCAAATATTGTATTGTAATATTGTATCATTTACATGGACCATTTATGGCTTTAGTTTGAGATTAAAGTCATCATAAATGTTACAGAACGTACCTCAATCATCGATTCAATATTAGCCTAACAGTACATTGGTAAATATTCAAATTGTATTTATAAATCAATATTTTCTCCAGGGACTAGTTTAAGTTAAACTTTTCAACTTAACCTGCTCTTAAAACAAATTAAAACACAGTGATAACTGCCAAGTACAAAAGGGCCATAATGTTCACTATGTTGGCTATCTCAAGCAAGTTTACAGTCTGTGCAAATTGATTGTCATACCGTAGGCTATGATAGCCTACCGCAACTATGGCTTCCTTGAAAATCAAACGAACCACGGTTTGCTTAAGCCTTCACAAATTATGTTGGGGAAACTATAGGTTTCAAGTTACTGTACTTGTTTAGTACAGTGAATAACGCTGTAAAAAAATGTATTACAACCAAATATAATAATCTCTTCTATTACACAGAAGGCTAGAATCCAGTTGAGTGTATGGTGATGTGTTATGGGTAAAATTCCCATTTGTTATTGAATAAATAGTATGGAATGGAATGAGACCTTGTCACCAGAATCATCAGGTTGTAGAAGATGGGAATGGAGATGACGCCCAGCATGTAGTAGTATGTGTCTGTTGCAGGGTCCAAAATCCACACCTCTTTCCTGGAAGAGAAAATGTAGTTTTGTTCCACCAAAACGTTGTATCCACAGTCATTTGCTCAAAGAACAAATAGATGGAATATATAAAGTGTTAAGAGAGGTTCTTATATTATGTCTGCTATGGTGGTTACAGATTAGATGATTTACACAAGTACAAGCAACTTCCCCTTTAGCTAAGAATGCAAGAAGCAATTTAGATTTCCAATTAGGAACTGGAATTCTAATTAGAAACTAGTGAATGACTTATTACAGCATCATGTTTACTATTTTCATGCGGCCATACTCACGGGGGCTCTTCCTTTTTCTTGTCATCCTTTTTCTCATCTTTCTTGGCATCCTTTTTGTCATCTTTCTTCTCATCTTTCTTCTCGTCTTTTTTCTCATCTTTCTTCTCATCTTTTTTCTCCTCTTTCTTCTCGTCTTTTTTCTCGTCTTTTTTCTCATCTTTCTTCTCATCTTTCTTCTCATCCTTCTTGTCATCCTTTTTGCTGTGAACAACATTCACAAATGTTCGGCAGCAGTTCATAACCTCACTTCATGTGGAATGCATTCACAGACCACATGGGGGCAGTATAATACGGTTTTGTGATGTTTTGCTCTAACAGAGTAGACTAAAAGAAACCATCAAAAAGAAATACATAAATGTTATTATTATTATTATTATTATTATTATTATTATTCAATCATACTCCACTTACTCAGTATTATTGCAGTTGTTCATGTTCAGTGCAGCCAGTGGAAACTGACCATTGCTGAAATGGAAGAAAATGGACTCATCAGTTTATATTATATATGTTTAAATAAGTTAGTGTGTGTGTGTGTGTGTGTGTGTGTGTGTGTGTGTGTGTGTGTGTGTGTGTGTGTGTGTGTGTGTGTGTGTGTGTGAGAGAGTGCGTGCGTGCGTGTGAGCGTGCGAGAGATAGATAGGTGTGTGGGGGTATCGACTACTGTAACAGTACATTGATCAAAGAGTAAAACTTAGAGTTGCACACTATAGCTCCCTTTGCCCTTTTTTATTTTGCAGTTACAGATTTGAGTCCAGTTTTCTGATGAATTGAAAATGGATGGCCCTTATCTAAACAAGTCTTAGTGCTTTTTCTGCTTTTTCCTCGTAGCAGTTTTTGTTGTTGTATCAGTCTGAAGAAGAGTATGGGTCCAAACATTACTCTCTTATTCTTTGATCTCAGTTCACATGGGTTCAAAAGGTCGGACTACTCTTTGACCCCAGTCAGTATGTTGAGTCACATTTTGTTTACTAAAATCACAGACAACGTACACTATGAGCTGGTCCTCAAATGCGTTATCGAAACTCTCTCATTCGTTTGTGTTGTCATATATACAGTATCTGAGGCAAAATGCCAGCCAGTGTCGCTTAAACAAACAAACCAGGAAACGCAGACAAAACACTGTTTGACCCGAGAGCTGAACTCACTTCCCGCAGAGGAGCTGCTCTGGGCTCCTTGGGGAAGTCGTGCTCTCAGCCCTCCAAGCCTGTCTGAACTCAGTGTGGCTGGCCATGATGGAGCCTGCAGGGACCACCCGGGAGTCTCTACCCTGGGAACCCCAGCCCCTCGCAAAGGAAGGCATGAAGCGGGACAGCCTGGAGGTACAGATGGAGATATGCAGACATTAGTTTAGTTTTGTATACCCAGCACGTGTTAAACTTTTATTTTGAGATTAGGTCTAAAACATTATTCCAAAACGTCACATAGTGTCTTCCTTCATCCTTCAAAAATGTTAAACCCATAACCCTGACTAATACACGCAGACTTAAAGGACCACTTTTCAACCTATATATTCATATAATTGGACCTCAGTAATGTTCATGATAAAATACCACAATTGTTTTCCTACTCGATCTGTGTATCAGAGGAGGGCTGTGGGCAGTTCAGAAACCCGTCTTCCAGTGACATCATCGACGGGGAATCAAGCTAATAGAAACTGCAGGCTTTCTATTCCTGAAGTTGCAATGTGATAATGGAAACTATCGTTCTCACGATAATAAAACAAATCTGCCTAACGATGATATCACTGGAAGACAGGTTTCTGAACTGCCCCTAGCCCTCCTATGAGACAGAATTAGTAGAATTAGAATTTTGGTATTTTATCATGAACATTAGTGATGATCAATTATATGAAGATGGGTTGAAAAGGGATGAAGTTGTCCTTTAATGGCACACTTTGATCTTCTATGTATGTAAACCTTCTACATGGCTCTAACCTGCTGCCACCTTCCATTTCCTGCATGTCCTCAGTGCTGTGGGCAGATGGAGGGGGGACGGGGGGGTCGGGATGCGAGTGCTCCGTGCAAATCTTGGGCATGTCGTCGTCTCACTGGTGAGTCTCACTGGCCTTTCTCTGCACCAGGATGTCAGGCTGACACACAGCTGGGGGACAGAAGAGGTACGACGATGGGCACAAGATAAAAAATAATGACATTTACCTCGGTGATATTGTTCCACGTTCTTCAATGCCGATGTCAATGTTTCGATCGGATCTTCATAAGGTTTCATGGGGCTCAACCGACAATTCTATTACCCACTCTGGTGTGACCACGTGTGGTGTGGATATGGCCATCATCATGGGTGGCCATAACTGAGTGGATGGGTAGCCATATCTGAGTGGTTAGTGATATAGCTGCATAAGCAAATTGATAACCATGACATGATGATTGTCTACTACTGCATCAGAGGGACTGACTGTACGTATGATATGAGATGCCTGCGTGTTCCTGCTCATTGTGTTCTCATCATGGTTTCAATAATCTACTAGGGACGACGTAGATCCACTGTATATATTCCTCTGTGTGTGCTCAATAAACTTTAGAATGTATGTGTAACGCATCAGTGTGTGTTGGCATGTGTTCTCTGGCGTGCCTGCGACACGATGGATCCTCGCCCCACCACCCCAAAGGTTTAGAATGAAGACTTCTAGAGGCCTTAGAGATGGTCGCCACCTTGAATCATTACACCGCCTGGGGAGCCCAGTGCCCCTGGTTGTCCCAACGTACGATTCCAGGCCAGGTCAGCAATGTGTCGATGATGTGTCCCTGAGCAAGACTCTTAACCCTGAATTGCTCCCTGAGAGCCAGAATGGCTGCTTACTGCTCCTAGTTGTTATAGGATGGGTAAAAAGCAGAGGACGAATTTCACCTATATGCATACTATTGTCTACAGTGTGTACAGTATATACATAATAATAATGTGACAAAATAACACCCCAAAGGAGTGGGGAAAATAGAAATGCCAGCACTCAATATATGTCCTTTTCACATGATTTATTTACCCCTGACTGCTCGTCAGAGGTAACTAAATCATGTGAAAAGGACATACGTATATTGAGTGCTGGAATTTCTTCATTTTATCATGTATCATCAAGCCTTGCACCTAGAAGCATTGCTTCTCTAACCTGGAGTGGTTGTCTGCTTCGGCAGTACTCTCTTCTTCTCAATGATGGAAACAAGCCTATGGAACATGTACTGTAGGTCAGGACATACTGTATCAAGGAAGCTGTTTGGAATTTGACCCTTTGTCTTACTTTACATCTGTCCCTTGTTGCAGTGGTTCTCTAACATTTTACAATTGTACAATCGTACAATTGTACAATCAAGGACCCCCAAAACGTATTTGGCTGCATGAAAACAGTTTGTGCCATGCCGGGACCACCCATCTTACTGAAAACTTGTTTGACTCAGGGCACTCGGAGGTTATCAGCATGGTGTGATGTTACACAATCCAATCCAAGCATCATCACAAGCATGTGCGTTTGTGCGTGTGTCCACTGTCCATGTGTGGGTTTTTTCTTAGTCCAGTACACACCAATGATTTGTGATGCAACTTTCAACATACAAACATTATCCCAAATGGCAGTAACGGTTGCATTCTGCATTGGTGTGGACCGGCCTTTATACATCACACACCCCGCACACTCTGCATTGTGCCCTGAGTCAGGAATCAGGGATAGCTGATCTTAAACCAGATGTTGGTGGTAAAAGAGATATACAATGCAGAGTGCAAGACACCACCATGCAGGGTTGTCATTCAAGCTCCAAACATCAGACCTGTCTGAAGTGAGTGTTGCAACAGCGCCCCCTATTGGTACCCTAAACATACATTAGGTTAGGGACACCAAGACACCGCACGTGGACGGACAAAGCTGGGCATTGGAGTGGCTGCACAATGTTTGCACCACCATCAATCACACAAAGATTTTTTTGTGGAGAGGGGGTCTCACTCTCAACTATCAATGTTACTGTATAGCCTATAGGCCAACCAGCTATAGGACACTGACTGCTTCAAGAGGTCTAAAGATGCCTGACCACCAACACTCACTGCATGTGATATTAAAACTTAAACTATCGTTGTGAATCAAGCGATTATTGTAGAACAGGTTCAGAATTAACAGATCAAATCATATACAAACTATATAGCTAACTGGTGCTGTGATGAGGGGACGAGCATTTAAAATTGCCTAATTTAACTATAAAACGTATTTATATCAACGTGTCGCAGTGGGCGGCTAGTATGAATGGTGTGTGTTCGCAAAGTCAAATGCAGCATGCATGGGTACATATATAGGTCTACCTATTTTTATAAATTATATGGTTGTTCATCGGTCTTGATATCCATTCCGTACACTGTTTTCTGTGCATTTCCCTGGACATGCTTTAATATTCAACTCACAACCTTTATAATTCTGACCTGGAGCAGTATTTTTCAAACTATTTTAGTCCTATTAGCTTGCAGAGCTTTAACTCAAATCCTTTTCGCTCAGATTATGCAGTCTAAATTTAGATCGCCAGGTCTGTGAGACCTGTTGATCTCCAAGCTTTAAGTGTATGATTCTTGCACACAGATTTAACAAACATATAGCCTACCAGTGCACCACACATCGACACATCACCATAGCCTATACAAATGCGATTCAGCCTACCTTGATTTTGTTGACGAGGCCATGGTAAACCGTGACCCTATCCAATTAGTCACGTTGAAATTTGAATTAATCTCAACATAATAGTCAGCTATAGTTCCAACCTCCGCTACCCCGTCCGTATACCAAAGAAAGTTCGCGTAAAGAGAGACGGGGGGGAAATCACATCCTTCTCGAAATCCAACAATGTGTCATTTTTAACTGCATGGTTAGCGTTTAAAGTTGCGCTCCTTCAGCACACTGTTGCCTGGACAGCGCCGCTCCGCGCGTGTTGACGCATACCTGATCTGGGCAGCAGTGCGCGCGGCCGCGCGCGCTTTGTAGTCACCAGTCCAGAAGGTACAAAGGGTAGGGGGAGGGAGGCCAAGACTAGCCTATCACAGTAAAATACTCGGTGTGCATTTAACTCCAAGAGTGTAACTGGAACCAAATCCGTTTGCCGGCTACACTCTCGGAGGAGTCGGAGCAGAAGGAGCATGTTGCAGTCAGAGGAAATTACTCATATTTTTATGGCACGTGTTGTCTGGGGAAGCAGTGTAGGACACGTTTAACCCAGTTGTTCCCAAAACTTTTCATGTCAAGGACCCCCAAATTGACACTCATTAGCCCGCGGACCCCAATTTGAAAAGATATATACCAGGGACCCCATAAGAGAAGTTTTTACGGCTCTAGCAGTGATCTAGCCCTGAAACATGACTGCCATGATGACATGAACCATGGCTAGCAGTGATCCTAACCCGTTTAATTTCAAGGACACCAGTTTGACATGCATTAGTCTACGGACCCCCATTTAATGGCATTTCTAACTCTGGGACCCCCAATTTATATTGTAAAATCAATGTTAGTTTAACTCTGAGAGTGTACAAATGGAACCAAATGGACCATATGTTTATTGATTTCTTTTACAGTACAAAGAAGTATTTTCAAAACAATTGACATGTATTTTTTCCCCCCCACATCCCCATGGCAGCACAAATACAAATAAAATATCACGAAATGTTTTGACAATAATAAATACAGAACACAAAAATAAATAAATAATGACAAAACGAAAAATAAAACGAAAATAAAACACATTACATACAGTTAACCAAACAAATACACAATATCCGTCACAGTTCCCTACCCCCACCCCACAGCTTCCAAACTATCATTTAGCTGGGGACCCCCTGGAACTCCCTCAGGTACCCCTGGGGGTCCCCGGCCGGACCCCACATTGGAAACCACTGGTTTAACCCACCCAGATCTCATCTATATACTTGCTGGAGTCAGACATTTATCTAGGAAAGCAATACAACACAATTACTTTTTGCAGAGCTGACTTCCCAAAGGAAGTCTAGCCTATATGTATGGTGCCACTTGCATTATTTTGCATAGCCTATATGGTTCATGTAAATGTAGTAGGCCTACTAAAGCCCAGCCCAGCTGACATAGGAGAGACTACAGAGTCTACTCTACACCACTCTCACCAAAGCTTTTTTTGGTGGCTGGATAACAAAACAAAAAAAACTGCCACAAGGCTCCAACCACCAATGGCAGAAAATACGAGGGAAATCCTTCTGGGCAACCTGCAGGCTGCAGCTCAAGAGAAGAAGCTAATCTTAGATCAATGTGTGGTGTATCCCTGAGCTCTGCTAATACCACTGGCTGGCTGTCTGCCTCAGCTACTGTAACTGCAAGCACATGGTGATTGTCAGGTTGTCAGTTCAGAAATCTGCCTACCAGTGACATCATCGGTAGGCACTGGCAGGTAAAAATAAGAAAAAAGAAAGATATATCCTGTTACAGTTTGACATTTTCTTCCTCCACATCATAAATTATTATATTATTATATTATATTATTATATTATTATATATTATCTTAAGTACAATAAGGGTTTGTTGTACAAAGCTACACAGCTGTACACAGCTGAAAATGACATGCTTGTGCATTAGGGCTGCTGGGGTTGTGCAATAACAAGAAGTCATGTGTTTTTGTTTTATCTTGTACAGTATGTTTTGTGATATGATGCACTGATTGGTTGGCACTTTTAATTTCGTTGTACACGTTGCAATGACAAATAAAGATCTATCTCTATCTCTATCTCTATCTCTATCTATCTATCTAAAACCAGCACACACACACACACACACACACACACACACACACACACACACACACACACACACACACACATCTCAAATACTAAATAGACAGAACAGCATCCGTCATGCCTTTCCAGTGACTTGAGATGCCAAGGCAATGAACACCTTATAGCATTGTCAATTTTGGGGTGACATCCTTCCCCTTTGAATGTCTTGGTTAGCTCCTTGGAGACAGATGACGTGAAGAAAAGTAAAGAACACCCTTTCCAAGTCCTTCTGGGTCATTCGTTAGATTGTTAGTTATCAAGTATGTTACAATACAATGCATACCGTACATGGCAATCAGTGCTATTATCTACATTATTATGCAAAAAGTTCCCTATAGCTATCACCCATACATGCACAATCTCAGTAATTAGTTACAAACAAATGTTCACAGCACGTTGAAATATGTCTGACTTCTGATTCCCGAGGAGGGCACGAGGCCTTTTTCTTACCAGACTGTCAAGAGAGATTAGTGACTACAAATGAGATTGGAACTAATCTTCTGGCTGAGGGCGATGTGCAGCCATGACGATCATAACATGATTAAAGAAGTTTAATCTAAATTAATAATACTATTATAATTAATGGCAAAACTTTTTTTATGTCTGTTGTCAGTAATCATGTAAAGCGTTTGTTTACCTAATAAGCAAGAAGTACAGACTTTCCTGAAACATAAACACAATTAATGACAACCAGTAAGACGCCCTGAGGGCGAGAAGCGACCTCCGCCTGGGTCACCCACGCATCCGCCTGGATGACAGCAGACTGCTGAGCGAGCGCTGGCGCTTTGGCACGGGGGGTCAACATATGGAATGAATTCTGTACTGGACATATATGGAGTGTACAGTACAGGGTTTGATGAGGTCAAATCAACACATGAAATGTCAGAACAGGAGGGGGGAGGAACAACATATAGAATGTCAACACAGGTCAGCTCCATATATGGAGATCTAAGGTTTTAGAGGTTTGAGGTCAGATGTAGAGTTGCTGGCCGGCTCCATATATGCAGATCTTGATGATCCAGTCTTCTCCTGGAAGACTGGATCATCAAGTTATTTTAACCCTGGATACACATGTATCCAGGGTTAGCTGAGGTCAGAGCCATGGATGAGGTCAGTGTTGTGATCTGGATGGAGGCGTGATGTCACGAGGCATGACCATATATGGAGGTGTGATGACGGGAGATCATGTTTTCATAGTAAATGTGATGTCTGCATGGCTCAACTTCTGGGCATAAGGCAGAAATACTGTAATTGTTTTAGACGTTGCATGTATTTTTTCTTATTGCAGCTTCATTACACCATAATTCAAAGCACCAGCCTGTTTTATACTTTCTCCAGGGATATGGAAAATATAGAAAATGTTGTGCAATGCTATTCCAATTTGTGTTTAGCGCTCGTGCATACAGTTTGTGAATTGTAGCAACAACAACACAAATCTTTATCCGTTGTTTCAAGCCATGTTCGGAGTCTCCAACCTCGCCTTACCTGTGAGAGCATCAGAGCAACCTCTTGTTAGTGTGGTTGCCCGAATGGGCAACCAGACTCTTGTAACTGTGATACTTTATTCTTTCACTGGAGTAGTCTTTATTTTGACGCTTTATACCTCCCACACTGTACGCTGTACGCACTTGAGCCATATGTCAAATTGACCGGAAAAATCGGGAATCGTGTGCTTGTATTTTGTTAAGAGAAATGTTGTATAGTTTAATTGATATGAATTTATTAGTGAATTAAATTTCCCCATTGACATGAATGGGAAAAGGCAAAAATTCACATAAAAGTATTTGTTCCTCGGAGACTGTAATCACTATAGTTACAAAACTTTTTTTTTTTTTTAATACTGTTTTTATTAGGCATTTTTTGTATAAGTTACAAAACTTTTAGGGATAATTCAACATTATCCCTAAAATTATTTAACCCTAAAATTTTATCGGTCGGCCTCATGGTGGCGCTATAACAGCCCACTTTACCTTTTGGCTTATAACTCTTGAAAAATTATTTTTTCCCTGGATTCCTTGAGTCATGACGCATCTCCCCATATAGGCCACGCCCATTTCCGCCATGATAGATTTTCCGCCATTTTGAATTTTGTCCAAAACACACTTTTTGCTTTTCCTCCTACAGATTTTGTCCAAATCTCACAGAAATCGGCACACGTGATCTCTGGACCCATCCAATTAAAACTGAGCCGCAGAATTTTGAAAGTGCGTATCGTTCGGCCGTAATCGTCTTCCGAAGTTAGTAGGAGGGGCCTATATCACAAAAAATGCCATAAATCACGAACGGAATGTCCAATCCATCCCAAATTTCAATCACATGTCCGGGGTGGTTCAATCAACCAAGTTCTAAAAGCAAGAAAAGAAAAGTAACCGTTTGTCGCAAAAACATGAATTTCGGGGGTTAAATCCCCTCCGAATGACTTACGCATGATCTAAGGCGTGACTTGAAATTGTAATTGGCTGGCAATACTAGTGGGAGGGGCATATGTAAGCCACTGCGGCAACCACACTCTGCAATTTTTTAAAATTGCGAATTTTCTAGTTGTTACATCATTTTGTAATTAACCTCTTAAGTCCTACATAATATATACACTTAGTCGCACAACAATGTTCAATTGTAAAAATGGCTGATCTACAAACTCACAACACAGCATTGTGAGGCTGTTTTTGAACATTTGTAAAGGATAATTTCACATTTCAAGTGATTAAAGGATGGATGGCTTTGCCGGCATTTAATGTGAATCACCACCAGCCCAGGTGAAATGTATGCATAGTTCTTGTGAGGCTGGAATCTATTTTACAGTATGGCTCTAGATGCGGAACATAGAAATGTTATGTCAGATTTTCACATTCAGAACCGTGTTAATCAGACCAGTGTGTGTCCATGTGGAAACCTCGTATGAATCTGATCTCAGGTCAGAATGGGTTAATCAGACCAGTGTGTGTCCATGTGGAAACCTCGTATGAATCTGATCTCAGGTCAGAATGGGTTAAATACTACTGAAGTTTCACTTGTAAGTTTGGGTAAACTTTTTTTTTATCAGCTTGCAGAGACTTTTTGTCTAATCACGTGGTCTGGTTCTTTATTTTCTTTACTTTATACATAAAGCGTCCAGTACAGGAGTTATGTACAATTTGTCAATTTGCAGGTATTTAGAACAAAATTATAGACTCAAAATCTATACATGCTGCAATTAAGTGCTCCGTCTTCCAATAAATAAGGTTTATCAAGTAGAAATACATGTTTGGTTATGGTGACATACATTTTGTGCGTTGTACATTTACATGACATTGGCAGTTATAAATAAAATTGATATCAATTAACATGTTTTGAGTACTGAGTTATTTCACCGAGCTGGTTCAGTTCAGGTGAAGAAGTTTAAATGGTTTAATGTTTGAAATTATGTTAATTAATTTATTATTAGCCAAATTTGTTTGATACATATCAAGTAGTGTCTAATGGAGGTCTAATGGGGGCTCAACAAATGTGGATTTGGGAACAACTGCAGACTGCAGTACAGTATTAAGTTATTAACAGATCCCTGATTGATCTAAAAACGAATCCACAAATCACCAACAACACAGCAATAAGGCATTAAAACGTTTCCTTTGGAAAGTCAGAAAGTGACGTGCAAAATAAAAAATAAAATCTGCCAATTTATACACACTATGTTACACGTATACCGACGGTAGGATACCGTGTCTTTTAGGGGCGTTTCTGTGGTCAAGATAGGGCTTTTTTTTGGTACTGTAGCCTACCTGTCAGTTCTGCTGCTGGAGTCGGGTCTTCATGTAGGCTATAGCCTATGTGGTCTTCAATGTATAGCCTATGTGGCGTGAACACTAAATCCAGGCTAAAATCGCGAGATAGTCAGCAAGTCATTAATTACAGAAGTATTTCACACACCTTTGATTCGCTGTAATAAAGGAACTAAAAGGTGATCATGAAGCAGAGGGAAACACAAAAGTCAGTTGGCAGCGCCACAGCCCAGCGACACCCACGTTGCGGCCAGAAATGTCACTCCGTTTGTAAGCTAAAGGATCCCACATAATGTACGTTTGTAATAATGTTGTTTTTTGATGAATTGAACAATGTGGACTTTTGATGAATTGAACAATGTGGACCCTCTTAAACAAGTGTAATGCTTAATTGGGTCGTCCACTCACAGTTAACAGTCTTTGTATTGAGTTTGTGCTTGAAATGTACTGTAATTCTACAAACTATTAATAAAATATTTAAATCAATCAATCAAACCAGAGCTAGACTACACCATGATATATTATTAGGAGTACAATAACTTGGCATTGTGAATAAAAAGATATTAGCCACAGTGGGGTTGCAGTGTAATGTAATGCTGAAGGTTTAATCACAGGGCTGTCTGCTTTATGTATTATGATTAAACGTGCATTCTGGTATATTGTGAATCAATGATTGAGGAAAAACATCAAAGGGGTTTGAACCCGTGAAGTTCTATAAAGTTGTATTAAGATGTCGGGCGTCTAGAACGCTAGACCACTGAGGACGCTGCCAGGAAAGGGACTCATGTCTGTATTGACTATTTAAGCCGTGACGTAACCCGCTTCCGGCAAAAGACTCGCGGGCGTGGCCTCACGTCACACCCGGAAGGAAGTGCCGCCCCCCCTCAAATACGGAAGAGACGCGTGGAGGGGGTTTTGCTCAGTGTTGTTTTGCCACGTCACCATGTCGGTCGTCGTCGTGTCCGCAGCAAGCAGGTACGTTCAATGTTATTTAATACTTAACGTTGTTGTTGTTCAAACATCTGTGATCACTTTATATGATGTTAACTTGTTGTGATGTTTATATATTATGTTCGTGCCACTCAGTAAAACCGAGTTCCAGTAGCCCAATGGTTACTCTCGGCGCTTAGTAGACAACAGGGCCCGGGTTCGAGTCCCCATCGAGGACTGAGAGTTAGCTTCATTCTTACCAAACTAGCACAATTGTTTTAGCTTTTCTCGTCGAGGTCCATTATTCATTCAGTATTTGAGCCTAAAAATGGTGGTCCCGTGGCTCAGATACCGAATGAATAAAGGACCTCGACTTGATGCAAACAAACAGTGTTGTGTTTGTTAAGAAGAAAATAAACTCGGTCATCGACCGGGAAGTGAACCCGGGCCCACCATCGACTGAACCATTCGGCTACTGGATCATGGTTTTATAAAGTAGTAGTAGTAACATATATCAACACAACACAGTAGGAACAGAGCATTCTGGGATGCACGCTAGTTCGTTAGCTAGCTAGCGTGCTGCCGTCGTGAACGTGCACAATGATAGTCAACGGACCAGCGCGTTCATGTGTTTGGGGCCAGGCTGCAATACCTTCATTCGGCCACTATGTCCATTTGGCCTCAGGGTTTCCTCTGGGTGCCTTTTCTCTATTCATAATATACTCTATGCTCACAATGGTGGTCAGTGGCTCAAATGGGTCTGAGAGGCTAAATGGCCTCAAATGGTGGTCCGTGGCTGAATAAATAATCGACTAGAGGAGAACAGAGTAGTGTTTAGATGGTTCTGTTATGACTGCATGCTGTAGTGTTTAGATGGTTCTGTTATGACTGCATGTTGTAGTATTTAGATGGTTCTGTTATGACTTCCCCTCTGCATGTTGTATTGTTTAGATGGTTCTGTTATGACTTCTCCTCTGCATGCTGTAGTGTTTAGATGGTTCTGTTATGACTGCATGTCGTAGTATTTAGATGGTTCTGTTATGACTTCTCCTCTGCATGCTGTAGTATTTAGATGGTTCTGTTATGACTTCCCCTCTGCATGCTGTAGTGTTTAGATGGTTCTGTTATGACTTCTCCTCTGCATGCTGTAGTATTTTGATGGTTCTGTTATGACTTCTCCTCTGCATGTTGTAGTATTTAGATGGTTCTGTTATGACTTCTCCTCTGCATGCTGTAGTGTTTAGATGGTTCTGTTATGACTTCTCCTCTGCATGCTGTAGTGTTTAGATGGTTCTGTTATGACTTCTCCTCTGCATGCTGTAGTGTTTAGATGGTTCTGTTATGACTTCTCCTCTGCATGCTGTAGTGTTTAGGTGGTTCTGCTATGACTTCTCCTCTGCATGTTGTAGTGTTTAGATGGTTCTGTTATGACTTCTCCTCTGCATGCTGTAGTGTTTAGATGGTTCTGTTATGACTTCTCCTCTGCATGCTGTAGTGTTTAGATGGTTCTGTTATGACTTCTCCTCTGCATGTTGTAGTGTTTAGATGGTTCTGTTATGACTTCTCCTCTGCATGTTGTAGTGTTTAGATGGTTCTGTTATGACTTCTCCTCTGCATGCTGTAGTGTTTAGATGGTTCTGTTTATGACTTCTCCTCTGCATGTTGTAGTGTTTAGATGGTTCTGTTATGACTTCTCTTCTGCATGCTGTAGTGTTTAGATGGTTCTGTTATGACTTCTCCTCTGCATGTTGTAGTGTTTAGATGGTTCTGTTATGACTTCTCCTCTGCATGTTGTAGTGTTTAGATGGTTCTGTTATGACTTCTCCTCTGCATGTTGTAGTGTTTAGAATGGGGGTGGGCAACTTTGACGATGGAGACTATATTTCCACTATATTTCCCCTCTCACTCCAGAGACGCGTTTGGGGCTTATTGATCAGCTATTTTTTTCCCCCCAAGACGGTGGATTGTGGCCCATGCCTTCCTGCTGTTATTTGTCATGTTGGTGTTCTCTATATCTTTTCGTCCTGGGCATGACGTTAAACTGTTCCGTTCGAGAGGACCGGCGACCCTCGAATGTAAACAGCCACGAAAGGAAACTATGTGTGTGTGAGGTGTTCTATCATTTCATTCCAGTACTACTACTTTGGGTAGTGGCTGGACGTTTGTGTAGATATTGAAAAGGAGGGGGCGAGCAGGCTACCTTGTGGTAGGCCGTTCTTTTGGGCTTTCCATTTACTCCTCTGGTCATTTAACTGGACATAGAAGCGCCTGTTGTTGAGGAGGCTTTTCCCGACCATTGTGCGGTGTTGGACAGTGTCATAGGCAGCAGAGAGATCTCTGAATGCTGCTCCAGTTATTTGTTTTCCCTCAAACCCATCCTCCATGTGTTGGGTGAGGTTGAGCTCTGTCCAGCACAGGAGCGGCCAGGACGGAAACCAGCTTGGTCTTTAGTCAGCTTGGTGTCTGTGAGTGGTATGAGGCGTTGGAGTAGCAGCCTCTCTTGTAGGTGATGCAGAGGAGGTAAATGGGTCGGTAGCTCTTTGGGGGTGATGGGTCTTTGCCAGGTTTGGGGATTGCAACCACTTTGGCCTTTCTCCAGACAGAAGGGATGGTTTTCTGTGCCATGCATTTATTCAGTATCCCCACGAGCCAGGTCTTTGCGTTAGGTCCCAGGTGCTGTATCATTTCTGCCAGTATGTCATCAATCCCTGCTGCTTTTCCGGGTTTCAACTTTCCCATTGCAGTTTCGAGTTCTTCTAGGTCGAAGGGTTTGGTTTGAGGGCTGGCTGATTGAGGTTGGTCTGATACCACTGTGTGATGGTATTCTCCTGTGGGTCGGTGGCGGTGTTGGTCACAACTGGTGGCCAACAGTCGTAACCAACACCGCCACCGACCCACATAGAATACCATCGCACAGTGGTATCAGACCAACCACAATCAGCCAGTCCTCAAACCAAACCCTTCGACCTAGAAGAACTTGAAACTGCAATGGGAAAGTTGAAACCCGGAAAAGCAGCAGGGATTGATGACATGCTGGAAGAAATGATACAGCACCTGGGACCTAGCGCAAAGACCTGGCTTGTGGGGATGCTGAACACGTGCATGGCACAGAAAACCATCCCTTCTGTCTGGAGAAAGGCCAAAGTGGTTGCAATCCCTAAACCTGGCAAAGACCCATTATCCCCGAAGAGCTACCGACCCATTTCCTTCCTCTGCATCACCTACAAGCTCTATGAGAGGCACTAACATTTCTGAACAGACTATATTTACATCAATATGTCTGGGTCCCCACATACTCACTCAGGGTTGACGTGTCACACCTGCAGTGATGGGAGGGGCACCAAAATGTGGTGTTTTGATTGGTTGATGGGGGCACTCCCTTAGTATAAAAGTGTATGTTTTGTGTACACATGACCTGATGAAGATCAAATAGATCGAAACGTTGTCAGTATTTCAATACAGAACGTTTTTTTTTACACCTGTGATGTGCGGGCTCCATCCAATACCTACACCAGTTGTGATGCAACAGAGTTTGCTGTGACCGTTGTGAATTATGGGTGGTGTGGTCTTTGCCAAGACGGTGGATTGTGGCTCATGCCTTCCTGCTGTTATTTGTCATGTTGGTGTTCTCTATATCTTTTCGTCCTGGGCATGACGTTAAACTGTTCCGTTCGAGAGGACCGGAAACCCTCGAATGTAAACAGGAGTAGCAGCCTCTCTTGTAGGTGATGCAGAGGAGGGAAATGGGTCGGTAGCTCTTTGGGGATGATGGGTCTTGCCAGGTTTGGGGATTGCAACCACTTTGCCCTTTCTCCAGACAGAAGGGATGGTTTTCTGTGCCATGCATGTATTCAGTATCCCCACGAGCCAGGTCTTTGCGTTAGGTCCCAGGTGTTGTATCATTTCTGCCAGTATGTCATCAATCCCTGCTGCTTTTCCGGGTTTCAACTTTCCCATTGCAGTTCCGAGTTCTTCTAGGTCGAAGGGTTTGGTTTGAGGGCTGGCTGATTGAGGTTGGTCTGATACCACTGTGCGATGGTATTCTCCTGTGGGTCGGTGGCGGTTTTTCGCGTCTCGGTTCCTCAGGTGCAAGCTGCATAGTTGGGTTTGTGTGTGTCTTTCTTTTTCTGTCTTTCTTTCTAAGGACGGAGATCAAGGTAGACGCCGTTGGAAGGCTCAACACAAGCCGATGCCCCTAGAGATCCATCCCAAAGCTTCCCTCAGGGAGTTCAGCAAGCCAGCTAGCCAGCAAGCCTGCCCAGTCAGCGAACGCAGCCAGTCGGCTCCGCCAGTCAGCCAGTGTAGAAAGTCAGGCTGCCAAGCCAGAGCATATCAGCCGTTGCAGTCAGCCACTGCAGCCATACCAGCCTTGCTCAGTCAGCTCAGCCAGGCCTCTCTCGAGGCCTGGCTCTCTGTCTGCCTGGCCCGGTCTGCCCTGCCCTGCCTTGCAGCAACAGAACCAGCCTTTCTGGCAAGCCAGCCAGCTCAGAATGCCAGCTGAGCAAGCCAGTGCAGCAGCAAGCCCAGACTAGGTTACCGCAGCCTTACTGTGCAGCCACAGCCACTCAGCCAAGACCAGCAGGAGCTGGCCAGGCTCCAACCCTTGCAGCGCAGCCTTAGGCCGGATAGTCCCCCTGCCTGCACTTTGTTGCCTTCCTGGCCTGTCTGCCTGCCTAGGCGCCTCGGTCTTCCTGTCTGTCTGCCTTGGCCTGCCTGTCTGAAACTGGTTTAGACTAACTGCGTGCTTGCCAGCTGCGTTGGCTTGCTGAGCTCGTATTCTGAGCTGGCTGGCTTGCTAGCAAGGCTGGTTCTGTTGCTGCAAGGCAGGGCAGGGCAGACCGGGCCAGGCAGACAGAGAGCCAGGCCTCGAGAGAGGCCTGGCTGAGCTGACTGAGCAAGGCTGGTATGGCTGCAATGGCGGACTGCAAGGGCTGATATGCTCTGGCTTGTCAGCCTGACTTTCTACACAGGCTGACTGGCGGAGCTGGCTGGCTGCGTTGGCTGACTGGGCGGGCTTGCTGGCTAGCTGGCTTGCTGGGCTCCCTGAGGGAAGCTTTGGGATGGATCTCTAGGGGCATCGGCTTGTGTTGAGCCTTCCAACGGCGTCTACCTTGATCTTCATCCTAAGAAAGACAGACAGAAAAAGAAAGACACACACAAAGTCAACTATGCAGTTTCCACATGAGGAAGGCAGGCAGGCACGCAGGCAGGCACAAGCTGCCTGCGTGCTTGCTTCGCCCTCCAGTTGCTGCTCCAGTTATTTGTTTTCCCTCAAACCCATCCTCAATGTGTTGGGTGAGGTTGAGCTCTGTCCAGCACAGGACGGGACGGAAACCAGCTTGGTCTTTAGTCAGCTTGGTGTCTATGAGTGGTATGAGGCGTTGGAGTAGCAGCCTCTCTTGTAGGTGATGCAGAGGAGGGAAATGGGTCGGTAGCTCTTTGAGGATGATGGGTCTTTGCCAGGTTTGGGGATTGCAACCACTTTGGCCTTTCTCCAGACAGAAGGGATGGTTTTCTGTGCCATGCATGTGTTCAGCATCCCCACGAGCCAGGTCTTTGCGTTAGGTTCCAGGTGCTGTATAATTTCTGCCAGTATGTCATCAATCCCTGCTGCTTTTCCGGGTTTCGAGTTCTTCTAGGTCGAATGGTTTGGTTTGAGGGCTGGCTGATTGTGGTTGGTCTGATACCACTGTGGGATGGTATTCTCCTGTGGGTCGGCGGCGGTGTTGGTTACGACTGTTGGCCACCAGTTGTGATGCAACAGAGTTTGCTGTGACCGTTGTGAATTATGGGTGGCTCCCTGAGGTCCTTGATCGCCATTGGGTCCAACAGTGGTCATTGAAGCGTGCACACACACATGCACACATGCACCTACACACGCACAGGCGCACATGCGTATGCACACCTGGACCTTTAAATGAACAACAACACAAAAACTAAGGCACTGGTGTCGGACTTCTGGTTTACCGGAACGGGGTTCAACTCCCTGCAGTGCCCTGCTCAATGTGTTGTATTTCATTCATTGGTCCATGGTCTCAGGTCATTGAGCGGCACGCTATAGTGCGCGATTCTTCATCATTGTTGAGGATTTTTTAAAGGTGAAAATCAAGGAAAAGCAAAAGGCTATAGTCCATGGTCACGGACTGCATACTGGTCAAGGTCATTTATACTGGTGAAGATCATTTACTAGTCTTATAAAGGTCATTTATACTGGTCAAGGTCATTTACTAGTCTCATGAAGGTCATGTATACTGGTCACAGTCATATACTGGTCACGGTCATTTCTACTGGTGAAGGTCATTTATACTGGTCAAGGTCATTTGTACTTGTCAAGGTCATTTATACTGGTCAAGGTCATTTACTAGTCTTATTGAAGGTAATTTATACTGCTCAAGGTCATTGATATTGGTCAAGGTCATTAAGTGGCACGCTATAGTGCACGATTCTTCATCATTGTTGAGGATTTGAAAAAAGGTTAAATCGCAGAAAAGCGAAAGGCTAAAGTCCATGGTCACGGAGGGCATACTATAGTATGTTGTTTTTCTTTTTTTGGTGGTGTGCGGGCTCCATCCAATAACTACACCAGTTGTGATGCAATAGAGTTTGCTGTGACCGTTGTGAATTATGGGTGGTGTGGTCTTTGCCAAGACGGTGGATTGTGGCCCATGCCTTCCTGCTGTTATTTGTCATGTTGGTGTTCTCTATATCTTTTCGTCCTGGGCATGACGTTAAACTGTTCCGTTCGAGAGGACCGGCAACCCTCGAATGTAAACAGCCACGAAAGGAAACTATGTGTGTGTGAGGTGTTCTCTATCATTTAATTCCAGACTTTCCTTCGTTCATTCCCAACTTCACTGTCTATCTCCTGTGTTCTCCATTCATCTTGAGCGATACACAGTTGTCTGATGTGCGGGGGGAGGTGCCGGCTAGTGCATAAAGGCACGGGACAGGTGTTGTCTTGACGCATCCCGTGTTGATGCGACAGGTGTCATTTAGGGCTGTGTCGACCAATTTGGTGTGACGTGATCGGCTCCAGCTTGAGCAGGCATACTCTGCTGTAGAGAAAGACAGGGCCATGGCAGTTGCACGGATTGTTTGTGGGTCTGCGCCCCTCTTGGAGTTCACTAGTTTTCACAGGATGTTATTGTGGGTGTTGACCGTGGCTTTTGTGTTCTCCAGGTGTTTTTTGAAGAAGAGGGTCCTGTCCAGTGTAACTCCAAGATACATGGGGTGGGTATGGTTGGAGAGTTTGTGACCATCCCAAGTGACGCTCAGTTCTTTTTTCGCGTCTCGGTTCCTCAGGTGGAAGCTGCATAGTTGGGTTTGTGCGTGTCTTTCTTTTTCTGTCTTTCTTTCTTAGGACGGAGATCAAGGTAGACGCCGTTGGAAGGCTCAACACAAGCCGATGCCCCTAGAGATCCATCCCAAAGCTTCCCTCAGGGAGCTCAGCAAGCCAGTTAGCCAGCAAGCCTGCCCAGTCAGCGAACGCAGCCAGTCAGCTCCGCCAGTCAGCCAGTGTAGAAAGTCAGGCTGCCAAGCCAGAGCATATCAGCCCTTGCAGTCAGCCACTGCAGCCATACTAGCCTTGCTCAGTCAGCTCAGCCAGGCCTCTCTCGAGGCCTGGCTCTCTGTCTGCCTGGCCCAGTCTGCTCCGCCCCGCCTTGCAGCAACAGAACCAGCCTTTCTGGCAAGCCAGCCAGCTCAGAATGCGAGCTGAGCAAGCCAGAGGTTGGGTGAGGTTGAGCTCTGTCCAGCACAGGAGCGGCCGGGACGGAAACCAGCTTGGTCTTTAGTCAGCTTGGTGTCTATGAGTGGCATGAGGCGTTGGAGTAGCAGCCTCTCTTGTAGGTGATGCAGAGGAGGGAAATGGGTCGGTAGCTCTTTGGGGATGATGGGTCTTTGCCAGGTTTGGGGATTGCAACCACTTTGGCCTTTCTCCAGACAGAAGGGATGGTTTTCTGTGCCATGCATTTATTCAGTATCCCCACGAGCCAGGTCTTTGCGTTAGGTCCCAGGTGCTCAACTTTCCCATTGCAGTTTCGAGTTCTTCTAGGTCGAAGGGTTTGGTTTGAGGGCTGGCTGATTGTGGTTGGTCTGATACCACTGTGCGATGGTATTCTCCTGTGGGTCGGCGGCGGTGTTGGTTATGACTGTTGGCCACCAGTTGTGACGCAACAGAGTTCGCTGTGATCGTTGTGAATTATGGTTGGCTCCCTGAGGTCCTTGATCCCCAATTCCCCATGGGGTCCAACAGTGGTCATTGAAGCGTGCACACACGCACGCACACACACATGCACCTACACACGCACGGGCGCACATGTGCATGCACACGCTAACCAAATGTAACTCTGAGAGTGTAACACATGTAACCAAATGGACCCTTACAGCTCTAACTCTGAGAGTATATATGGTGGCCGACGGGCACGTACAGGTCTAGTGTAACCAAATGGACCATTTGGTCCATGTCTGTAAGTCTGAGAGTGTAACACATGTAACCAAATGGACCCTTACAGGTCTGTCATTCTGAGAGTGTAACACATGTAACCAAATAGACCCTTACAGGTCTTTAACTCTGAGAGTGTAACACATGTAACCAAATTGACCCTTACAGGTCCAACACTGGTTATCGAAGCATGTACACACGCACGCACGTGTAACCAAATGGATCCTTACAGATCCAACACTGTTTTTTGTTAATCATCGAATGAAATGTGGGAGGTCGGCAAAAGAGAAAGTTTAAAAAAGCAAAGCAAAGGTAATTCGAAAATGTTATTTTTGTGCTTTTGTGTTTCTCTTCTTTATACATTACTTTACTGTTTGAAATGTAAAATTTACATTTCAACGAAAGGACCTGTAAAGGACAACACAAAACCTAAGGCACTGGTGTCGTACTTCTGGTTTACCGGAACGGGGTTCAACTCCCTGCAGTGCCCTGCTCAATGTGTTGTATTTACATGGTTCATTGAACGGGGTTCAACTCCCTGCAGTGCCCTGCTCAATGTGTTGTATTTACATGGTTCATTGGTCCATGGTCTCAGAGGTCATTGAGCGGCGCGCTATAGTGCGCGATTCTTCATCATTGTTGAGGATTTAAAAAAAGGTGAAAATCACGGAAAAGTGAAGGGCTATAGTCTATGGTGTCGGACTGCATACTGGTCAAGGTAATTTATACTGGTCAAGGTTATTTACACTGATCAAGGTCATTTATACTGGTCAAGGTCATTTATACTGATCAAGGTCATTTATACTGGTGAAGGTCATTTATACTGATCAAGGTCATTTATACTGGTGAAGGTCATTTATACATGTCAAGGTCATTAATCCATGGTCTCGGAGGTCATACAATAATAGTATGTCGTTTTTTTTCGATTTCGGAGGATTTGAAAAAAAAAAGGTGAAAATCGCGGAAAAGAGAAAGGCTATAGTCCATGGTCACGGACCGCATACTGGTCAAGGTCATTTATACTGGTCAAGGTCATTTATACTGGTCAAGGTCATATATACTGGTGAAGGTCATATATACTGGTGAAGGTCATTTACTAATCTTATGAAGGTCATTTATACTGCTCAAGGTCAGTGATTGATTGATTGATTGTCGAATTACAGTACATTTCAAGCACAAACTCAATACTAAAAAGTTCCAGCATGTGTCTCCACAGTAAGCTGAATAACAAAGTGTGAATGTAGTTTCTAGGTGAAAGTGATTTTTAAATTTCCCCATTGACATGCATGGGAAAAGGCAAAAATTCACATTCAAGTATTTGTTCCTCGGAGACTGTAATCACTATAGTTACAAAACTTTTAGGGATAATTCAACATTATCCCTAAAATTATTTAACCCTAAAATGTTATCGGTCAGCCTCATGGTGGCGCTATAACAGCCCACTTTACCTTTTGGCTTATAACTCTTGAACCGTAGGTCGTAAAATAAAAAATATTTTTTCCCTGGATTCCTTGGGTCATGACGCATCTCCCCATATAGGCCACGCCCATTTCCGCCATGATAGATTTTCCGCCATTTTGAATTTTGAAAGTGCGTATCGTTCGGCCGTAATCGTCTTCCGAAGTTAGTAGGAGGGGCCTATATCACAAAAAATGCCATAAATCACGAACGGAATGTCCAATCCATCCCACATTTCAATCACATGTCCGGGGTGGTTCAATCAACCAAGTTCTCCAATTCCATTTTCATCCATAGGGGGTGCCGCAAATGCGAGAAATGTAACCGTTTGTCGCAAAAACATGAATTTCGGGGGTTAAATCCCCTCCGAATTACTTACACATGATCTAAGGCGTGACTTGAAATTGTAATTGGCTGGCAATACTAGTGGGAGGGGCATATGTAAGCCACTGCGGCAACCACACTCTGCAATGTTTTTAAATTGCAAATTTTCTAGTTTGGCTTGTTTCCCAACTAATTTGGTTATGTTGTGGGTTGAGCCCAGGCAGGTGCCCTCATAATTGGCCACCTCCTTTGGATTCACCCTGCTGACTCCTGAGGCTCCCAGCAGGTGCACTGGTCTATGTTGTTCCCTAATTCTATTATCTGTAGGATTAGGAAGACAGTCTTTCCTCTGAGGTGAAAAGCCTGGTGATGCAAGGTTAGGAAGACAGAGTGATCTGTGGGCCAGATGAGTGACAAAGTGAATTTAACGTTGTTTAAAGTCATTTAATGCAATCAAATATGACTTTTCTGTGTGGATGTATGGGCTGTCAAGGCCAGAAAGTAGTTTTTTGCCACTCAGAAGGCATTTCCGCATAACTTCCTGGTATGATGATGATGTCACAAGCATCCCCTATTACTAATCCTCTGTGACATAGATTTCGCCTCTTTGTCTGCAATGAAACGATCAATTGACTCACTACTATCAGTGGGTTTGTTGCGTAAGCCTTACGTAAGTCACTCAAAGTAGAGTTCAATAAAGCCAAATAATTATTCATAAATGCTAGGCTAGGGTAATATAGCTCTGGTCCATAGCTCTAATGCCATTGCATGCAACGGCATTAGAGCTATGGACCAAAGCTAGGGTAATGATAGTGTTTCAGAATCGTATTATTTCATTCCTTATTTAATACCTTTCTTTAAATAAATAAAGTTATGGATTAGAGGTAGATTAATTGTTTTTAAAGTAAAGCATACAGGCTCAAAGAAAGACCTTGTTTTGAAACCTCCAGTAAAACACTCTGCCCTGATGAAAAACCGAGTCACCTGACAAACACTGTGACTGCAATGCAGAAACAGCACGCAGGGCTCTCCTGAAGAGAGTCTCAGTGGGCCGTGCTTCTATCATCACCATGTCTAATCAATTCCCAGTGTTGCTGACGTGCTAACAAGACGGTGTCACAGCACACCTACCACCCCTAACAATTAAATTCATTAGAAGCATCATGTTCTTCCCCCTTGGTGGAACATTGATAACAAGTCACTGGCAATCTTTACCATCGCCAGCACAGAGGCGCAAAGGGCTGGTGAATAGTTGAAAATAGTTGTTTAATAAATAATATAGTTTAGAATGATTATGAGTAGGCTATAGTGTGGATGTTAGGTGCAAGCATTATAGTAGCCAGTTCTGCTTGAACTCCTTGTCTATCTTAAGTTGACACATCTTCCTTGTATGTTCTTGTATGTGACAAGTCTCTGTCCAGATATGATGGGCATACACAGGGCAAGTGAGTGTTTAAATTAGCAACAGTTGAACCTGCCATGACCTTCTGTTCAAGACTTGACAGATTTATAGGGTCCTCCTGTCTGCATGGTTCTAATCATTATCATCATAGTATGCTCTCATTACCATATATGGATACAATGGCACTAGAGGAAGGAGATATTTCTCATTCAGTCCAGACTGTGTTCTGTTTCTGCAAATGAACAAAATAAACTCCTCCTTAAAATAGAAGAAATATAGCAATTGCCTCTACAAGTAGCAGAAGTTACCTACAAGTTTGTAGATCTGCTATTTTTTTAAACCTAAAACATATTAGTGTGGAATGGATGTAACTTGGACCGGGGAAATGTTCTTGAGTTGACAGGGATCTTTAAAGATTCCATAGCTGATTGTCTGACCTTGTTGGGGATTGATTGTCATGTGGACCTCAATTCCAATTTATTGTAGGGTACATCTCCTGTAAGTAGCACAGTTTGAAACGTAAGACCAATCAAATCTGAAAGACTCACAAACATTCCTGGAACTTTAGGTAGTAACACTGAAAGTGTGTTTGGTCACATGAAACAGACACTATTAGCCTATAGAGGTACCAACACTTTATAAGCCCCATATTGAGGAAAACACCTGATTTAATATCAATACGCAGTTAGTTAGGATTTAGGAGGTTGTTGAGGGAAAGATCTTGGTTAATGGTCTGGTAGTTGTAGAATATGGCCATGCAGATTACGGCATTAGTGCTTTATATGACAAGCCTTGCACGGGGATGAGGAGAGTGTGGAAATCAGATATGGGAGAAGGCCTTAAGAGGCGGCTGTTCATAGCTATTGTGGAGTCAGTACTGCTGTATGGGGCCGAGACATGGACCTTTACAATACAACAGGAAAAAGCCCTGGATGGAGTATACACAAGAATGCTACGAATGGCACTAGGTGTCACATGGACTGCATCAGAAATGTGGACCTCTATGGGGACCTACCACGGGTCAAGGACAAAGTCAAAGAGTGAAGGATGAGGCTGACAGGGCACTGCGTCAGCCACCCAGAACTTGACCCTATGGGAGCCAACCCAGGGCAAAGCCAGGAGGGGAAAGAACCGTACCACCTATGTAGACGTGCTGCGGCGCGACAACTTGGCTGACAACACTGCAGAGCTCAAGAACCTGATGTTGGATAGGAAATTGTGGAGGGCAGCGATCCAGGAATCCTGAGTTGGTGATGGCCAGACCTCACTCTCGCAGCAACTACAGCAATGACAGGCAATAGGCTATGCTACAAATATGCATGCTAATAAGCGACTAGTTAATGGGACTGGGGAATGTATACCTACCTTAATAAAAAGTGTCACCAAACTTTCTCTTTACATTTTAGGAAACATGGGAAATGTGGGCTACAGGGAAAATAAATGCTCTGCTAACTTTACTGTACATTCCTGTGTTGTTCTGCTGCCCTCTTGAGTTCAACCAGAGACATACATTACTAGTAGACTAGAGTTTTGATTGATTGATTGAAATATTTATTAACAGTTTGCAGAATTACAGTAGGCTACATTTCAAGCACAAACTCAATACAAAGACTGTTAACTGTGAGTGGATGACCCAATTAAGCATTACACTTGTTTACAACAGGATCCACATTGTTCAATTCATCAAAACATTTAGAGACATACAAATAGACACTTCTATGTAGCTAAAGAACAGAACAGGAATTCATCATATAGGAAGCAAAAAGGAAAAAGATACATATACAGTGAGGGGAAATGGGGGGGGTGGGCGGTGGGGGGGATTCAGATTTTACAGAGGCCAGTTTCGAATTGCAGCCATCCGTAGGTGCCCTTTGAGAGCGGTTTTGAAGGAGTCAAGGGATTCACATGTCTTAATGACTGTTGGTAGGGCGTTCCACATTTTGGTGGCATAGGAGCGAAAATAATTTAGTCCCTTGTTTGTGCCGATCTGGGTTGTACATGGTTTGTTGCACTCCCTCTGGTGTTGTGGGTGTGGACTTCGTTTACATTATTAAGGAAGTATTTAGACAGGTACATGGGTATCTTGGTGGTGTATCGAATCTTGTGGACCAGACCCATTGCAAGATGCTGTACTCTGTCGTCGACCCTATAAGCCATCCCAGCCTGTCAAAGTGGGCAGGGGTGAGGGGTGAGGGGTGAGGCCAAGTAGGAGCCTGACCAGTTTGTTTTGGGAGGTCTGGAGCCTTGTTTTAACTAAGGGCCTTTGAGGTGGCCATTTTATTACCGGGAAGATTGGCCTCCAGGATGGAACCTAGGTAGGTAATTTGATCTTTTCGTGTGATAATATTGTCACCCACTCTAACCAAGAAGCCATCTGCCTTGCTGAGATTACTATTTACTACTCAATCCACACTCACATGGAGCCTGTGTGCAAGGTTTAGTACCTACCGTACTGTACAACATCTTGCCAAACAAAAACATCGTTGGTGTTGGATAGATGACTAAACAAAGTGTACTGGCTTGGCGCCCAGCAGTCAGGCTTTTGCCAAGTTGACTCAGCACAACACAGAAATTAAAAATCACACCCGTGTGAACTGAGGGGCGCTAATATATTAAAGTCTAACTCATGTTGATTAGGTGATGTAAAACAAACGGTGCCAACACAAACATTAAATGCCATTAACAATAAAGATACAATATGACGTACATTTTCCCTTCATTGTCAATGGCATTTTTAAAACAAACATTGAACTAAAAACAATAGGCAAAAATAATAATAAAAAGGCAGGGTTGTTTAATTCTACATGCACAAATAATTCAGCACAATAGTTCAGTTGTGAGCTGAATTCATTCATTCACCTGGGCCTTGCCACTGGTACCGTATTATTGGTGATAAATGTTTAATCTCATGCAATTATACAATCTGAATACAGACAGTGGACTACATTACAGTAGGCCTAGGCCTACATGCAGTGAAGTCTCCATTGTGGAATCCAATGGCAACTGTGTACTTGTCACGATCGTGAGAGAGTGAAACGTTTTTGGAGCATGAGAAAGTCCATTCTGAATTGGTATGTGTCAAAGTTTGAGTGTTAATTGATTCTATAAAGTCAAGAGAGGAATAATCTAGTACAGTGGAGCCCTCTATACTGCTGGTGCTAGGGTTAATTTATTGTATTAAACGGTGAGTTAAACTAACTGGTGAACAGGTCAGGGGCCCCTTAATTACCATGAGGGATCTCTCTGAGAACCACTTATCTAGCGTTATTAAAATGTAGCCTGCTCAGTCATCACATTTTTAACTTTATATTAATGATAATGTCTCTGTAGTCACTATTCAGCTACTATATTAAAATGTAATACACTCATTAACTCTCATTATTGGCTCTATTTTCTGTCTGGCCGGGCCCCACCACCGACCAGACCAGTCAAGGACGGTTGTCGTGACATAAAAAAAGAGATGTGTTCTGAAACGTTGGCCCATGGCCCCCTGCTGTTCCAGCGCGTCCACGTGAGCCTATGTCACAACTGTTGTCCCCACTCCGTCCGTCCCCCCCCCCCACACACACACACAGACAAACCCGTCTTGTCATGTTTGAGAAACACGCGTCTGCTGCTGAGCGCACACACATCACATCGGAGGCAGTCCGAGGAGAAGTTAGAAGAACGGCAGTCAGTTACTAGTCAGAAAGAAGAAGCCAGCCAGGGAAGGAGAATGGCGCACAGAGGAGCAACGAGTCCCCCAGAGTTTTTAATGTCGAGAAGGACGCGTTTTTTCGTCCTCGCGCGGATTCTATTCGTCGCTCTTTTCCACGTGGCGCAGGCGAACAAGAAAGGTGCGTTGTTGTTGTCGTTTTGGGTGTTGTTTGTGGGTTTTAATTTGACTGTAAAGTAAGAAAGTGTAAACTCCAGAGGGAGGGAAGGAGGAGCAGCAGCCGAACTGCCAGCCAGCCAGCGTGTCTAGTCATCGAGCCTTTTAAATGGGCAGCTATGGGAAGTTAGCCTCCTACAAGTGGCTTTAGTTTGTTTGTTTTGTTTTTTTTGTCTGCTTATTTGGGTCTTCTTTAAAAAACGGCTTTGGTCGTTGGTTGTATAGCTCGGGTTCACGGCGAAATGTTTCTTCAAACGACAAAACTGTCCAAAGTTTGACCAGGACGCCCTCCCTTATCTACCGCGGTAGCGACACGAAGTTAGCCGCAGAGCTAGCGTGAAGTTTTAGTGCAAGTTAGTTCCTACACAACCACCTTCATTTTACACTCTGCGGCCGAAAAGTTAAGACATTTAACTCAGAGTACACCATTCTCATATAGCCTTTACACTTGTATCCTCTCAGTTACTAATTGATACCTTTTTTATAATGTATATATATATATATTAGAAGTTTTTCTTTTCGGCAAGCGACACCGCCTCCACCCAGGCACCCACCACCAAAATAGATATTTGAAAGTAGATGTCTATAGTTCCTACACAACCCAACCACATTCATTTATTCTCTGCGACCGCAGGCGTCCCTTGCCCGAAAAGTTAACATGTACTGTAAATTGTTCCCTTTTTGTTTAACTTGTCTTGTACCCTCTCAGAGTTACACATGGTTGGATACATTTAGTACAAGATTGAATATTCTACTGTGTTTTTGGCCACCCAACACCACCACCACAAATAAAACATAGCCATGGAGACAGACATGTTTTGATTCTCACGGAAGGTTGACTGATCAGCTCTATGGAGACAACGGGGAGAAAACAACTTTCTTTGCTTATGTTTGTAGTCGGTGAATAACTTATGTATAGGCAATTATTTTCATAATTATTCATAGCCGTAGAATCAATACTATCATAGATGTATTTGATAGATTTTCATATTTGCATATATGATAGATATGCAAATGTAAATCTATCAAATGCGTCATATTATTATTATTAATTGAATTGGATAGGTTAATAAAGTTCCATATGGAATATTTTCAATCTGCCATACAAATCCAAGCTCTGTTATGTGAATCAAAACTGTAATACTTACAAACAGCAAAAACATGTATGCTGTTGTCACTTGTAAGTTGTCACACACACTTTGTAGCAGCTATTATAACTAAGCCTGGTTGGATGTCTCATGAGAATAAAATGCAATGTTACCTGGAGAAGAGAGTTAAGTCAACATCACAAGCCTATATATTCACATACCTTAGATGACTTTAAGCCAACTTGTCTTACAGGTAATACTGCAGTACAAAAACAAAACAGTTTTGTTTCCCAGAATGGAGTAGGATTTTTAAGGGCAAGAAGGCTAGGTTCCAGTTAGCCTCGGTAACCAGGCTTTTAGGCTCCAGTCCGTGTTACTGTTACAGTGACACTGAAACTAGGTATGAATAAGTTCTGGACAGATGGTTGCAGTACTGTTCGATGAAGAGCCCCACTTCCTCTTTGATAGAAATACATGTTTGCTTCCACTATTCCTTGAAAGCAATCAGAGAAAAGTTGTCATGAATGTTTAACTTTAAGCAGTGTTATCAGGGATTGATTGATCGCAGAATGGGTACATTTCAAACAAAAGCACAAGTCAATACAAAAACTGTTACTGTGGATGACACCATGATAAAGCATTACACTTATTTACAACCGGGTCCACCATTTTCAATTCATCAGAGAGATGCTTAAGTGGCCTTGGCCTAGGTAATTTTGGTGTGTGTGTGTGTGTGTGTGTGTGTATACTGTATATATGTGTGTGTGAGTGTGTGTGTGTGTGTGTGTATACGTACATACATTCATACATACATACATACATATATACACACACACACACACACACACACACACACACACACACGTGCAAGCCTGACCCATATATCAGTCTTCATGACTTTCTTTTTTTGGTATCGCAGTAGCAGACGATGTGTCCTGATTTTTAACCACTTTCATCCTCATTCTTAAGTCAAAATGTTAAAAAGTTTACAAAAAATAGCAGATCTACAAGACAATATACGCGTGTATTTGGTATTTAAGTGATAATGAATGGCTTAAGAGTTTAAATACAATTATAGTTAAATGTTCTCTTTATAAATTAAAAACGTTTGCACCTTTTTGATAGAATATTGGTAATTGGTGCTCGCATCTGACAAAAAATGATTAAAAAAAATCAACTGTACCTAACATGTATGTATCATGTAGGCTATGTATATATTTATAAAATTGACTGCTGACCATTCTCTCTCCACAGCTTTTATTCAGACAGACACAATCTTAGAGGTGTTTCACTTTGGGGATGAAGGCCTCTTGCAGGTAAGATGAGTCTCATTTCTTGCCTCCTGGTTAGTCTGGCTGATAAACCATGGGGTGGGTGTATGATAAACTATCAGGACCTATGCATGCATTGCTAGGTCCATGTGGGAGTGAAGTTCAGATCGGTATCACCTGCGTTACTTCCTCTATAAGACCGTTATCAGTAGCCATTTGTCAGCGGCAGGGTCTGTTGCATGCCAAGCTTTCAGATGATGAAGGGGCAGCATGATCGCGGCGCTTTGTAACTCTAGTGCTAGTTTAGTAAAGTTCTATAGCTGCTATCAACTATACTCGGCACCCCCTCTGTTGAGATCATAGACTGTAAAAAAAATATGGACAAAGCGTTCCCCGGGTCTAACATGGACGTAAAATGAAGCCTGTTATTCCTGCACTGTAAGTCGCCATCTTTCTAGATCCGTTTGGGCCCAGCTGGCCATTGGCTGGCTCCGTTTTGGCCCAGCTGGCCATTGGCTGGCCCAGACACGAGGCGGGACTTCCCCCCCTTCTTCTCTGTTGGTTTTTATTTTGACTAGGGGAATCCCGATCATAGACTGTAACGGTAGCCACGCCCCTCAGAACATGCGCGACTTTATGGTCATTTTTTTAATTAATGGGACCATAATTTTCCAAAAAGAATATTATGACATTAGAAATGAGACTTTAAACTAGTGACTGGAAGCAGAAAGTATTCATGACCATGTTTATTAAGGTAATACAGTCTAGGTGAAGTTGGGCCCAAATACATGGACTTCTATGGGGCTATGGGTTTTTATGGGTCCAATGCATAGACTGTAAAAAATATGGACAAAGCGTTCCCCGGGTCTAACATGAACGTAAAATGAAGCCTGTAATAATATGCTAATTCCTGATGTAAGTCGCCATCTTTGGTACCAGCTGGCCATTGGCTGGTTCCGTTTTGTATACCAGCTGGTCATTGGCTGCCCAGACAACGAGGCGGGATTCCCCCCTTCTTCTCCGTTGGTTTTTATTTTGACTCGAGTGGGAGGGGAATCCCGATCATAGACTGTAATGGTAGCCACGCCCCTCAGAACATACGCGATGGTTTTTTTTCTTTATGGTCATTTTTTTAATTAATGGGACCATAATTTTCCAAAAAGAATATTATGACATTAGAAATTAGACTTTAAACTAGTGACTGGAAGAAGAAAGTATTCATGACCATGTTTATTAAGGTAATACAGTCTAGGTGAAGTTGGGCCAAAATACATGGGCCTCTATGGAGCTATGGGGCTTTTTGGGTCCGGTCCAGCGCCACAACAGGCCATTATATGAACTACCGATTTCAAATGAGGCTTCACGAAATATCTGGCTGACTGCCCCCCTGGTCCAATGACAGCGCCACAACAGGCCATTATATGAACTTTCAGGAGTTTCAGGCTTCACAAAATATCTGTCTGACTGCCCCCCTGGTTGAGATAAACAAAAATATGTGCTGCCTGATGCCCTGCTCTTCATCCCTCCGAAAGAGACAGGGGGAAAAAGACCAAAAACATATTTATTTACTTCACTGGTGTTCATCCTTATTCAATGCTAAAATGCCCTCTTAGTATAACTGAAATGTATTATTAATTATTTATTAAGACGTGCTAAAGGCATGCAGAAACCAATAACCACCGATTTTGCTCAAACGACAAATAGAAGGACACAAAATTCTGTGTTGAGGTGATTGAGGTGTTGACTTGAAACTCAATGTTATTAATCTTATGATTTCATATAGCCAAGCTGTCGGCGGATGCGCCTGATTTCAGCTTTCAGTCATATTATTAACTGCAAAAAATGGCAGAGCAGCAGTGGCTGGCAACACAATACTGTAGCTAGTGGTGCTGAAACCTAACCTCCTCACTTGCTACTTCTTGTTTGAGCCAGAGAGTCTCTAACGTGAGTGTGAGTTGACCTCACGTGCACTGCTGAAGGCATCGTTCAGCAGCACCACAAGTTTTTCCATTATTCATTGGCCGCTTTCTCACTAAACTATCCTATGACAAGCTCGTAATCCTTATAACAACTAACATGTCGGGAGATGTAATGTGTGCGTGCACATTCAAGGGGAAGGAGCCAGAAAATTTGACTTTCTGACTAGCTTTATTTTTTATTTGACTCAGGACTGTGAACGATGACAGTACTTGGTTTAGACTAGTCATTGGTTAGACCAGTCATTAGTCCTACAACCTATCTCAAACCCTAAACTCCCACGGGGCAGCACACCTAAACCTAACCGTAACCCATATCTAACCAATGACTAGTCTAAACTAAGTATGCACCCCCTCTGTCTTGCTAGATGCCCTCTGACTTTTTTAGATGAGTTATGCTTTATTGATCCCTGTGGAGAAATGTGTCCTCTGCCTGACCCCACCTAACTTTTTGGAGCAGTGGGCAGCCACTGAGCAGTGCCTGGGGCCCAGCTTAAATATTATGTTCCAAAATATTTAATATATAATTAAGTGCATTCTGAATCGCATCTCTTAGCCTATGAGTAATACCTCAAGTTAAGCACTTTAATCATGTTTTTTTTTAACTGCAAAGGTTATAGCTTAGTTACATTTGTCACTTGTCTATTTCCTGTTATGTCCAATGAAACTATTCTTACTTTCTTTTACAGACAGAGTCTGACATAAATTCATATCATCAAAAAAGGTAAGACTTGATTATGTTTACTATTGCATTATTGTCTCTGACAGGCGTTGGACAGTTTTCATAAATAATCCTTGGCGTTTTGTAATCTAAGATTAGATTAGACTTTATTGTCTAGACTCGGATGGGAGAGGAGATTTTGTTGTTGGAGGACAGACACGTATGTGGCATTTGCATCGCATCAGTAGTCCAGGACGGAACAATGCAATGTCAGGCAAGTTGTCACTTGTCAGGTATACAGAAATGTGTTGTCGAGCTGCCTTTTCAAAGTATTTCTGGCATGGTCTACATGTTTACTCCTAATGTCCCATGTGACAAACGCCTCACTTTTGCATTTCTAAACAGCAGGTGGAAACGATTCAATTTCTTTTTCCTGATCTTTACAAATATGATTATGTAATACGTGCAACTGCCTATTTTATTCCGTCCTAAAAAGCCTTCCTCTCTGTGATGCAGATATGGATTCCCATCTCTCTCACACGCATGCAAGCACGCAAGACAATGGATAACTTTGAAGGGTTTAATAATGGCACAATAGCAGCAATTGCTTCCATCCTGAAACATATTTTCAGGCTACAGTCACTAGAAATCTCACATAGTGCATGCATGCTTTTGTAAGCTGAGCTTCAATGCAAGGATTTGTTGATTTTCCCAGTAAAAAAATCCCAAATGGCAACATGCCCGCAGCCCTGCAGTGTGAATATGGTCCATGGCTGTAGCGAAGAGGCTTGGCATTTGGTAGGTGTGGCAATGAAGCATGTCACCGTTTGCAGTATAGCACACCTTGTCCTAGTTTCCAACCTTGCTTTCCTGCAGCCTCTGTCGGCTAGCCGATTGCCCAGGGGCGGGAAGGACACTAGATTCGTCAGACTTTCATGAGAGATTTGTTTCAATTCTATTTGAAGATGCATCGTCATCTAACTAATACACATAGGGTTATAGGTAGCTCTGGTCCATAGCTCTAATGCGTTGCATTTAGAGCTATGTTACTCTCAACTTCCGCCGCTCGCATGAATGCAGACCAGCCTCTCCTCTTTAGCGTAAATAAAAATAACGTTTTTGCTACTCACCAAAACAAAGGCGGGTTGTGTCATTAGAAAGCTTACTTTCCTTAGTGGGAGCACTGGGAGCACTCTGAGCGGCGGCCCCCCACCACACGTATAAACGGTACTTTTTGGCCAAAAGGGGATTTTGTTTCCACCGGAAAAAAAATACTTTTAGTTACTCCACTGCGCCTTCTACCGATATTGCCCAGAGAATTGCCTCATAGACAATATTTTTCTTCCGGTGAAAAAAAAATCCCTTTCTGGCCAAAAAGTACCGTTTTACCGTGTGGTGGGGGGCACAGAGTGCTTCCACTAATGAAATGACACAACCCGCCTTTGTTTTGGTGAGTAGCAGGTAGGTTAGGGCGAATGTCTGGACTTCTTGAAAATTAAAACGACAATGAAAAACTCTGGCAAAGTTCGAAGGTATTTTAGGCATGTGATGTGTGTTTACACGTATGCACGTTTCAAGATTATTGACCACATACACGCACATTCTACGCAATTGTTTTCACCCCCCCTCCTGGTGGTTTACATCCCCTAAAAGCGAGTCCAGCTCTCATGCTCTGGAATTCGTCCAATCACAGTTCTCCAGATCAGAGGCCTGCGCTGCTTGGCCTTGTTGTGAACACGCCCATAGAGACCCACGTGTGAATCTGGCTGGGTGAGAGCTGTATGTCCTGTGTGTGTGTGTGTGTGTGTGTGTGTGTGTGTGTGTACACTCAACTCTGCCCTGCACCAGTATCCCTTTTGCAATGGGATGCGTCCCTCCACACGTACCCGACACAGCATGCCTTAGGAATGACATCACCTTGGGCATGGGTTGAAAGAGAACATGCCCCTCCCCATCTCCGGTCCCAGTGAAATAGCCACTATAGTATCCACAGCTAAAACACAACGTAGAGTCACAATGTTTAGGATGGGGGGGGGGGGGAATCCAATGTTATCCAATCAGGACATAGAACCCCACACAAATAATTTATCAGCTTCAATATGATGGAATTCTATTGTTTCATCATTTAAAATTGTACTTGTTTATCCTCTATCCTTTATCCTTCAAAACTTCAAAATGTGGTGTTGCACAAGGGCCCTTGGGCTTTTGCTGTTCTTCTCACCATAAAATATAGTTCAGCCTGGTCATATCATTAATTTGAACTTCAATATCGAAGCGAATGATGCACAATTGTACTGTTCATTAGTAGGCTGTTAAACCTAACAACGCAGATGCCTTAAGCTGCCTGACACCTGTCTGTCTGATCAATGTATAATGGATGAATAATTAGGGATGCACCGATCCGATACTCGTATCGGAGATCGGCGCCGATCCAGGCTAAAATTCTAGATCGGGTATCGGATCGGTGGCCGATCCATTATCCGATCCGATAATTATGTGTAATTACAGTATGAAAACAACTCTACCTCCTCTGTGACACAGCAGTGTAGTATTGACAGTATACTGTAACATGTGGAATGCAGCCAGGCTAGCCTGCTCACACATTAACCTGGTCTAATTGTTGCACAGTTATTTAATAAATAATTCAGTGCATTTATGTTACATTTTGTTTTACAAAGTCAAGCCTTGATGTTGCCTTACACAAAATAATGATTCCAGACTCCACACAGCTTAATAGGTTATTACGTTTCTTTGTGGGGGGTATCGGATCGGTACTCTGTATCGGCAGATACTGGACCCCCATGTATCGAAATCGGTATTGAATGCCAAAAAGCCGGATCGGTGCATCCCTATGAATAATAACTTTCTAAACATTAACATTCTTGGCAACCTGACTCCCTTGATCAAACCACAAATAATATGCCCATGTGTTATTTAGTTATATGTCTGATTTGAAGTCCTTTATAAACAATGTGACCTCAACAGCATTGTTTTGGAAATATTGCCAAGGTAGACATTAAAAAATCAGTTAATGCCCTCTCGTTTTTCTCACCCTATCTTAACTTTTATTTTTTTACCTCTTTAATGTAATGCATTTTGGGCTTCATATTTTGTGTGAAAGGTGCTATACAATTAAAGCTGATTACTATCAGGGCTCATAAGCACACACAACTGACTGTAGCTTCTATCGAGAAGATGTCACCTGTTTTCATTGGCAAAGCTTTGAATTCAGTTTGCATACAGTAGCTGTAGTTTTACTTGGTAATATGCCACTACGTCGCTGTGAGCGTACTTCACTGTATTTGTAAGGGAGGACACTGTAGCCTAAGTCATGTGTTTGAAAAGCTAGCTTGATGATAATAGGAGGTCAATGTCCGCCGACTGGATCAGTATGTGTTTATTAGTTCTTGTGATAAGGTTACTGTATCACCACCGCTGCTGCAGTTGAATGGGCTAATACTGTACAGACCCCCCTTTCTATACAGCCCTCAAAGATGTGTCTATATAGTATGTCTGGATTTTCTGCATTTGCCTTACCATTCTTGCTCAAATGTGTATCTCGATTTTCCTCCACAAGAAATTAGATCACGATTCTTTCACGAATCTCATTGTTTCCATGAAAATATTAGTTTTCTTTAGTCTGTAGTTACTGAACATTAATTACTACATTAAAAATGTGGCACCTCAGACCTGGAGCCAACTACTACTGTGGCTTTAAACAGATATCATCAAAGTGCTCGACTTAACCCTCTCTCAAAACATAAGAGTAACTAAAATGAATTCGACAGCCAACTAGTGCTGCACAATTCTTGCTAAAATTTAGAATTAGGTGCCAGAATCTAGATCTTGATCCTTTTTCGATTAATTGTGCGGCACTAATTTGCCCATTGCCTCGGGAGGAGCCGTGACTTTTAAACTCTGATTTGGTCATTATTGATTTAACGTAATAATGCTTATTACGTGGCTTGGTTGAATGCTTGATTCTGATGGCTCAATCACTGAATTAACTATCGGGTCGATGAAGACCCCTCCAAAATACACATTGGGGTCTATTATCACCCTGTATAGGCTTAGTTCTTAATAATGACTAATGATTCTACAGTATCAGCAATCTGTTTCTTTTTTGTAATCCAAAACGGCAATATACCGGTAGTGTAGTTTGCAGAGCCCAGGCAAATTTCCACATGCACTTAAACGTTCTGTGTTTTTGTGTCAATATTTTGGATGGATGGAGCAACAAAGGTTTCCTCAACAATCAGAAACCCAAATTAATTGCCAATGTGTTGCCCCCCCACCTCCCACGGAACTGAAACACTTAGTTCGACTTTTCGTTGCATTTATCATTGAGCCCCTGAAACATTTCTGAGTTAAAATTCTCATAGGGTATTTCTCTCTCGCTCATCTAGAACAGGAAGCTGCTTGTGGTCAGCCTGTTGGTCGCTTTGCAGTGCTGATGGATCCCTCTACAGATAGTGGGCCATTTCACACCTTCCTGCCTTCTGCTAGCACTTTTTACACCAATCATCTACTGCCATCATACGGTTTGTGTCTTGTGTCACTGTGCTGTCGTGGGCCAATCAGAAAATGACATGATTAAAAATGTTAACATGACGCAGAGCAACATTTTTGCTCCCCCAGGAGGAACTCTGTGTATATATACTCTCGCACAGTATTTATGACTTAACCTTGCAAACCTTACCCTACAGCTCTGATGCACTGTTTGCAGAAATCTGGAGCTTTCAAACTGCTTGTGTTCTCAAATCTATTTACGCTGTAGGACTTCTTGCAAACACTCATGCAAAATGTGAACCTCCAGGCTACCTTTTGCGGACTGATTGTGGCCATTAGTGTTGTGCAGGCGTCTCAATAGTGAGGGGCCAAGCAACATTAACCATTGCGCTGCCTCCAATGTTTTTGGCACTCTCTTTTTAATGAAACTCATGCTCGTGAGCTATAGAAGTGAATAATCTGTAACGGGAGAGAAATAATATGCACTGCCCTGTCGTCATCCTGAGCAGGTTTGACAGGTTTCCTGTTAACTGTGTTACACACGCACACGCACGCCGAACACACACACAAAACCCCTTTAACTTCCGAGGTATATCTGTTTTGACAGTGCCACCACCACCACTCACACTGTGGCACTAACATGAACACACAACAGTGCACCGCTGTCTGTGTCCTCCTAACCTGTCTCATTGTCTGTCCCTCCAGCCTGCCTCTGCACAGAGGGAACACCAGGCCCATACGCTTCGAGCCACCTATGCTCGACTTCCATGAACAGTGAGTACAAAATCCTTAACGTTCAGCCACTCCCAGCAAATCTGTCTGTCGTTATCTCCCACGCACTGTAGGTCAGAGCGTTGCTGTACTGTATCATCATGTAGAACATGCAGATCTTTGTGTATCGACTGTATGTTCGTGTTTCTTTTTCCGACGTAATGCCATGCTGCTAAATCTGTGAAATCAGCCTGTGCAACATGAATGGAATGTCTGGAATGACAAAACATAGGAAAGTGTGACAGTGTGGACTCTTGATGTGTTTCTGACCACCTGTTCACGATGCCATCACTGGCCACCTGGCAACCAGAGGAATCTGACAAATGTAAAACAACTGCAATATATGAAAAGCTGAAAGGAATATCTCTTAACTCGGATGATTTAGGTTATACTGTATTCATTATTTCCTGTAATGGAACTAGCACATTATGCTGGCTCTAACCTTGTTTTCAGTACCATTGGTTGCTTATAAAGTTGCTGATTTACCATTTGAAGCTCATTGCACTTTTAAGTTTCTCAGACTGTATAAGTATAATGTGAATTCGATCTCTCTGGGATGCTGCTGCTAAGTGGTCTCAGTTTAGTATAGATTGTATTGGACTGTCAGTCATGGACTGCCTTAAGAGTTGGCTAGACTCCCAGAAGTACTAATTGTATAATTACTACCTTTCGTTCTAATAGGGCCACTTGACCCAACAAGCGCACACGTTTGCAGCACCTGCCGAATGCATTTAGATTTATCTGTTAGGTGTTTTCACCACAGCGCTCTAGATCAGGGCTGAGCGGAAGACTAGAGTGGACCAAAAGGAAGCTTTAACTCGCACCGAGATTGTACAATCTCGCAGGCCGACCTAAAAATACGGAAACCAAGAAATTTAAAAATGTACCTTTCAACTCTCTTTGCAGTCAATGCAAAGTGTTGTTTTCTATAGGCCTACAGGTATGTCAAACCTTTGTAGCCTGTAGTGTTTCACACCGTGTCCCTTATTCTCATTCATCCGGAATCTTGTCTCGGCATTATTTACCTCCTGTTTTTCTCAATCGACAACTCTTAATACAAAAATTAGTTATTTACCACGTTGGATCCTGAGACTGTCAAATTCATGCTGCTTTCGCCAAACTCAACAATCCTTTTCTAGACTTCACTGATAATATCAAGTTGTTACAAACAGCATTGGTCTCTCACAGCATTGGTTACGAACATGCACTGCTCCCATGCTTGCGCTTAGGGTTAGGTTAGGGTTTGAGGTAGGTTGTCTGTCTAATGACTAGTAATAATAATAAAACTATTTGTATAGCACCGTTCATGACATGAAATGCAGCTCAAAGTGCTTTACACTACAGAGCAATAAAGAAAAAAGCTAAAGCATAAAACAACATTGCTTTGCCTCACCATGTTGGTGACACTATTGACATGTTTGTGTGTGCTTTCTTTGTATTTGTCCCTTATGTGATGCCCCACACATGTATGCCCAGGCCTGTTGGCATGCCAAAAATGGAAAAAGTTTACTTGCACAACCCAAGCCAAGAGGAAATAAGCTTAATATCGATATCAGCCACAACTGCGCATTTCCATGCGTCATTCTTTCAAAACAGGGTAGGTGATTTTTCTTTATTTTATTTTCTGTACATCAAAAGTCATTGTCATGCCCTGGTTTTTGAATTTTGACAGGAAGTCCTGTGGCACCAGCAGTCTTGATTTATTATTAACCATAATTAATTTACAATTTGGCCAAAAGTGTCTTCTGACCTGAATGTGTCCACTGCCTGGGAGAGCTGGTTTAGGACACTATTGACACGTGTTTGTATTTGTGGGTATTTCTGGCACAAGGCTAAATGCCAACAAGTCCCTGGTTCGATTCCAGGCTGGTCGTACCATTTGCTGCTTGTCACTCCTCTCTCTCTCTCCCCCCCCCAACCCCCCTACCAGTCAGGTGGAGGCCCAAAAATGAATGTGTGCTGTGAATGTTTCTTTAAATTTTATCCCACGATTTTGCAACCCTTTTCTTCACCCAGTGTCAATTATCTAATGTAATCCTGGGCGCTACACTTACTCTGCCAACCTGGGGAGGGCAGCGGACTGACCTCATGCTTCCTAATATGCATGAGGAGTCCAAGCTGCTTCTTTTCACCTGACAGGGGAGAGTTTCCCCGGTTGGACATAGCGTGTGGAAGGAACACGTTATTCCAACCAGTTCCTTTCCCCTCCATCAGGCCAGGGGGAGGTAGTTTAGAGACCAGGATTACGGCATGTTTTTGTGAGGGTACCTACCCTATAGGGGACACGGGGAGAACATGCAAACTCCACACAGAAAGGCCCTTTCGCCAACCCCACCTCGGGTATGGGCACTGTTGTGAATGTTTCATTAACAGTTGAAGCATCATTGGCTGTTTAATTTTTTTCTCAAATTTAAAGCTCAACATTTTCATTGTGATATACAGTCACTGAGCATAAATATAACCCGTAACCCTTTAGTGTCATTAGTTAAAATTGTGTGATGTATGTGGTTTTCTGGGTCAAGGCTTTCTCCTCTTGGGACACACTCACACACCGTCCGTGACCTATATACCTTCGAGCAACACTTGTCGAAAGGGACGTTGTAATGAAGTATATAAATGATCTAAAGCAGTCTAAAGTCAGTGACCTCACTAGGTTTACTCTGTAGGTGTACATTGAGAGTAGCAAATTAAGTCAGAGTATGTATCTAACATGAATCGCATAGTCAAACTCCTAGGGTTCATGGGGTGAATTTTATTCATTTGAAATTGGAACAATACAGAAATCAGACTTTTCTAACATTATGATTCATTGTCCCCAGCTCCCCACTATGAATCAATTGCTCATGCTTTAATTTAAACCAAATCATCATTTCAGTGTTCCTATGACGGAATGGAAGAATGAAAATATATTTGGGGTACATTGACATGGAATAGCCCCTTTTATATTGTGCCTGATCTGCAAATGGCCCAAAACACAATTATTGCAGACTTTAGCAAAATGTTAATGTCTACGTTAATGGTATGTAAATGAAGGCGCAAATGACTGTAGTAAGTGCCTTCCAAATGTAATGAAAATCTCCCTTGAGAATTTATACCATAGATCTAGTTCATAATATTTATCTGTCCAGTAACCTCACCAAAACAAATGACAAGCTTGCATTTTGACTAATGAAAGAAATATTCAGATTTCCCTTTTTCTTTCTTTTCTCTTTCCTTTCTCTACAGATAATTCATCCGGGGGGGAACACGTCGTTTGACGTCGTTTTCTTGGCACGAGTAGTCGGCAACGTAGAGAATACTTTATTTATTAATACCTCACATCACGGAGTGTTTACATATCAGGTTGGTGTGAAGTAGATAAATAGATAAATGAATGGAGAGCCCTGGCTATTGTGCACTGATTGCATTTTCTTGTTGTCTGAACACTAACAAAGTTCTTCTAATGCAGTGAAGAAAAAAAGTGTGGAACCTCAAATTGGGAAAATTTAATTTGTCCAAATTTCTCTCCAGGTATTCGGAGTGGGCATACCCAACCCATACAGATTACGGCCCTTCATTGGGGCCCGGGTGCCTGTCAATAGCAGCTTCTCTCCTCTTATCAACATTCACAACCCCCACAGCGAACCACTACAGGTAAACTCAACCTCACACCTGGTACTTGCTGTCAGGAATGGTACGTTCTGCACTGTTCCTTGGTTGTTGGTTGTTGGGTAATGATGATCCATGATCTTGTCTCTTTCATTTGCTTTGCTTTAAATTTTCTGGAAACCACATTGACAGCCGAAGCAAATTTTAACATAAAATCATCTTTAAGTGTTCCTCTAGTTTCCTTAAGTTCTGACCCAAGTCATGAAAGACTCCTTTCAGCGATGACTTCCGTCACACAAATGTTCTTTTGTTTGACTGAAATAACTGCAAAAAATAAAATCCCTCACGAATCAAATTTCTGAAATAACTCCAGGATGTCTGTGAAAAAGTTGTTGCCCCAGCTTTTAATGAAATGCCCGTGACTCGCCCCCTCTGCATACCCGATTCGCAGTCTCCTCCTTGAACAGCACAATGATCAAAACAATGAAAATGTATCCAATGATGATTTGACGAGATTATAGCCTTTCAAACCCAAAACTAAAGAATATTTAGCCTCAGACCCAAAACTAAAGAATATTTTTCAATACATTCTGTATTGATGTTGGTACCATTAGGAGAGATAACAGGCAAACCAAAGATAACAATTCTTCTACATTCTCTAATATTGTAGTGTAGACTTCTTGTAAAGTAAGTATTGCAGATAATGTAACACTTGAGAGACTAAAATGAAACCAAATGGACCCGGACCACTGGTTGAGAACCACTGCTCTATGACAAGTGACTATGCTTTTTGTCTAATTGCCTCCTGCTCTTCACAGGTGGTGGAAATGTACTCCAGTGGGGGTGACCTGCACCTGGAGCTGCCCACAGGTCAACAGGGAGGCACCCGAAACTTGTGGGTGCGTACAAGGATAGGCAGGAATTATGAATCATAAAATATGTGTTTTGTCATACCTTCTTCGCTACACATACTCAGTGTGTACTAAATACTAATAAAGCTCAGCGGTGGTGGTGAACCAACTAGGGCTTTAAGCAACTAGTCGACTATTCAACTAGTCGACTAGTAAATCCACTAGTCAACCTTGTTGGTGCTAGTTGACAATTCTTTTCTGAATTTGTAGGCCTCAAGATTAGGTAGATTATAGTCACCAATGTACATGTTTTTAAATGTACAAATATTTATTTGTAAACTAGGCAACTACCGGTAGTCAACTAGTAAAATTACTAGAAGTGAATGCCCTAGAACTAACGATAGTTAACTGTAAATAACAGCAATGGAGTAGAGACACTGAAATGAAACTGGTGCATACAAATTGGAGAGAAAAAATAAATAAAAAATAATATATATATATATATATATATATATATTTTTTTTTTTTAGTTTATTGAATGTAGGAGACTTATTTTTTGGGAGTGGAAGAAATTGTACCCCATCTGGATTTGAAGGTGTTGTGTTGCTCAAGTTCAGCAAAGAGTTAAGCGCTTGAAAATGGTTTAGATTAATCGGTGCAAGTACTAATCACTGCTTTCTCAAAATGCAGATCATAAATTGGAAGGCACATTTCTGAATCCGAGAAATGTCTTTTATAATGTCCTTTTCCCTCTCAGGAGATACCCCCCTTTGAGACTAAAGGGGTGATGCGGGCGAGCTTCTCGTCACGAGAGGCAGACAACCACACTGCCTTCATCAGGATTAAAACCAACGCATCAGACCCGGACCAGTTTATTATCCTCCCTGTGGAGGTGGAAGTCACCTCAGGTACACACACACACACACACACACACGGCCTGTTCTCTTTTATTTTTTCAATGTATTTTTATTGAGGCTCTGAAATTTCACAGCTGTTTCGATCGCAATACCATGCATATAGAACCACCCATTGTTTTAACACAACATAGAAAAACAACAAATACCACAATACGGACATTACACAGTCAAAAACAAAACAAAACAAAAATCAAGACAAACGAGTACACCACAGTCTTGACATGATTGTACATTCCAAGTTACTAGAGTCTTTTTGTTTTTCTCAACTGTTCAATAAGGTACATTAAAGCGCAGTCTAGAGGGGTCCGGTCCACTGTATCTAAGACCTACCTTCGTGAACCCTTCCATGTTATCGCGGAGGAGATAAGTCCGTTTCTCTAGACAGAGGAACCACAGTCATTACCTCCTTGTACCAATCACCCAGTGTAGGAGTGTCTCTATGAATCCAAAGCTTGAGTATAGTCTTTCTCGCTATGTAGTATTCCAACTAATTTGTTGTTGTCTGGTCCTTGCACTGGATACCGTCCTTAGCTGCTAGTACACACTGGAGAGGTGACAAGTTCAAATTATATCCAATCAAGGTGTCCAGCTCATTCTTCGCCTCATTCCAAAACACCTGTATCTTTGTACATTTGCAAAGCATATGTGCATACGTACCAACTTCTGTGTCACATTTATTACAGTTAGGAGAGCTGAGACCACACGGCCTTAATAAACGTATCACATTGACAGTCATGGTCCTGAATTGTCATGGCTGTGGATTAGACTCATGACCTTTGTCATGTCATCCTTTTTCTCTTTAATCTTAATGTCTCACACTGCTGCTAAATGAAGCAGAAAAGCAACGCATGCCATCTCAGTAAGTGTATTTTCCCCATTGGCTTTCGCCGCTTGTCGGGGCAGGACAGTCGAGCTGCAGGCTCGGCTTCGAGGCTGAAATTACTGCAGGGGCAGTTGAAAATGGCGATGGGCACATCTCATTTTTATGTAGTAAAACTTTCATTTTTTTTAGACCAATTTTAACCCATTTGTGGAAAGACGTCTAATTGCAGACTATAGCTCAGTGGGGATGGTGCAAGGCCCCCTCCGGGGGGCGTCAGGCCTTTCGAGCTGGCTAAACACTATGCCATCTAAGGAGGAAGGCTACTTACTGCCTGTCCTGGCTAGTAGGCTACCAGAGATGGCAGACTGATGTCTGGCCTGGGTTTCAGATTGATCGTAAAGTATACGGGTTGAAACTTGAAAGAGCATGTTTTACCTGAAGCCCAGATGAGTGCACCACTCTGCCATCCATTAACTGTCGCACAATCATCATTGCATGGAGATAAACGCTCATGTGAACATGTGGAGATAAACACTCATTCATGTGTAAGTGCTTTCCCCATTTATTACACATGACAGCTCTCGCATACAACCCACGACCCTCTGTCAACTGTTGAGCAGCATTCCAATGCAAGTCCGGGGATTGAGTTCCTGGAGGTTCCTTCCTCGAATTCACCTTGGTGTAATTGGATGAGACAGAAGAGACGGATGCCCTTTTTTCTTTTTAGCTCTGCCTGCCCGATTTCTTCCCACCATTTGATACCAAAGACCTTTGGCACAGTTTTGATATTCTCAAGTGTTTTCTTGTTTTGCTTGTTTTTTGGCTGGACTGCTAGATTGGTGCCAGTGTGTCACTGACTAATGATTAAGATGCACAATTGGGCAGTAGGCTGGCCTAACAACGATCTAGCCAATCACAGAGCCCTCCAGGCTATGGGATGTATTCTATCCCTATAACTTTTCTTTTGATTAGATGCCGGGGCTGGTTCAATTTGCAGAGACATACAGTAGTTGAGTACATATCTCAATTGCTTGGTTCCAGTCAGCTTGGAAGATCTATTAAATTGGCGTGAGTAAATTGATTGAAGTTACACTGGCTGGAGTGTCACAGCCTCCAGTATCCATGCAGGGTAGAGCGTAGATTTTGATCTAGTCTTGTTTTTGCATGGTCTGTCTCAGGGAAATCAAATGCGACACCTCTTACCAGTGTCACCGCAGAAAGTTTCTGAATTCTTCCTTAAGACATCAGCATCTTCTCTGCAGCTGCTAACTAGCAGTGGCGGTTTAGGGTATGTGTGGTGTGGGCTGATGTTTCCTGTGTAATGTCAAGGCAGTAAAGATCTGCACTGTATGGATGATTTACTGATTCGAATTGCAATGTTCCTCAGTTGATGATTATTTTACAGTGAAAGCTGTAGACACTTTTCCTAGACACTGGCCTTAAAATGTGTTTTAAGCTTGAATTAAAGTGGATTTGTGTGTGTGTGTGTGTGTATATATATATATATATATATATATATATACCTGTGTGTGTGTGTGTGTGTGTGTGTGTGTGTGTACACACACACACACACACCTTGTTGACTGGGGTACACCAGGGCTATACAGGGCCAATTTTTGAGGGGTGCTAGGTGCTAGCCCCTCCTATACCAAGCTTTGTGCATGTGAATTTTAGCGATGATTTGATTGGATGAGCAAATTACATATTGAGGATTAAAAAGTGAGGGCATAAAATTGAAGATACCAATTGTGATTGGCCAGAATGACAGAACAGTGAGGATGCCAATTGTAATTGGCTGCAATGTGATGATGTATGATGATAACAGCGCCCCTCACTTCACACACAGGTGTGATTTATCGGAAATATCCCAATGCCCACTATTTTCGCCAAATGTTCACCTATGTTGATGTGCCCAGAAAAGGGACGCTAGGGTTTATGTGGTTAATTTGCTGTGTCCATGAATGCTTTTCTGAGGAGTCACTGTTGATTCCTCTCCAGGAATTTCCTCACCGTTTCTTATTATTTTTATTTGTTTTGTGCACACACAGCACCAGGAATCTATTCCTCAATAGAAATGCTCGACTTTGGCACCCTACGCTCACAAGGTAAACCTGCTTTCTTTAGTCCACCTTTATCCTTTCACAGAAGAATGTTGTTTATGCTGTATATTTGTTACACGTGTGTGTGTGTGTGTGTGTGTGTGTCAGTCAAGAAGGTCGATTTAGCTTGTTCCATGTCCATGAATGTACTATTATGATTTTCCAGCACAAAAAAGCATGCATCCATCTTCTCAACGGAAAGACACCATTTTTTGTTTTGTTTTTTAAGAGTCATTTGTCAGCTCTGAACTGAATGGGGAAATAAATGTATCTTCTCCCTGCTCACAGACAAACCAAAGCTATTGAATTTACATCTCCTAAACTCGGGGACAAAAGATGTACAGATTACAGTGAGTACCTTCTGATGAACAGTACACACATTAGTATGATCAGAATCACAATGTATCTTTAACTATAGTGAAGAAAATTACATATACTGATACTGTATGCACATTTGGTGAATTTGTCACTTGTTCTTTTTCAGAGTATTCGAGTGAGTCCATCAAATGATGCTGTGACAATAGATTTTAAAGCGGTTACGCTCAAAGCGGCCGAGCATAAATATACCAAAGTTGCGAGCATCAGTTTTGATGGTAAGTTGTTGAGAGGTTCAGGAGATGCAACAATTTTCACTTTTTGAACAGTGTTTGTTAACATTAACATTAAACTAAATATAGTCCTAATATGTCCATCTTCATGCTATGATTTGTATTTTCGATTTTTATTTCATGGCTTTTGAATGTACCTGTTCCGCTCAAATGAGAGAGTGCTCATAATCTCTGCGTTTTCCAGCTTCCAAGGTTCAAAAGACCTCCCAGTCTTCAGGGAAAATTACTGTGAAAGCGAAAGAGAAAAGCTACTCTAAGCTTGAAATCCCTTATCAAGCGGAGGTTTTAGATGGGTATGTCTCTTTCACTTTTACATACATGTGTGTAAATCTTGAGTGTCTATGAACCTGTCTGCATATACCTGCACAAATGTGAGCTTTTTAAACATTTGAGACTTTCTGGCTATATAATTGTACTGTCTCTAGTTTAGGGCGTTAAACTAGTGCACTCAGCTCAGAGCTTTCTACCCCAGACAGTTTGAATATAGCTTATCAAACTGTCAAAATGAATTCATCCTGCATTTTTCCAACACTTCCCCTACTTGACTTCTCGTTTCTATGACTGATGAGAGTAAATGTTTTTGGGCCCAAGGCACCAACCTCGGCACTGCACAGTTCTCCGCACATCGCGTAGTACTGTACCCAAGTCCAACATCCATGTTGATCACATTTAGTGGACAGTATGTTTTATATGTATAAATGAACATTTTCTTAACAGAAAACAAGATATTCCTCCATGGCAATCCAGACAGTAGTTTTCATAATATCATGTTTAAGACCAAATTGTTAGACAGATCGATTGACGGACCAACATTGCAATAGAGTCCCACAGCCATTGGAGCTAAACGCAAACAACAGCACTGTGCAGTCATCTACTCTGCTACTTGACATTCACATGCACAAGCTGACCATGCTGAGTCATGACTAACGCTTCGAGACGACTCAAGCTGTGAACGCTTTCACAGGCCTCACCACCACACTGGGTGTCATATTGAAGACTGCAGGCATGGCCACTGTAAATACTACCACTAATACGTTTACTATGTTCATTCAATAGTGGTGGATTGAGCCGCACCGTAAAGTAAGTAGGGATGGAGCTTGATACACGGAAAAAAACATGCGGTATCGATAAGCTTTGGGCATATATCAAACCTGTTATGGAGCATAGCCCATGACATCAGGCGATCAAGAAATATCTGTAATCATCCATGCTGTTTAGTGTATTGATACTTGCCAAACAGTGCTGTCCGGGTAAACAAATTTACGCGTTTAAAGTGACTGTACACACATATTAACCAGATAACAGTTTCTTCAATAATATTGTCAAAGTAAAATGGTCAATTGCCTTCCATCTGTTAGAAAATCACTGTATTTGAAGGCCCTAAAATATACCGTTTCTGTTCATAATGTATTGTCGTCTACGTCTACCGTCTTTCCACAAAATGCTCGATAACGACCCGGCTCGATAAGGTGCTCGTTATCAGTAAAAAAATTAACAAGCTCCATCCCTACCGCAACACCCCTCTCCGCCTCTCGTCTTGTCTCACTTTTGACGGTGGTTCTTCCTGTGTCCTTTGTGGCAGGTATCTGGGCTTTGACCATACGGTCACGCTCTTCCACATCCGGGACAGTGTGACGGAACCTGTGGTGAAGCCCATCCACCTCACCAACACCTTCCATTTTGACATCAGCGTCCATGACGTGGCACTGCCTGACGAAGCCCACGCCATGTTTAAGGTGGGCTTTGTTTAAGCTCACAACTTGACCTGCTATTCTCACTATTTGTCATAGGACAAGTTATATAGTATATATATATATAGAGTGTATATATATCACTCATTCTTGAGATGAGGGACAAAAGTGGAAAAAACATGTCCCACACATAAGAGCCTTATTATTGTTAAAAATAAATTAATTTAATAAAAATAAAAGCACTTGCAAAGTTAAATGTAATACAGTTGTGTATTATTATGCCATTAATTTCATTATAATTGTTTTCATATGCCATCTGAATTAGTTAAAAGCAGGCACTGTACCCAAAAACGCCTGTATTTAGCCTGTCCCCAGCAAGTGGTCATAATTTCAAACTGCTAAAAAAGTGTCTAATACTGTCACAATCACATAAATATACATACTAAATTAAAGTAGATTGTCAACAACATAGCGAACAATATACACAATAATTTTAATTTATATTTTCCATTAGATAACTCATATCAAATGTGTGTCCCACGTCTCCCGTCAACTCCGTCAGGTTTTTTAAAAGTCTTAAATTAATCAGAAAATATTGTCGACAGATTTAGCCTGAAGACTCCTTTTCCAAGTCCCGTTTGTATTTGTTGCAACTGTGGAGCACCTGGTCTGAAAAGCATTCAATTGTTTGATATTTTAAACAAACAATGTTGATATCAGGGTGGTCACAGCTTTTACATGTCAACTCCGTCAGGACATTATTATGATCTTTGTTAAGAATTCCAAAATAATGTTTATTATAAAAGTTTAGGGTTAGGTTTAGCTAACAAATGAAGCAAAAACAAAATGGCTACATTGTACTACAGAGGGTTAAGATGAAAACAAATGACATTTTGTCAACTCCGTCAGACGTCAACTCCGTCAGGTTTTGTGTCTGACGGAGTTGACATGTATCTGACGGAGTTGACAAAAGTGTTCCTAAAACAATAAAATTATAGTTTTTGAATAATGGGACGTATTCTAATTTGGCACACAGTTAGAGCATGCCTTAAGGAACATTTTTGGCTATAGGGCCATCACAGATTTGTCTCGTGGTGACCATGGCAGCCATTTTCCAAAATTGCCGCCACCTGATGTTATTTTACAATAACTCAAGTTCTACACCACCTAGGATCTTGATTCTGGTGACTAAGACTACATTTTCAAGGATGAGGGATACATTGGTACTATTTAGATTTGTCCTGTGACCATGGCAGCCATTGTTTTTCAAAATGGCCGCCACCTGCTGTTATTTTACAATAACTCAAGTTTTAGACCACATAGGATCTTGATTCTGCCGACTAATAATACATTTTAAAAGATGAGGAATACAGTGGTACTATTTAGATTTGTCCTGTGACCATGGCAGCCATTGTTTTTCAAAGTGACCACCAACCTGCTGTTATTTTACCAATAACTCAAGTTTTAGACCACCAAGGATCTTGATTCTGGCGACTAATCATTACATTTTCAAGGATGAACTTTCTCTGGGAGGGGTCAGGGCTTATTTCAGGTGCAGGTTGAGTTGCTACTGACAGGACATTAAAAGGAGGTGGGCTTTCTGGCCTTTGACTTGTCTCTTTCAGGTACAGACGCACAGTTTGACTTCACTGGCCACTGCAGTGTGGCGTTGTATCTTGGTGGCCTCCTGCCAGTGTTTCTCCATCCTTCTCATGAGCTCTGTGTTCTGGGGCTCTGTTATAGTCAACTTACATTGTCTTGGCTGGAGATTGCTTTCCTGCAGGGTCCAGCCCAGTCTTGTGCAGATGGCTACTGGCCCACCTGGAGGCCCCAACCTCACTTGTTTGGTTGGTGTGATTAGGTGGGGTGGTCTTCCCCAATCAGGATGAAGGGTTTGACCCTTTCAAACGGCAGTCTGGCCAAGTGTCTGTATTTAGTTGTGAGGCTAGATACAGGATACGATTGCTCACCCAGCCCCAGGTGACTTGAGGTGAAGGCTCCTTTGATTTGGTAACATTGCTTTGGTTGACATGCTGGGGACACAGAACGACACTGATGCCTTCAGTGTCTGCACATCCTGCCTGATAGTCCTGAAGGCAGATCTTCTGTCTTCAGTCTTTCGCTCACTGTTCACTGCTCACTGTTCACCTCAAGCAGGTCTTCAAGGTGTTTGCCTTTGCACAGGCTATATGGCTAGGACTCATGCTTCAACCACTCAGAGAACTCCAACAGGGTGTTGGTTGCTCCTGGGCCGCAGAGCATTGTGCGGCAGAATTCAGCTCTCATCCCTGGTGGCAGCTTGTTGAGGAGTCGTGCAACATGTGAGCCGCATCTAAGTTCTGTGTCTCCCTCTGGGCCTAGGGTAGACACTTGCTATTTTCCGTAACACTAATTGGTGGGGCTGTCCAAACTTGTTGTTTAGGTGTCAATCGGGTCTCTGTTTGTGAAGTCGGGTCTAGGTGGTCTAGAAGATGAGTTATTTAGTCAGGGGATATTAATACAATCTGGTAATAAATTCCTTATCAAGAATTTTCTTCACCAATGTGTTTGGAAGGGTGTCTACTAACATATCCCACATTGCTTTATATTCAACCACCCTAGGGGACCTTTTGACAGCTGCTGAAAGTTGGGGTACCATCAACAACCTATATAAGGCAAAATGTTCATTATGCTTTAAGTAGCATGTGACATGTCAAACTAGGGAGTTTTCATGATTCTGAATGCATTCCAAGCATTAGCTATGCACGAAGAACACTCCTTGGGCTGAAAACGGCCATAGCCATCATCACAAAATGAGGTCAGCACATTTGGGCAAGTGGATATATGGCCGAATTTAGCCCAAGGGGTTTGACCCCTAGTTTGGCCATAGACTCCCTAGTTTTGCCATAGCCACTTGGTATGGTACCCAACTTTCAGCAGCTGTCAAAAATGCCTCTAGGGTGGTTCAATAGAAACCAATGTGGGATATGTTAGTAGACACCTTTACAAACACATTGGTGAAAAAATTCTTGGTAAGAAATGTATTCACAGATTTGACATTATTCTGATAATAGGCCTATTCCCTGACTAAATTGGTAAAATAATAGCAGGTCCACCATTTTTTTAAATGGCTGCCATTGTCACAGGATAAATCTAAATAGATAAAACTGTATTCCTCCTCATTGAAAATGTAGGATTAGTCATCAGAATCAAGATCCTAGGTGGTGTAGAACTTGAGTTATTGTAAGATAACAGCAGGTGGCTGCCATTTTGAAAATGGCTGCCATGGTCACAGGGCCAATATAAATAGTACCACTGTATTCCTCATCCTTGAAAATGTGGGATTAGTCACCAGAATCAAGATCCTAGGTGATCTAGAGCCTAAATCAGTTAAACTTGTCAACTCCGTCAGATGTTCGTCAACTCCGTCAGATGTTCGTCCCGTGATGTTTTTGTTAATTTCCAAAGAAATAGAAAATGTGATGTTAAATATTTTGTGCATATGTATTGAAACACCAACTGAAATGATACGTAATGATGATTATTATTTTTTTTTACATGGTTTTCATGTTATAATATTGAAAATAGAGGTTGAAATGACGGATTTGAGAAATTGGATATTTCATAATAGTGTGATATTGGAAAAAAACAATATTAAAATAATTGTATTACTTAACTTGATTACTGAAAGCCATTATAAGAGAACTGAGGACTTTATATTATTGTTGAAATTATCAAATTCAATTAAAAGGTATTTTAGTGTGTCTGACGGAGTTGACATGAATCGGGTATTAAGTGCATAAATGTCCCATTTTAGAAAGAAATGTTATGCGAAAAACCTGTTCCTTCTCAATATTGGTAGTTGAGACCTGTGTCTACAAATACATCCATTTGATTTGAATGTATCTTAAAAAAAAAAAAAAATCCAGTTTGAAAAAGGTTTTGTCCCTTATCTCAAGAATGGGTGATATATATATATATATATATATATATATATATATATATATATATATATAGGTCTTAAGTGGTTACATCATTAGATGGCATAAATAATTGCTTTTAGATTCATGCATGTGTACGTGGTACAACCTTGTGGTCACAGCTGGTGATTCAAATTATCTTTTAATTAAGCCATAAGGTCAGGAAGCGTGTGCAAACTCTCATGGTCAATTAGTGTTTCAACAACTCACCTCCTTGGGCATTAACTTATTTGTATCCTACCCATCCTTTTACCTTCTTGTCACATCACATTAATTACCCATTAACAGCATCTTAACATCCCAGGGAGTCCACGGAACGATATACTGAAGTTGTCGTTTGACGCATTTGCCCCCTCTCAGGTGCTGAACTTCACAGATCCGGTGCTGATCCCTCCCCAGGCGTCGCGCTATATCTTCTCCTTGGAGTTCAGTCCGCTACGTCCCTCCACGCATATCGACAGCAATATCTTGTTGGTGACGAATGCCTCCAAGTTCCACCTGCCCATCAGGGCCTACACAGGCTTTCTGGAGGTAATTGTGGGGCAAGATTGCTTGTTTGTTTTTAACCTTTTCAAAAGCAGACGCTATGCGATGAAGTTTGTTCTTTCCTTTTGTCTCTCTCTGCAAAATGTTCTCTTTAAGGGACGATATTGTCGATCTCAAACTGATCTCTCTATATTTGCTGTAATTGTATATATATTTGTTGCATTAGTAGTCATAAATCTGCGGAGTACTTTGTCTAAAATGCAGGCTGCAGAACAATCAGCAGCCAAAGACCATAGTGGTAGCTTTGTACTTACCTGTGAAATGCATTCTGGGAATTGTAGGAACAAAGAGAGCCTAAAACTAAAATTCCCACTGTAAACAATATTGTATTGTAAATATTGTTGTTTCTGTAGACTATGATAACATCGACAGTTAACTGAAACGTGTCAAAAGCAAGATAGTGTCCCTGTTAAAAATGCATAGACAAGACATGTTCGTGGATGTAATGTCTGTTTTTTCTTTCCACCCCTGCCAGCCCTTGGTTCTGCTCCCCAGTCTGAGTGAGCGTTTCCTGGATTTCGGTGTGCTCAGCGCCACAGATGCTAGCAGCATCCTGTTCGTGGTTTTCAACAGTAACCCCATTGAGGTATGCAGCCGTCCCAATATGAAAGTTTTATTACACAATGTTGCGCAAATCTCGCCAGGGGAGTGTCCTTCAAGAAATTGTATTGAAAAGTAGATTTGCAATGATGCATCACACAAATAATGCCTGATTTATACTAGTTTGCCTGCTGTATAGTGCTGCTGTATAGTGCACCGAATATAGCTGATTTACAAACTCGCAACACATTGTGATGTGACGCGTATAAATCTGGCTTACGGCAAAACTGCCACATACTTCTTGCTAAGTGATATGAGACTAACCTGTTTTGGCACGTGAGGGCATGCAATACAGGAAGTCGAGATCCGATATCTTTTTGCACAGATACACATCATGAGTAAGCCCACAAGCTAACTAAAAAATGGTTAGCTGCTTGAAACAAAAACAGGTGCAATTGGCAGATCTTCTGCTGCGTTTGCCAAGCTCAAGAGGGAAGTGCCACTTTAAATTGACGGGGCCATTAGACCTAGTCCTTTCAAGTGTGTGTGTGTGTGTGGGTCAAATTTAGTTAAACTGTTCTATTGTCAAATAGTATGTAGCTGGCTCAGTGATTTGTAGAGCCACTGTCGCCCACTTACTTTACTTACACCTTGCATTAAGCAATACTGCCTCAACACCTTTATACCTATAAGTCTCATACAAACACAGAAATATTATTGGGAGAAATGTAATGGTGAAAGCGTCTAAGAAACACTTTTTTGACCTGGAACGCATCTGTCACCTTAGCTTTTGACCACTAACCAAACCATTATTTTCAACTTTAGCTGTTGAAAAATAGCACATATAGTCATATACAAGCTCATAGCTCGAGCTTGGAGAAAATGTGTCTAAGTCTTTGGGGTGGGGGGGGGGGGGGGTCTGCGGCAAAATACCGATAATTCTGCAGCTCCTTGACATGAGTTTTTCAGAAAACTGGATTTAGAAGACTTTTCTTTTTAGAAGCGGTCTCAGGTCTTAATAGGTTAAAAGGAAGAGAGTCATGCTGTTTTGAGCTGAAAAAGCCACGCGACAGGATGTCTACAGAGGCTTCAGCTGTGTCCCAGTTCAGGGGCTGCGTCCTTCGAAGGTTGCAGAATTCGAAGGCTGCTTAGGCCACCTTCTTTGAAGGATGCAAGAGCCGGAACCAGGCCTTGTTATTATGTGACGCTCCAATGACCTGGGTGTATGTTGCAGTCCATTTGTCTGTATGTGTAGTGCAAATTAAAGGCTGATATACAATAAAGATATTTAAATAAATATTAATTAACTCTTGAACTCTTAATATCATTGGCTCGTATTGACAAAAGGTTAACAGTGATAACGTGAATGCGCATAAAAAAAGGCTCAAAGTAGTTCCAGTGTGTTCTTTCACATTTGCTGCTGCGTCACACTCTCACAACTTGGTTGAGGTTTCTTCTAGTGTAATGTTAATGTTTTCCTCCTTCATTGCTGCCCTGTCTGCCGCTGCTGTGGTTGGAAGTAGGCTATCTCGAAGCATACATCAGATGCAGCCTTCAAATTCGGGAAAAGAAGGACAAATTTGAAAGCTGCATGTGAAGGTAGCCTTCGAAATAGAACAGCCTTGGTTGCAGCTGTGACGGTAATCAGCCTTCAAATGTGGTCTTTGAAGGATGCAGCCCCTGAAAATTTGGGACACAGCTAGTGTCTGGTCTGGTCAATTTAACACCCCATAGTGTTAAATTGATTCTCTTTCACTCTCCCTCTGTCTGTCTGTAATTCTCACACCTTTTCTCCTCCGTTCCATTTTCTCAGCTGGTGCTGCAGCCGTGGCAGGTGACAGGTGAGAGTGTGAGTGTGGAGCTGTTGAAGACAGAGCGAGGCAACAGGACCAATCTCTTTTCCAGGATGAACGAGTTAGATAACATCTCCTCCTCCCCGCATAAAACGGTACCACCACCCCCTTTACTGGTTTCCATGAATCCCCATCAGTACAGATCATTGTTTGGTGAAAAAACAATGACACATACACTTATTGGACTTTATGTTGATTTTCTGCCCACCCCACACCCAAGGTGATCCTGGCCTCGGGTTACTACGCTGTGTTCCGTGTCACACTGTTGGCGAAAGACCTGGAGGGTCTCTACAATGCAGCCATACACATCACCACAGACTTTGAGGTATGTGTGTTAGGAGGGAACATACAGGTCTCAGTTATGTTATCCTGGCTCTGGACATGCACTTAAGCCTAATATATACTTCGGTCGTTCGACCAACCTATTATTTTCAGCAACAACACTTTAAACTGAAAATGGAATATCACATCAGCCATTTTTGCCCAGCAACAAAGTATAAATTATGAATTAGCATGGACTCCCTTCCAGTGTACTTCTTAACTGCCTTCTAATTGCCCTTTCAAAGCTGCTCTAATATCACAGAGTGTGTGAAGAGCTTTATAAAACCAGGCAAAGCATATAACGAACATCTAAAGTGTTCATTTCAAAAGGGTCTACATTTTATTGGGCAACAGTACATTGTTTACTGTGTGTTGGTGCGCGTCTCATTTATGTTTATGCAGTGTGTGTGTTATTTCCAATCCACAGATATTGACCATACCAGTTAAAGCGGTCGTTGCAGTCGGCACACTGACCAGCTTCCCAAAGCTCATGGTGCTGCCTCCATCTTTCCCGGTAAGAGTACTACTTACTGCAGCCAAACTTGATGAGGCATTATGTGGGCACTTGTTCATGACTGTTTGGCCACAGCATATTTATTTATTTTATATACTGTAGAGTATGCACTGTAAAAGCCCAGTCTTCCACCTACTAGTATGGTGGTGGAACTGTGATGTAGTCTGTGTTTAACCTGCTTTGCAAGAAAATCGTCTCTTCCATTCAAGAGGATATATGAACCTACTAAAATGATGTCATGTTGTAATGTTTGCATGAACTGTCCATTGTTGGAAAAAGGTTTCTTATTGAATCATAATGTGCACTTATTCTCTGAGGCAGAGAAGAGGTACAGTCTTATGAATCTTCACCCTGCTACATGTCTGTGTCAGTTATACTTGCATGTGCCTATTATACATGTCTTTAATATATATTCCAAAAGCCCCTTTATATACTTGGTACAGTCTTTAGTGTCTATACTATATGTAGTATACTATACAAACTATTTGTTTCATCCACCAGCATCTTTGCTTGTGAAATAGGCTCCTGTAATGTGTCCCTTTTGTATTTACTAGCCTATAAAAAGCAAGGCGTTTGCACACCTACAGGTGTGTAGGAGAGGGTAAAGTGCCCGACAATGAAAAATGACAAACACCCGCGCACTGTCTTCAAATGCAGTGAAAAAACCTTAATAGGGAAACGGCAACGTTTCGGCCTATGCGGCCTTCATCAGGCTATCTTTATGTTGTTGTTTTTTCTCGTATTTACTAGCCAGCCTCATCTCTTTCTCTCCCTCCTCCAGGGTAAAATTGTTCACCAGAGTTTCAGCATCATCAGCACCTTCTCTCAGAGCGTCAGACTTCTGCGCATCCACTCGGTGAGCAACGATAAGCGTTTCTACTACAGACGTCTCAAGACCAGCAGAGATGAGCTGGAGCCCAAACGCAAGTCAAAGGTAGCGCCTGCACACACAAACCTGCCATAACACCTCCTATGACACGCACCTTGCATTTCTATAGTTTAACCACCCATACCAATGTGAAATGGTCTTGTTGTTTTCTAATTGTTTTTTTTAATATAAGGAGGAAATAATAATTCTATCTATCTATCTATCTATCTATCTATCTATCTATCTATCTATCTATCTATCTATCTATCTATCTATCTATCTATCTATCTATCTATCTATCTATCTATCTATCTATCTAACCATCTATATAATTGTGTATGTATAATAACACATGCACCCACACAGTGTATTTGAATTATTTTATTCTTTTTTATAATTATTATTGCTCTTTTTGTAGGTGGCCAAAATTTATTTTGATGCCAGCCTTGCCTGCGGTGACTCCTGTTATGTAGGAGTTCCATTTATTACAAAATGTGAGTATTTGGATTATTAATGAAAGGTGTGTGACTGTGAATATAATGTTTTCGAGTACTGCACATGTATGTAAGATAAGTTATATATTAAACAATAATATACATATCTAGTATGCAGGTGAGGTGGAATCCTTGGATTATATTGAAGCCTCACTTTCAGCATTTTACAGAATTGCCTTCTTGAGATTGATACATAGTGCATGTAACATTAAGAAAAAACAAAATTTGTGCTGCAATCAATTACATTGTTTTGATTTAAATGGATTTCCAAACACAATTAAACTAAAATGGAATTGTATCAGAACATAAAAGGTGCAAACAAAAGCAAATATGGGGCGGTAGAGTGGCCGGATGGGAACCGCCAGGTTGCCAGTTCAAACCCGGGCTCCCCCAGAGTTGGTGTTGAAGTGTCCTTGAGCAAGACACTGAACCCCTAATTGCTCCCGATGTGCAGGTTGGTGCCTTGCATGGTTCCCTCGATCATCGGCGTATGAATGGTTGAATGTAATGCACAATCTATGTAAAGCACCTTGGATAAAGGCGCTATAAGTATAAATGCACCCTTTACCATTTACCAAATAAAATATACATGGAGAATCTCACCTATACAGTGATCTGTAATCTGAGTAATTTTGAAAGCCACACCAATTCTGCCATTACAGAATTATTGGTGCCTTCTTGTTATTCCCATAGTGCAGGGGTTCCCAAACTGTGGTTTGTCACACCCTCTAGGGGGGGTGTGACATGAAAAGGGTAATGGCGGTTTTATGGTGTAATTTAACACTAAATCCGGTAAACCGCTGTTGTAAGGCGATGTATAGAGCAGCTGCGGGAGTATACAGCAGCTGCATGTCTCTCAGTGCAGTGACATTCTGTGATTATTGGCCTGGGCAGTGGCTCAGCGGTCCAGGCACCTTGGCCGGTAGCCCAAGTCTGGCAGTGTGCCGAGGGTTCGACTCCAGATCCCGACGGCCTTTACTGCATGTCACTCCCCCATTTCCTGTCAGCCTACTGTCTGTCCCTCTATATAAAATAAAGGTGAAAGCCGCAAAAAAAAAAAAAAAAAACACATTCTATGATTATTTGCCATAATCATAGTATATATATGTATAATTTCCGGGTGCACGGCCAAACACGTTTGAGAACCGCTGCGTTTAACCATTTGTGTGCCTTGTTTACAGCGGAGGCACGGCCACCAGGGATAGGGATGATCATGGTCATGCAGGAGGACTTGTGGGACACAGATGTTGATTTATTTCAAACGCTGAGCAAAAGATGGGCAGAGCTGGACGAAAGCCAACAATATACGTATGTATAAATGTAAAATGTATTTATTGTTGTGCGCTTAAATGATTCTTTTTGCAACGGAGAGGGTGAGGTATGTTGTCATTTGGAAATGAGTAATTTAGAATGGTACCAGTCAAAAGTTTGGAGAACTTTGGACACACCTTTCCTTTCATTATTTTTTCTTTCTTTATTTTAATTATTTTCTGCATTGTAGATTATATACTAGGCCCTTCCTTTTTCCCTCTACACCAAATCTCTCTAACAAAACTCTGCAGGCTCACAGGCAGCGTCATGCATTGTGAGCTTGTAGATTGGTTCTTTTCACCAATGTTCACCCACAGAATAGGGACGCTAAGGTTTTTGCGGTTAAGAATTGATCTACTGAAAGTGCATTCCATTTCTGCTTTCTATATGTATGATTTGTTTAACCCAAATGTTGAACGTGGCAAGAAAGCATTGGATTCTAGTATTCTACAATAGACTTTGTTCAGCAACCCCAAGTTCTGACCACTTTTTTCCCAGTGCAAAACTCTATTCTCATCCCAGACCTTCCTTCCACCCTCTCACCAGGGCCGAGGCGACGTTCGAGGCCAACGCAGACCTCCAGAAGAGTGTGCAGACCAGAGTGTCTGCTCAGCTCAAGTGGCCATCCATTATCAAATCCTCTGATAATGGAAGGCTTGGTGTGTTCTTCCCCCTCACGAGTGTTAACAGCTCCTCGGTAAGTGAGTCACCCCAATTGAGCCTCTTATGAGATTCACATTTTTGTGTGCTGAACCTTATATAAAGTGTTATGTGCTAAGAAGCCCAGAGACAAGAACACAACAGAAGTCACAATCTTTACGTTAATGTGATCTCACAGAACGTACAGTAGTCTTTTCATCTTGCGGGAGTCATCGTACGCTAATGTGAACGCATTGATTTGTTCAATGCTTGTATAATAGCCCGCTCCCCTGGTTATGTAAATGTGTGTCATTTGGATAATTATGGTTCATGTTATGATTCTTAGTCAGCTGAAAGTTTTTCAATGATTTTAGTGTTGATTGTTCTTAGTGGTGTGTCTAGATTAAGTTTGGCTTGATGACAGGTTTCAGGTCCCGTGGGAAGAAACCTGAGAGAACAGATGTGTTTACAATGTGTAGTTCTGAGGCCATGCAATTTGAAACATTTAAAATATACTGTTGGAACAATTTCAAGGCAATAGTAGGGGGATTTCAGATGTATAATATCCTCTGTTTTTATGGCTGATTAGATGAAATGTATTTGAAATGTATTTTTAAGTGGACTAGACACACGACACATCCTGTACCCGATATGGAGACAAAGTCTTTCTTTGATCTTGAGGGAGTCGTACTGCGTACGCTAATGGGAACTCAGGAGTTACAGTAGTCCTTCCTTCTTGAACCTTGAGGGAATAATAGGCCTTTGCTCTGCCCCCGTTGAGAAGAGCAGAGTTTGAACAATGCTGAGTGTTCTAATCTAGTCACGTCAGCCTTCATCTGTCAAGGTCACCTCAACTTACAACTGGTGTTGACTACATGAATTCTACACCGTACCTCCACAATTTATGTTCTTTCATTACTGAAAACAGGAAATACAATAGCCCAAGTTGAAGGGGAAGGAAATTGGGTGAAAATCAGTTTGGTTGAAATTATTCTTTTTCTCTATGCTGTCTAGGAGGTGGAGGTTGTGTTGGAGAATCCATCTGATAGCCCTCTCTACATTCAGATCCTACCTCTTGCCCACTACCCCAACCTTTGCTCTGTCACTGCGAAGCTGGGACAAATGTAAGTGACGAGATTCTTCTCATGGCGTACAGTTGAAGAAGCTGCTGCTGTATTTGAGGAGGCACATGCCATGGTAGTCTACACCCTCCCTGGGCCAATTGTGTGGGGGTTGGCCATGACAGGAACCACAGTACACATTGAGTATTGTCTAGGGAAGATAAGGGGGGGAAAATGAAAATGAAAATCTTTCCAGCAGTGTATGTTGCACAGTAAGGGCCTCCCTACCAAAAGGAAACATTTTCCAGTGATGTGTTTGGCAGAGAATGGGCCCTTGTGTTTCACTTGTAACACCTGGTTCCTCTCCGTATCTAAGAAGAGACCTTGAACAAATAGCTTCAGATAAAATCTTATTTTTCACTTTTTAATGAACCAAATGTCCTTGCAAGTGCAACATTGAAAAATGTGGCCTGCACTTGGAACATTTTGATTACACAGTTATAGCAGTATGCAGTTATACCACACAGATCTTTATCAACTTTCATAGCTTTGGTATATAGTTATTGACATTGTATATACCTGGTGGTCAAATTATATTTCTTAAACTAGCCGTTAATTTTATCTGGCCCGCCATCTAATGGTTTAGAAAAATATTGGCCCGTGGCCAAACTTACTTGCCAAGGCCTGCTTTAGACTGATCATGGAAGTCTGGTATGTGGCCCTTTACATTTGTTCTTTTTACACTACATGCCAGGTTCCCATTGGAGAGGCTACCCCACTTCAGCCCCAGAACACTGGAGTTTCAAGTCGTCGGAAACCAGGTCTGTCTATAGAAATCCTATCAACTTTCAATTCCCGGCAGCGCTGGAGTTTTTACTTTCATGTCAACACCACAATATCTCTTGCTTAAATCGTTTTCTTAACTCATTTAGGCCTGGCGTCGACATTTAAAAAATGTCTTCAGTTTTCTGAAAAACCTTGTTTCTGTATCAATGGTGCTTCATGTCAAAGACCCCAAAAAATATATGTAATATGCCTCCGCCCCAACATCTGAAAATATGTTGTTCCAGGGACCTCCCCAGAAGCAAAGATTTGAGTTAAAATGTTCATTCTGTAATAATATATATTCAAAGATTTGAGGCACATTTTCACAAATTTTCAAAAATAGCAGACCTACAAGATCATGCCTATCTAAATGGGCCTAGGCCTTGTTTCAGATCAACCCAACCCTATTTTGTCAGCCCATTGTGTTATTAGCATAATATGGCTCTTGTGGAATGTGGATACATGTAGGCACTTTGGAAGAAGGAAGAAGGAAGTAATGGACTGTAATCCAAAAATCAAATATAGAGTAGGCAGTAATTCAAGTCTATCTGTGTATTTGATCAATATTTAAACAATGAAGCATTATCAAAGGTTTATCCATTGGACCACAGGTTCTTTTTCCATTTGTGAAAAGCAACCGCTTTGGACATTCAAGGTTTTCCGCTCGGCAGAGACGACATGCAAAGATGCAGAATGTCCCACCGTCGATATGCACAATTTCATCAGCATTCTCTTCCTGCACAGGGAGCTGTGCCCAGAAGCAAGACGGGCTTTGTGGAGGGGTCCCGTATGCCCTATGTTTATAACCTGCCCCTGCAGCCAGACGAAGTCAAAACCCTGAGGGTGAAGTTCTCTCCAATCAGCAACCACACGGTCACCTCACTGCTCATGTTCAGGTAACAAATACTCTCTCCTCCTGAGTGTGCTTGGAGTTCACCTAAGTGCTTTCATCTATGAACGTCTGGACCGGTGTTGTCACCTTTTGAACTCTGAGAGCACTCATGTAGCCTTTGTTCCTTGAGCAAATAATAGTAAGGGCATTTTATCAGGTATTTGACCAATCTGGGAACTAAATCGTTACCAAGAAATTTCTTCACCAATGTGTTTCTAAAGGTGTGTAATAACATGTACTAAAAGTTTGAAATTCAACTCATGTGGGAAATTGAGTTATTAGCATAATATGTGACCATACCCATAACATCCTATATAAAGGAAAAAAGTCAAAATTTAATCATTCTTTCAGTAGCATGTGACATATGAAACTAGGGGGTTTTCATGATTCTGAATCCATTCCAAGCATTAGTTTTGCACAAAAAACACTCATTGGGAGGAAAACGGCCATAGCCGTCATCACAAACGTGTTGAGGTCAGCACATTTGGTCAAGTGGATAAGATATGGCCTAACTTAGCCCAAGGAGTGTTTTTTGTGCAAAACTAATGCTTGGAATGGATTCAGAATCATGAAAAAACCCTACTTTTTTGGCCTTATATATAGGATGTTATGGGTATAGTCACATATTATGCTAATAACTCAATTTCCCACAGGAGTTGAATTTAAAACTTTTAGTACATGTTATTAGACACATTTAGAAACACATTGGTGAAGAAATTTCTTGGTAACGATTTAGTTCCCAGATTTTCATAGATTTCTCTTACTATAGTCTGTTCTTGTGTCTTAGCTGATTATACAACTATGTCTTTGGTAACTCGAAGCAGGATTTCCATCATAGGTCACAGATGGGGTCATTTATGTCCACTAATGTTAAATGAACACAGTCCTTACACAGATGCTGGAGATCCTTGAATATGCTTGCAAGTTTAAACGCGTTTAAAGACAGGATATTACTTGATTTTTGTGTACAGTGTCCTCTCGCAAAGCATCGCCAAATGCCATAGCACAGAAAACACTGTTGTGCAAATGTGACAACTCCAGTGAGTTAACTCTGTGATAACCAAAACAATGGATTCCGGAGACGAGGTGCAAAGTGGTAAGGGGGATTTTATAATCAGCTGATGTCTCCAGGTTGCATCAAACATAATAGGTTGAGGACACTCAAAGCACAGATTACAGTACAAGTCAGGAGTTTAAACAAGTTATAGACAGTCTCTGCATGTCATAGACTACATCCTGCTCTTCGCCGACTGCTCCAACTGCAGGTGCATCAGAGCAGGAAACCCGTTACCAGGGCCCTGGATTTGAAACCGTTTGTGGTTTAAAGAGATGGAGAAAAATACAATTGAACTAAATCCTAGTTGAAGACTCCATAAAGACTGATTTAAAAAGGATACGAAACATTATTAAATTTAAGGTCAACTGAGGTTCGACTAACTGGTGCAAAGACAACTCTGTCTACACGGGCGTGAGACACTGACAGAAACACATCCACACGTTGTTTGGTTAAAAGTCCATCAAACCAAAGCACATAAGGTTGAACGGAGCACAGAATTGCTATTTAATGACTTTAGAGAATAATGTATCTAAAGACTGCGAGGCACTGGAGAAATTCACTCAACTTGGAGGTGCTTGTAAAGTAGTTGTGTATGTAGAAAACCTGTGAACAAGAAAAACTCGCTACAGAATGTTGAGTGTTTTATCTTGATTGTGTGTGTGTGTGTGTGTGTGTGTGTGTGTGTGTGTGTGTAGGAACAACCTGACGGTACTGGAGTTTGTGGTAGTCCAGGGCAGCGGCTGCTATGAGAGCATAAAACTGGGAGGCAAGTCTCCTGGCCCTGGGGGGTTCCTCAGGTTTAAGATGGTGGAGTCCCATCTAAAAGAATGCACAGACAGTAAGTATCTCCGCCTTCAGGGGCTACTCCTCACAGTCCATCACACCAGGCAAATATTTTTGTGATACACTACATAAAGAATATTTAAAAACATCTCCAACTAAACCGATCCCTAATAATGTACAAAGTCGGGCGTCGATGCACGGAATTCTCAGGGTTAATTTAAAACGGAGGGTTAAACTAATGCTAAGGCCATTTGCTATAAGCATTAGTAGCAAATTGAGATTTTGACTAGTAGGTAAAATATTTTGGATTCACACGTCTGCATGTGTGGCACTGGTCACACTGAGACGGACCATTCACACTGGAGCACAAGGGATATTTACTCCTGCCTTTGCCACTTAAACTTAACTTGCTCTGTGAAAAGTTAATGTGGATGGAACGGTGTGTTGAATGCATCTTGCTGTTGGTAAGATGAAAAGATATAACACGCCTAACACCCCACAAGTGTTGTCAACTTCGACCCGTAAGTGAGAGGCTCACAGTGGGCAAGTTGAGGCTGAGCATTGCCCCACTGTGAACCTCACAGGTTCTGACACACAAAAGCCTAACGACAGTGAAAACAAAGATTGATAAATTGATAATCAGGCAAATTATACATTGATAAATCAGTGGAGTTTATCAACATAAGAGGTGGAATTACAGTCGGTGGCCACTGGCCAGTGCCATTGGCTACTGGAGCTGTGTGAAGAGGTGCGTATATTGTCCTCTCGGATGCAAGGTTCGACTCTACTGTTTCTCCTTAAGTCTTAACGATGAACTAATGTAGTTATTTTAATCTAGTATAGCAGTCTCAGTCGGTATGTGTGTGCAACCTGCACGCACGTGTTTGTTCAGTCTGCACACACCTGTTTGTTCAGTGTGTGTATGTTGTTAGATTGGTGAGTAGCTGGGGGTCGCCGGCCAAAAAGGTTGAGAACAGCTGCACTAGATGGATATCCACTTATCCAGTACCAAAATAGAATAAAGTTGTTGACAACATTGGCTTGTAACACCCTTCATTCAAACACTTTCCGCCAATACAGGCCTGTCATTTTGATTATCAAGTTGCAATCTCTGAGCACGCGAGACATGTGAGACAATTTGTTTGTTGTCCTCAGAAAGTAAACCAAGGGAGCCCAACCTCACCCTCAGGAGATCGTTCAAGATGGAGAACACGGGCCAGCTGCAAATAGATATCCTATCCATAGAAATAAACGGACGCCCGTGTGAGGGATACGGCTTCAAAGTGCTCAATTGCCAAGAATTCTCCCTACAACCAAATGCCTCAAGAGACTTGCTCATTCTGTAAGTAACACGCTTGTTATCATGTGTAGTCTGCACTTGGGGATTTTTATTCATACACCACACCACCTTATAGAGCCAATGTGCTTAATATGACTCACTCACTGGCGTTGAATTCCTTGTTGTTGTTTACATGAGCCCTAGCATCCCTGTTCTGGGCATGTCGTAATAGGCGAACATTTTGTGGTAATTGTCAATCTACAATCTCACATGTGAAGATGGGAACCCTGGTAAACGGAGTATATATGGGGGCGCCTGCTGGCCTAGTGGTCCAGGCGCATGACACATATAGGCATATTTCTTTATATACATTTCTGCATATAAAGAAATGTATATAAAGAACTTAGGTTGTGTGAACACCTCTTGTATGCGCGAACGCCACTCGGTGAATCCTCCATTTTCTGAGTTCCGGGTGTGATGGTGTGCTCCCTCTCTGCCCCCCCCCAGCTTCACGCCGGACTTCACGGCCTCCAGGGTGATCCGAGAGATGAAGTTGACCACGGCGGGGGGCTCTCAGTTCGTCTTCTCCCTGAACGCCTCGCTGCCTTACCATATGCTGGCATCCTGCTCCACCACCCTCCCCAGACCCACCTGGGAGCTGGAGTTGTATGTCCTCATCTCTCTCACCATGAGGTCAGGACAAGCACACACACACACCACACTTTTTTTTCTCTCCAAGTTTAGCGTTATTTATCCATTTGTAACTCATAGCATGTACAAATGTAACCAAATGGACCTGTACCTTTTTTTTATGAACACTGAAAATGTTATTCTGTGCATTCTTTTTGTATTTTTTTCACCGTTTGGGTGGTGCAATTAAATGGGATCATCAAGACGCCGTTTCTGTTGTTTTTTGGATGCAATTAGCAGCAGTTCCTCTGACTCCCTCCCCATATCTTTCCTTTGCTGTAGCTCCATGTTCTTGCTGGTGGTGGTGACGGCGTACCTGGAGGCTCTGGGTATCTGGGATCTGTTCCAGAAGCGCCTGTGTTTCGAGTCGTCCGCCACCTCCATGGAGACGGGCAAACCGTTTGACCTCAGGGAAATAGTGCGGCTTCAGAACAGCAACGCACAGTAGGTGTCCCGACCCTGTTGTGGATGAATAACTGGTATCTCCTGTTATCTGGGATCTCCTTTTTAAGTTTACTGTCAATATTATAGAATATATATAGTACATATCGTTGCTGTCAGGCAGAAACCTCTTATCTCCATATTCTAACAGTTTGTGTTTTTGCGTACATTAGCGCCCTACTTGATAACACTGCAGCATCACACAAAAGTATCACAAATAGCAGATCACCAAGCTTGTCGATCTGGTGTTTTTGCTATTTTTTTTATTTGAAGGTTTCCATCCGATAGATGATATGTTATATATTAAAATCTTTGTTTGTTGAGCCCAAAAATGTATAAAATTGGGACGTTTTGCACAATAGAATGTCATGCATGAATGCAGCGATCTCATGTTGAGATAGTCATGTTGTAGTGATTTAACTAGTTGCAGCTGATTTATGGGCCTCATAGCGCGCCACCGAGTGGCGCGCTACAAGCTTGTAGGTCTGCTATTTTTGAAAAATCGAACTGAATTTTTTAAAATCTGATCTCAGGTCAGAATGGGTTAATCAGACCAGTGTGTGTCCAGTGGAAACCTCGTATGAATCTGATCTCAGGTCAGAATGGGTTAAAGGACCATACCAGCATTTTGGTGTTTTTAAGCATTTTATGATGTCTCATCTTCCCCCTCTCTCTAGGTCAAGCGCAAGAAACTCCAGAGGAGGCGGTAACCGCTCCGCAACCCAAACCCCGGTTTCCTCATCTCAGCTAGGGCTTAAAGCCCCCGAAGGCACCCAATCCCCAAACCAGATCACCAACCGCAAGGCTCGAACCACAGCCTCTAAACAGCCCCAGCAGAGCTCCAGCTCTACAGCCAGCCAACAGGGTCCGATTCTCCTGGCCAGAGCTTCCAGCCCTGGGCAGGAGGAGCAGGAGTATGCCAGCCTCGTGGAGGCCATGGACAAGGACCTGGACAGACCGGAGATCACAGCCGAAGAGCTGGAGTCCTCTTCCGGTGCTCAGGGCAAAGGTACTGCAGGAAGTGTATGTACTGGTTAGCAGTACACTTTCTCTCAAAGATATTTTTTTCAAACATGCACGTGTGTGTGTGTGTGTGTGTGTGTGTGTGTGTGTGTGTGTGTGTGTGTGTGTGTGTGTGTGTGTGTGTGTGTGTGTGTGTGTGTGTGTGTGTGTGTGTGTGTGTGTGTGTGTGTGTGTGTGTGTGTGTGTGTGTGTGTGTGTGTGTGTGTGTGTGTGTGTGTGTGTGTGTGTGTGTGTGTGTGTGTTCAGACTCGTGTCAGAATTAGTCTTGTTAAGCTCAACCATTTAACTTCACTGATTTGGACTCATTCAGCATAACCGTTCAACTTCACCCCTCTTCAGGAGCTAAAGGGAAGGTACAACGCAAGCCAAAAACCCCAAAGAGGGCAGAGGAGGGCGACGGGAGGCCAAAGGGAAAGGCTCAGGGAGAGGAGGCACAGCGGGATGACAATGATGACAGCTCCTCCACCACAACAGAAGCCTCCTACACGGACACGGAGGCCAGCCTCAAAGAGGTAACGCTGGGATGCAACACAAGGCAGCACTTTGTTTTGTTTTGAACATCTGCCTACATCGTTTAGGTAGGGGGTTCTTGTCAGCCATTTGCATGGATGCACTCTACAAAGTCTCTTTTACTCCATATAGCTGACTAACAAGAAGGGCAGACCACTCACACTGGAAAAGGACAAAGAAGAAATGACGGAGCACAGAATAAAGTCCAAGAACAAGAAGCCAGTCAATACAAAGGAAAAGAGCCAAATGTCAAGGTTGGCCTCAATTTGACTTGATTCAGCTTTCTACCAATGGCTAAAGACTGGATTATTATAGACTGTCTTCTTTAATGTATTTGTCTTACTCCCAGTTCACTGGAGCTGCCATACGTCACCCCACTGGAGAACAAGAGAAAAGCGTTTACCTCCTCCAAGAGTGTTATTAATGCACTAGCCAGCACTTCATCAGCAAATACCAAAGTTTTACCTTCAATACCAAGAGGTCAGTCTCTCTTCTCTCTCTCTCTCTCTCTCTCTGTTTGTTTTTAAGTCGTACGTGAACAGAAAACCAGGAAGCTGTTGTTTCTCTGAAAGAAAATAGACTGTATTTTCTTTCAGAGGAACAACACAGCTTCCTGGTTTTCTGTCTGATACTCTGATGTGGTTACAACTGTCTATATGTCTAAATGTATCATTTTCGGCCAAATACTGAGACTGAGCGCTGGGGGGTGCGTCAGCTAGGTCAGGAGGTAACAGGGGGTGCAGGGCCAATAAAGTTTGGGGACCACTGGTCTATACCATTAAGCTAGAGCTGTCACAATTTTTTCATTTTTATTACGAGGCCTTAACCCATTCAGGGAGGGGGCCAATTCTAAATAAAATGTCTTGTAAATGTTGTAATCGTGACAGCCCTACATTTAGCCTCTAAATGAAAAGCTGTGTATGTATTTCAGAAGTGTCATTGAATCGTTTCCCTATACTTCCATAATACTATATGTATTATGGAAGTTTTCCAAAGTTCAAACGGAGGGGCTGTATGTAAGAACGCAACATTCCGTATCGGTAGCATCGGACATGCAACGGATTTTCTGCAGGCAGGACCCTTGACCTAAGTCGCTTTGGTTCAAACTGTTCTATATCTGAATGCACCCGGTGATTGTCCAGTAAATTTACATTCGCCGTGTTTGGAGAGCGATACCGTAGTTAACTGAAATCCAATTTCGGTCTGCTTTTTATTAGTGTCTGCGTGGGCAATATTCACTGATCGAACTTACATAAAATGGCTCATTAAGGCGACGCAAAACAAAAAAAGGATGATTAATTGACATTTGCATTGCAAAATGCATCATGATGTTGCAGCTTGTGCAGCTGTTCTATCACCTTGGCAGTACAGTAGACTCTCTTCATGAAGAACCTGAACAGTACATATTGGTGACTGTTTGCCTCACGCCAATTTCCCCCAGTGCCTCGTGGGAAGTTGGACGACGTTCGTCCTTCGCCCCTGTCCAAGTTCCTGGCTGGGGGGCCCCGAAGCAGCAGTAGCAGCAGCGGATCGGAAGGAGAGAACAACATCTCCCCGCCTCCGGAGTGGGACTGCGTGCCGCTGTGTAAGAGCAGCAGTGGTGAGTGTGTGAATGCTCCATCGTTCACAGTTTGATCAATAGGTCAAAACCCTGCAGCTGCAGCCGTCACACTTTGAATACCAATCGCTCAGCTGAGAATTCAAAGAAAGACGCGTTATCACAGTGTGTTTACAAAGTTGACTGACTGAATGACATTAATGAATGGTGGGCCAAAATAAATAGTCAGCATCTTGAATCACTTAAAACCCTATACCTCGTCCCTCTGGGGTCTGTACTTAGGGGGGCCCCCTCCTTTATTCCCTCTGCACCAAATCTCTTCCACAAAAATAGCCGATCTACAAGCTCTCAGCGCGTTGTGAGCTTATAGAGCTGCTATTGTCGCTGAATGTTACGGAATAGTAAGAGAGTGGCGACACTCTTTGATCTCGCCGCAAAGTGGGTACCTATGGGCTATAGTTCCAAACATTGGAAATATTCCATGAGATAGAATGAGCACTTCCGCATTCCATTGTTACAATGGGAGTCAACGCTAGTGTCGCCACTCTCTGGACACGCCTAGATTAGGGATGATTGGGTTCATGTAGTTTAGACTATTTGTTTTAATGGCAGCGTCGGCTCTGTCAGTGACATCTCTCTCTCCCCCAGGCTTAATGGACAGTTTGCAGCAGATCTCCATGCAGACGATAAATGCAGACCCCTTCCTGAAGAGACCCATCGGGACCCCTTCGCCAAGCTCTGCCAGAATCTCCACCTGTGCTTCAGGCAGCCCTTCAAGCTACAGCCCAATGTAAACCCACAACAAACATTTACTGTATGCTAATTGGACTACATTGACTCCAGTTCACATTGTATAGTATTCATTACATGCTGAACATTTTCCAATTTTTCCATTACCATCATTTTGATATACATTTGCCTAAATGTTCAGGAAGTCATTGGATTTCATTCATTTCAGTACTATGAAGCAAGTAGTTTCTCACAGACAATTCAACACTGAACTTTATGCTGCTTTTTGGGGGGCAGTCAAAATTACATTCTTGTTACGTGGTAATTCCTTTAAAAGCATGGATTGGTTTGAAAAGAGAGTTTCACAGACAAAATTGTAATGCCCTTGGCTTCTCAATGGTGACATGAATATCATCAGGTTGCTCTTCCACAAACAAAAGTCACACCCGTGTGAAGTGAGTGGTGCAACTCCGTGTAGAGTGCGGAATTTGGCCAGGGTGCCGGGCCGGGCCTGGGCCCTTTGAGAAATGGTGAAAACCAACCAAGCTATTTTCATGCTTGGACAGACAGACGGACAGACCCAGGGACATGCAGCTGTGTAATGGAGTGGTTGCACCACTCAACAAGAAATCCAAACGTTGGTATTCTTGGTAAAATGGTCAACAGTAATGTAAAGTATACATGATTTGCAGTCACTGGGCTAGAACATGAAAAAGCACGGTATGTTCCTTGTAAGCCTTTGATTAAAACATCTGCAGGGGTCACGTGTTTTAGGACTTGTGATGTCATTCAGCAGATCTGGCCCAAAATATGTTTTAAATGGAGCTCCTCCAAGTTTCCCTGAACACTGACTGGTTACTATTTTTGGAATATGAGGCCAGATGTTCTTAAATCTGTCCTACTCGTCCACTAGTAATGTTGTTGTGAGACAACTGTTTCACAGACAATGTTAATGTCCTTGACTTCTCAATGGCGACATGAATGGGGAAGCAGATAATTTAGATTTGTTCATCACATTTGAATAAAATATATGGGGGAATATTGGTTGGTACAAAAATACAAATGTTGGTAATGCTTGGTAAAATGGCCAGCAGTAAAAAAAAAAAAAAAAAAAAAGAAAAATCCATGTCAACCATTGCTTTTTCAAGACACATGTGTAAACATTTACACACGATCATCATCCATAATCACATCTACCTTGTAATTTATTTTTTATTTTTTTACAGTGAAATGGAGCCTAAATCTGCTGTGGGCAGTAAAAGCAAACTCATCAAGTCTGTTTCACTTCCCGGTCAGAATGGGAACCCCACATTCGCTGCTGTGGCTGCAGGATACGACAAAAGCCCAGGTGAGTGGCATGCCTGCCGATAGGATCCGTTTTCCTGGTCTGTTCTTTTTTTTTACCCATTTAGGGTTAAACCAAAACTGGAAGAACACGTAATCCAAACTATTTGCAGGGATTTTCATTAGTGTTCATAAGAAAGAAAAAAACACCATTGTTTACTGATGTTTTCTGATGTGAATGGTGGGATCCGATCGCAATTCCGACGGAGCATTAGTCCGACATGCGGGAAGAACGTTTAGACTAGCGCTCGAACATGTGCTGCTCCCTTGCTTGCGGTTATGGTTAGGACGGGTTATGGTTTGAGGTAGGTTGTCGCTCTAATGACTGTCGGACCAATAATAGTGTCGGAACCAAAGCCTGTACCCGTGAATGGTCAGGACACATCTCAGGCTTCCCATGTAACCCCGTCTTGAGGTTGAAATTCGCCTCTCGTTTGCTCCTCCCTGCCTCTTGCTCACTGACTGAAGTAAAAAACTAAAATGTTCTTGGAGAAACCCTGCTTAGTCCCGTCTCTCATTTTCCTCCAATTCGTCTTGTCAACGTCCCCCACAGTGGAACGGAACGAGTGCGTGAATTGTATTAAAGTGTGCCATGTTGTTGTCCCACAGGGGGCAGTAGTTCCAACCGAGGGGCCATGTGTAGGACCGGGCTCAGCCACGTGTCCTCTCTGGACAGCGACTGTTCAGACAGGTGACTTCAAGGCCGTCCTCACAGCTCAACACATGCTAAAATATATCTATATTGTAACGTCAATGACCTTGTATGTTGTTGTTTTTATTTATTTTTTGCTTGAATCTGTCAGTTTCCTCAGTCCTGGACTACTCAGCCCGGTTGAGAATGGAAGGAGCAACCCCTTCTCAGCCTTTGGGACCAGTCCCCTTTTCAACCTGTCAGGAGGTAAGATTTGTCACTGAATAGAATTGCTGTGCCTGCACTTTGATACTTTGATGTGCTTACACTACCATCTAGTGGGCATACAGTGGTCTTGCATGACACTGTTGTCTCCACAGTCCCCACACTAATAAATTAACTGGCCACTTCTGTGCATGCACAGTGTGACTGTAATTGAGGCTTTTAAGGTCACTGCAGGATTTTGGCCATATTCATTACATGAGTAGAGCTTCCCTATCACATTGACAGACGTACAGTATGCCGGGCCAATTGCTTTACTTTAATATAGTAGGAAGGGTAAGAAAGGAGATTTTGAACCCGATCCTGATGAAAACAGGTTTGCAATTCTCCTAAGGGATAATATTATCTTGAGCTATGTTATATGAAACTGTCCGTAGACTAGCATAGTAGCATATAGTCATTGATTCTTATTAAAAAAAAATATAGTAAGTTTCCCAGTAAAAGTGGCAGATTCTGTAACACAAACCATAATATAGACAGGTAGCACCTGCCAAAACTGCAAACATGGCCCAAGCTTTCTGTCACAGCCAGAACGTGGCTGCCCTTTTATGTTGTCACACTGTATGACCCAAGATGAAGGTACTAGGACTGCTGATATCGTATCATGTATGGTCCCATTAGATGGTGATTTATTTAGTTAAGCATATCCACAAACATAGTGGGAATCACTGATATATGTGTTCAATGTGGATGTTGTTAATAGAGTTGAGTGCACAATTTGTCAACTTGGTGTCAATACATTGTATATTTCCAGTGTTGTAAAGCACCTTGAGATGAATTTGAGGGCTAACTTATTCTTACTCAATACTAATTATGAATGTCCTCTCTCTGTCACAGTGTTCAGTGGGATCGCATCTTCGAGGAACTCTGAGCCCCGGCAGGGTTGGCCCGAGTTTGGCCACGGTGGTTCCCGCCCGGCGCCCACCTCCACCTCCCCCACCTCCATGTGGCCCAGCGACCCTCTGGAACCATGGCCCCCCAGGTCCACCACCACCACCACCACCGCCCCCACTGTAAGAGACACACACACACACACACACACACACACACACACACACACACACACACACACACACTCTCATTATGTAATAGCTTGTCATTTGGTAAACAACGTCTACCATAAGACAGACATTTAACCCATTCTGACCTGAGATCAGATTCTAAAAATGTCTTCTACATCCTGACAGTTTTCTGAAAAAGCTATGTTTCTATGTCAGTCGCCACTCGGTGGCGCACTATGAGCTTGTAGATCTGCTATTTTTAAATAGCTAAAGCATAACGTAATGCTAACACCAAAAGGGGTTCCCGCCTAAAATGGGTTAAAAAACATAGGTTGTCATCCGTCAGTGAGCAGTGTCATTTCCCGTGTTGACAGTGCATGGATTGTGAATATTCTGTGTTACCATGACCATTTGGTGTCTAGTTTAATCAGTTGGCATAGCCACTTAAGCCTGAATTATACTTTTATTAAATTGGCAATTTACAGTAAAACTACACGTCCCAATGCGACATGTGTGGTGTTAAATCAGCTATTCTTGCAATGCGACTTTTTGGATATGCTAGGTTCGCCAAAGAGATTTGACGTGGAGGGGGGAAAAAGGAGGGAACCAAGTAATAGACCCCTGGGGCATCCCAGTCAACAAAGTATATAGGGTTCTTTATTATTATTATTATTATTAATAGTGTTACGTGACGGTTCAATTGAAACAAAGCTGTTATCTCTTGTCCACCCCCCCCCCCCCCCCCCCCCAGTCCATTCTGGGCAGCAGTAGCCTATGGTCTACCAGTCCTCCCTTCAGCCCCTCCATCTGGTCCACGAGCGTGGACTCCGCCCCACTGCACTCCTCCTTCCCATCGCCATCCACCGCAAGCTCATTCCCTCCACCGGGGTCCGTTTCCACCTTCCCACCGACACCCTCCGTGTCCTCCTTCCCGCCGCCGGCCTCTGCGACGGTCTTCGCGCCGGTGCCCTCTGCGGCGTCCTCCTCCGCCTCCTCCCACCTGGCCGACCTGATGGGCTGCGTGGGAGACAGCAGGAGTCCCGCCCCCTCGCTGGTGGCGCGGGACTCCGCTGGCAACCTGAGCCCGACCTACAACCCCTGGAGCACATGGGGACCCACCTTCGGCCGACGCAGCTCCGAGCCGTGGCCCAGCTCCTCAGACAACGGCAATTAAATGAGCTCACGTGCTTCCCTTCGTGTGTTTGTGTGTGTGTGCGTGCGTGTGCGCCTGTATGTGCATTTGCGTGTATGAGGCCAATTTGTGGCCGAATGTCTCCGTGCTACACGTCTGGTCTTTGTCCACTCCTCCATGTCAATCTAAACAAAAGCTAAAAAACAAAGGCGTGTTTTTTTCCCCACGTAAATAAGTGGTGAATCGGCCCTCGCCCGTTGAGGAGACGAGTGCGTTGTAGGATATGGGGACATGAACGTAATTCCTCTCCCCACCGATCCAGGTTCAGATGTTTCTGCCTCCTTTGTAGTGACGGGAGGTGATGAATTTGATTTGAACCTGCTATTATTTAAGTCTACCCAGGGAGTTTACGGCATTCAACTGTCAGGTAAAAACGGGTACCTGACAAGCTATATTGAAGACCTTCAGAATTCTGGGTCCACAGAGTTTGAGAAACTCTGCCTTTTGTTTTGTATGTGTTTTACATTTGTAAACGACTACCACTTCTGCTACAAATGCAGGTAGAAAGAAAATTCAAATTTTCTAAAGACAAAAGTTATTTATTCATTTGACACCGTGGCAAATTCATAGCTATACAAAAAAACTTATTTGACAGCAATATAGTTCTGGTTGCAGCCAGTTCTGAATTGAAATTCTAAAGTTTTAAGATATTTCTCAATGAATTTCAATTCAAAAGGGCTACAAGTGAATCCAACTTTTGTTTAGAGGATGTGTGCTTGGCAGCAAGCTAAAGCAAAATGTAAAAAAGAAGAAAAAAGAAGTATGTAAGATGTTGACATGAAGATTGCTTTTTAAGAACTTGTGTTTTGAAGTCAATGTTATTTGGACAAAAGTTTGGAAAAGAAAAAAGTTTTAAAATACATAGTTTTCTTTTGTTCATGTCCACATTGCTGCTGGCATTTCAAGTCTCAAATAATTTAAAAGATAATATAAAAGCCAAAGTGCATTTTTAAGTTTTGTATGTTCGCCCAAATTGGTTGGAGAAGTTATTTTAAAGTTGACTCTTTTAAAGTTGACATGGTTTCATGTCATGGTTATTTTAAATTTTTCATGGGATTTTGTTAAGTCCTTCCAATGTTATTATTTCTGCCACAGTCTCAGCTCCTTGTCATGGCTTAAAAAGTTCAAATTAAAACACATCAAACAAGGAAAATGATTATATTCATTTGTATTCTTAAATATAAATACGGTACCCTGAAGCCTATATATTTGTGTGTGTGTGTGTGTGTGTGTGTGTGTGTGTGTGTGTGTGTGTGTGTGTGTGTGTGTGTGTGTGTGTGTGTGTGTGTGTGTGTGTGTGTGTGTGTGTGTGTGTGTGTGTGTGTGTGTGTGTGTGTGTGTGTGTGTGTGTGTGTGTGTGTGTGTGTGTGTGTGTGTGTGTGTGTGTGTGTGTGTGTGTGTGATGCTTTAGAGTCCACTTGGGACTATTCACACAACCCTTCCTATAAAACTTGAAAATGAAAAGCTTGCATGAGATAAGCATCCACTTGTACCAACAACACTAGTAGGCCTACTACTAGTCTTGTATTGCTAATTCAGCAATATTTTACTACTGCAGTAATGCAGGGGTTTTCAACTAATTGTGAACGAGGGAGACCACCACTCTGACTTAGAATCGACCTGGGGACCATTGTTGTGTTGGGTGGGGATATGAGCTAAGCTTAGTGCTCCAACTTGTCAGAAAAATGACTACATTGACGGTCATCGGGTCATTCAGTTCACTGTTTCTCAACTAGTGCAAGCGATTTATTTTTATTTTTAATCAACAGATCCTACATTACTAAATGAATGGTCAGGGACCACTTTCAATTCTTCCATGGACCACCTGTTGAAAACCCCTGCAGTAAATGGTAATGCAATCAGTCAAGTGCAGCTCTTGTGGAATGCATTGCATTCTCAACATGTCACTCCTCTTGTAGGCCACAAGGTGGTAGTATTAGTCTGACACCAGTACATTATGAAATGGCTGGGGTCATAATGTAGCCTTTTGGAGTCTTTAAAAGTGAGTGGGTATATAGGCTTACTAAGTTACTAGGCTATGCAAAAAGACATTTCAAACGTCTTATCTTGATTGGCCACCTACTGTATAACCTAATGTTCAGTCACTATGCCATTTGAATTTATCTTACAATAAATGCAAGGAATCTCTACTTCGTCTGTAATGCACGTATCTTGAGATCCGTCTGACTTCAAACTCGGCACGCGCACTGCCACCAACCCGAGGGAGTGCTGTGCCTGGTGTCGAGTCGGATAGGCCTAGGTGGTTGTCTAGAATCAGAACCCCCGGAAAAAAGGCTCAGCCTCTGACTATGCCCAAAAGAGCCCATCGATTGCCATGGCAACCAAACCCTTGATTTGGCTAAATCCCCACATCCGCCATTTGATTACTTAGTCACTCAGTCCACTTCTCACAGTTTGCACTCTTCAGACATTGTCCATAGAAATTTAACCACTGCAAAAGGACTTTCCAGAACCGCCGATCCCACCCCTATATTATGGTCATATACTGATATAGAAATATCCATATATGGTCATGAAATGGATGCAGACATATGGGCACAAGAGGGACACACAGACAGACGGTTACAAGTTACAACTGGTACTCACAGCGGTATAACCAGGAATTGTATTGCATAACGGTGCTGTTATATATTTCCCTATTTGCATCATTCCCCACGTATCGTTCCCGATTAGGCCGGTGCCTCAAAAAATGAGTCACATTAATACTGTACTTACTTCTGATGTGTCTGACGCTCATACATACGCTCATACTTCATAGATGCATTATGAATCTTCTGTAGGTCAGAATTCATTCCTAATGTGAATGACGTACAGAAGATATTGATGTCACTCAGTCAGAATAATGATCCAATTTGTCAACCAGGCCCTTTGCCAAATTGCCAACCACTCTTGTCTTGTGTACTTCACCACGATACAACTGAAGAAAAAGGGAAAACGGAGACGTGGCTCAATTCTAGTTAATGCTCATTTTTACAAATGCATTAAGGAATGTATTTTCCCCTGCAGGCCTCCTATTGCCATGATCTACCCTATGGTCCAATTCTGATTAGGAATCGGATTAAAATAATCAATCCATATTGTTGGGAATGCTTTTGCCGGAAATACCACATCGACAAACGGTGTCGATCACGCATTTCAGCATAGATTTAATGTAGAGCGAAATTGGAAAGGTCACTGGTATAGTCAGCCCTGATGGAAAACGCATGAGGTTTAAGGGGTTAATGTGTTGTCAAATCTGTGCCTTTTTTAAATGGGATTAGAGGGCTCATCTTCACCCAGGCGTAAATGAGTTTCTGCACGGTTGGTGGCTATAATAGGATCCCCAGCAGTAAGTGGAACTGCTGTCAGCGATATGTTCTTATCCTGTGGTTCTTGGGCTGTATATTTCGTCCTCACTTTTGTGATCATCTGTCACGTCGTCGCAACTATTTTGCAGTGTTGATCCACTTCCAGGAATATGTGGGACATGTCTGAAGTGTGCCTTCTTTACTCGCAAACCAGTGAGTCTTTGAAAGAGAGGGTGAGACGAGGACTAGCCTATATACTGTATCCTCCTACCTTGTCCAGTTGGCACTGGCAGCAGAATCCGAGTGCTTCTCTGGCTATTACTATATTCACACCCCAAAGACCCAGTAAAACAGAAGATAAGCCCAGTCATAGTAGGCCTACCATTTCAGGATATTGTTTACTAATGAATTACATTGTTTAGGTACGGTGTTTAAACTTTAGCATTCCTACTTCATCTAGTGTAAATAAACTCTAAACAACTATCTAATCCTCTCTCTCTCTCTCCCTCTCTCTCTCTCTCTCTCTCTCTCTCTCTCTCTCTCTCTCCCATGCAATTTAAATGAAGGTGAAGTAAAACTAAAATGGTCTAAACAGCGGCGAGTTCCCCCTTTAGAAAGCAGGCGCTACGCGCCACCTCAGATCATCCCATTAGCCTATCCCACAGAGGGCCCTTGATAGGAGAACAGCCTTCAGTTCATCATGCTCCCTGCTAAGCTAGAATGGTGTTTTGTATCGAGCCAATTTATGTGAGGCGATGGTGGATGGGAGAGTTGGGACCCTTTTTAGCGTGACAAGAGGCTTGGCAGAAGGTGACCTGGCCATGAAATCATCCTTGGGCGCCGCTAACAAGCTCATTAGACTTGCTGCCGCCTGTGACATTGTCGGATCCCATGCTCTCATCATAGTGCGTGTCGTCAATCGAGCGGTGATTCCCAATCTGTGGGGCCAGGGACTCGGGGAGGCCCACTGGTGGGCCGTGAGGATATGTCGAGCGGACCCCCAAATGTTTGACAAAACACTACGATTGTATTGATATAATATTACATTTAGGAGTTTTATTTCATAAAGTAGCTGTGACGATCCAGATTGAGTTTTGTGTTATGCTCTAGGTGAAACAGTGGCTTAAAAAGTTAAAGTACTCTTGTGGTGGGGGATGAGTCATGACGTGTGTGTTCCAAACACTGGTTCTCTCTGAATACAGAGCAGACCTATTTTCCGCAAGGCGTCCCTGGTGTGTATTAGATTAACTGTCCCTTACCTTGTTGTCAAGTTATTAAAGAACTAACAAGACACCTTCGCCATGACAGCTGGACTAGACTGGCATTTGGCACATGCCGAACGCAGCTTGTTGTACGGTATGCACCTATAGCTCTCTGAAGTTTATGCCTTGATCCGGAGAGATTGCAATTATAATCAGTCAATTTAGGTTAGGAACTGCGACTGGGACTAGCATGAACTGCGCCTGCAGTGCCTGCTACCCAGGCATGGATCAAGAGGGTATGGCGAATCCATTGACTAAATGACCAATGAATTAATCTTGTCACCCGCATTCTGCATGGCAGGATATATGGAGTGTTGAAACACTTTATCACATATCTCTCCTGGGAGGGGGGGGAGGGGAGGGGAGGGGGGGGGGGGGAGGAGAGAGAGAGAGAGGTCTCAGAGAATGGCAAGGAACTCAGGGTCCCCCATAAATCATAGCAGAATAATAAATGGCTTCCATTCAGAGGATGGTGATGACTTGGATTGGGGTATTTGGGGCCCTCTTATTTCGTCAAGCACACTGGCTGTGTCCTTGTGTGGTTATTTATATCAGCGATTACCAACCTGTGTAGGTCGGGTCAAACTGGTGGGCCGTGAGGATAATGCAAGAAGAGGGCCCCCAGATTGGCAAAACACAAATACTTTATTGATGACATATCTTATATCGATAAATGCACCAAGCCTCTGTCTGTACGTCTGTCTGTGTGTAATCCACGTAACTCGAGAACCCTTCGGCCCACCGACTTCAAATTCGACACACGCGCTCCACACACACCAAAATGCAGGCGACCCACCCACCTGACCGCAAATAGGTGGTCCACGGGAGCGTTTGAGATTTTCAAGTGGGCCCTGGTCCACAAAGGTTTGACCGCTGCTTTATGCGTTAGAATAAATGCATTACAACTAACCACTGATGCTATCAGCAAGAAAACAATTTGTAGTTTACCATTGTGCCCCTAAGCGTGACATTTCCTTTGACCAATCACACTAAATGAGGTCCCCCATTACCTAGAAAATATTTACAGGATGACAAAAGATTACATCCCACGGAAGGTTAATGGCCCTCGGCGCTTGGTGCAGTGACATAACTCTTCCCTATAACCTAAAAGAACAGTCTTTTCACCTGCTATTTAGTGACCCTTGGTGTAGGTCCTCCTCCCACAACTCTCTATCCAAGGGTTTGGACTTGTTGGAGAGTGTGTGTGGGGTCAGCGGGTGACCGGTGTGCAGTCAGCAGAATTGCGGGCCAGTCACGGACTGATGTAGTCAGACTAACGGAGCACAGAGAATGCTCATTTTAACCCATTTAGACCCGAGGACGATTCTACAAATGCCTTCTAAATCCTGACAGTTTTCTGAAAAACCCATGTTTCTGTGTCAGTCGTTCTCAAACATTTTCATGAAAATATATGAAATTGACCACCGACCCCATCTAAAAATATGTTGTTCCAGGGACCTCCCCCAGAAGCAAAGATTTGAGTTAAACACGTTCGCTCTGAAAGAATATATTCAAAGATTTGCGCCACATTTTCACGATTTAAAAAAAATAGCAGACCTACAAGCTCAGTGGCCACGCTATGAGCTTGTAGGTCTGCTATTTTTCAATAGCTAAAGTATAACATAATGCTTGAAACACCCCGGGTTCCCGCCCAAAATGGGTTAAATCTTCCCAGGGGTGAACGCTGTGGGCTCAAATTTCCACCTTTTCCCGTGTTCAGCAAATAATGATATCTGTTATGGCCTCAGGTTTTTTATCCAAATGCAAACACTGGATGTATTATTCTGGCTGCACTCTTTATTTGGAAAGCATGACGCTGGATTAGCAAGATAGTCTAATCAACAGATCGTGCTATCGTTTATTAAACATTTACATTAATTTACAACGTATAAAGAGATTAAAGATTGCGGTTCTTACATTGAGTCAAGAGGAAATGTTTGTTAACTGTAGCCTATGTGTGTTATAATGCCCATCATGCATGCAGAAATTGACAGTGTGGCCTGCGCTATGGCTCAGCGGTCCAGGCACCTTGGATGGTAATCCAGTCTGGCAGTGTGCCATGGGCTCGACTCCCAAGCTTGTAGTGGCACGCGTGCCACGCTACAAGCTTGTAGATCTGCTATTTTTCAATAACTAAAGTATAACATAATGCTTAAAACACCAAAAGGGATTCCCGCCCCAAAATGGTTTAATAAAATATAGGATTAGTGTTCCCAAATGGCAAAAAACGTCATCATCAAAACTTTAAACCTATAGGTTCTCATCCGTTTTGTATAGTTTTGGATCTGAATTTTAACCATGAAGTCAGAACAAATTAACCCTTTCAGCCCAAGTTACTATATAGTATCTTCCAGGGTTGAATGCATCCAAACGCCCGGAATACACTCATCCCTTTGTGCAATATTTCAATAAAGAGCACAATGTTCCTGTTAGAATCAGTAATATCACCTGTCATCAGTGACCCAGCCAGGACATCTCATCATGACCCAGTAACGCACTGGTTGAGAGTCATTGCATTTATGCAGAGTCCTTCCCAAGCAACGCATTCTCACTTCACTTCCAAACTGTAATATATACTGTTTTCGACTAAAACGAAGGCGAAAAATGTCCCGTCGACTACATTTTTTCACTGACGGAAACTAAATGAAAACTAAGCTATGATGACTAAAACGGAGACTAAATATATTGACAATTTCGTCAAACAAATGAAAACTAGACTAAAATGTTAGGAAGGGACTAGTGGACAAGTAAGTCATTTTACAGATTGTAGCTTGTAGATCAGCTATTTTCAGCAAGTGTACTAAATCAACTGTATATTTAGTCAACTAAAATCTCATGACATTTAGTCGACTAAAACTAGACTAACACTAAAACATTCCAGGTGACTAAAATGTGACTAAAACTAAACAAATTTTAATTCCAAAGACTATGACTAAAACTAAAATAGACATTTGCTGCCAAAAACAACACTGCAACCATGTGGCCCTTTAAGAGTCTCCATCGAACTAAGTGAGTGACGTTTCAGTTGAGGAGGACAGTCACCAGGCAGTATCACAGCACTGTCGCACAACTTCTGAAGTTTAATACCCCCCCATAGAGAATAACAGTATTGGTCACAGTACACCACGTGACCAGAAGATATGAGACGAGGAGACTAGAACAGATTGAATTGGAATAGAATCATGCATCTCGTACCATTTGTGCACAGACGTCAGTAAATCTGATAAAGTATAGTTCAAGGTCAAGGGTATATCAATCATGCTTTATCCCATTCTGGACGGGAACCCCTTTTGGTGTTTTATAAGCCTATTGAAAAATAGCAGATCTACAAGCTCTAGGAGCTTGTAGATCTGTTATTTTTTTAAAGATCGTGAAAATGTGGCGCATATCTTTGATTATATATTCTTTCAGAGCAGGATTTAGAAGTGATTCACCACATGTACTGTATGTACTGGGTCAAGCAGATAGGCCTAATGGTCAGAATTCGCACAACAATTATCTTGATGACTTGGAAGTGAAAAAGTGTTGTCCCCACCCCAGCCACGTGTTTCTCCTGATGCTCTAGAATTAGTGGTTCTCAACCAGTGGTCCAGGGACCACCAGTGGTCCTTGAGGGGGTTCCAGGTGGTCCTCAGCTAAATGATGAATGATGGAGAGTTTGTAACCAAATAGACACTTATAGTTGCAATAATGTAACTCTTGAGAGTGTCAGAGTTAAACATCTTCATTACTTAAATTACAAGAAGTCTACATAATTAGAGAATGTAGATATATATATATTTTTTTTTCCATCAACGCCTGTTATCTCTCCTATGGTACCACATCAATCAATACAGCATGGAATTGTGGACAAAATCGTATCCAGCGACAACCAAATATTTGTAGTCTTTGGTCTGAGAGGCTGAATCTCATCAAAGGGTGGTCTGTGGCTCAGATGCCGAAGAAATAATGGGTGATAGCCATGAGTAATAGCCAAGGACACAGGAATCAGGAAGTGTTATCTGATAGCCACTATAGTCTCACAGCTTCCCCTTTAATTGTACCTGGACACCCTGTGCCAAGCTTGGCACAGGGTGTCTAAAGTTCACTCCAAGTACAATTAAAGGAGAATTCTCCTTCAACTGTACCTGGGCTTATAACTTTAGACACATGTACTGTCCTGTGCCAAGTACCATGGATGAATACCAATCGCTACAGAGGGCAATTGGTTCAAATCCACTCTGCTATATTGCACTTTCTACATGAACCCTGCTTTAGTTCAGACACTATTATTGGTCCGACAGTCATTAGACCGACAACCTACCTCAAACCCTAACCTAACCATAACCGCAAACACGGGAGCTAGTCCGACTGTCTGAGCGTTGTTCCCGCATGTCGGACTAATGCTCTGTCCTAATCGGACCCCAACCCTAGTAGCCGCAGTGTCCCTATTCTGGGGTGAACATTTGGCAATTTTTTTATTAAATGGTTCAAAATGATCTGAAGATTTGTTATGTCTGTCCTGCCTTATATATAATATTATATATTGAAGGTAGAGTACAGTGTTGATAGCATTTATCTTATCGTCTGTTCGCATATCTCTTGATATGCTTGATACTTTAGTACTTTTACTCAAGTACATTTTCATTTTCCGTACTTTTACTTTACCGACTTCCAACTGAGTGCACGCTTTGGCGAGGCAGAGAACTCGACGGCAGATCCAACTTATAGACATCCAGATCCACAGATATATGATATAATCGGCTTCAAGCTCACAAAGCATTGCATTTCTATATTCAACTTTTGTCCAACACCATCCTATGAGGACGTATAAAATAGCATACTACAAAACAGGGTTTAAGTGGTTAAGCCGTTTAAATGTCTCAACGCTCAAACTTGACATTTAAATGTCCTACACAAATGCCTGGGTTTGCAAAACCCGCCTTTCTCTTGTTTCTATACGTCTCTCCACTCTTGAGATATAATCGATCAGTGGTTCCCAAACAAAGACTAATGGTGGTGGTGCTATGGTTTTATTTGAACCCATTCTTACCTGAGATCAGATTCTAAATAGTCTTCTACATCCTGACAGTTTTCTGAAAAAGCTATGTTTCTATGTCGGTCGTTCTTCGATTTTTCAAAAATAGCAGACCTAAAAGCTCATAGCGCGACACTCGGTGGCGCGCTATGAGCTTGTAGATCTGCTATTTTTCAATAGCTAAAGCATAACGTAATGCTAAAACCAAAACGGGTTCCTGCCCAAAATGGGTTAAATATATTAACATATTATGACAATAATATGCAGAATATAGCCTATGCTGCACATATATTCAATATTCAGGCTCATACTGTATGTGCAAAGTGCATATATGTAGATATATAGGGAATGTCTCTATATAGCTTATGCAATTTGTATTTCCATGTGGGGGGGTGCGTCAGCTAGGTTTGGAGGTAACGGGGGGTGCATGGCCAAAAAATGTTTGGGAACTGCTTGATTAGGCCTGTGTAATAGAACTTTTGACATAAAGATAATCGTCTTTTCGGGGCAGTTCCTTGAGAATCCCCCAATCTGTTCTCTCTTTTTTTTTTAAGGAAGACGCTCTTAATCCAAAGCGACTTACAGTAAGCAAGAACAAAAACATGGTAATGCATCATACAGTATACAGTACATAAATAATAGTCATCATGAATCATACATAAGCTAAGAACAGTGGAATATCTATATAATGAAACTATGCGTATAGTCGTATACTAGTGCTATGTCTACATAAAGTGCTGTCTAACTTACATAAATTGAGCCTTTGCATACGCCTATATGGTCGTCGAGGCTAGGGCAAGTGATACGGCAAGTGCTACGGGCTAAGATTGAGTCTGAAGAGGTGGGTTTTCAGACTACGGCGGAAGATTGGGAGAGCGTTGTACCGGCGTTCATAATAGTGAAGGTACGTCCAGCTTCCTTGCGTGGCCTGGCTGATCTGAGCGTGCGGGAGGGTTTGTAGGGTTCGATCAGACTTGCAAGATATGGGGGTGCCATACCTTTGGTTGCTTTGAAGGCCAGCATCAGCGACCGGGAGCCAGTGGCAGATGCAGAGAAGGGGGGAGACATGTGAGAATTTTGGCTGAGAGGAGAGGAGATGTGGTTAAGATAGGGTTATGCGGTTGATTTTGATGCTGTATTGACTCATTTTGTTGGAACCCCCCCTCTCAAGGACCCTGGGGGACCGGGTGGTCCCCCAGGGTCTTCTGAGAATGAGTTTATAGCCTGCTTGTTTTCTTCTCCTTTGTAAAGAAACTGAATAGCTGGTTCTCTGGCGGGCCGAGTGACTGCCTGGCCGTCTTGAGTGATGGACTGCCTGCCTGCATGCCTGACTGTCATCAGCGTTTCCGTTTGACATTGCAGTGACTTTGCAGTATAATAACAGCCACACGAGTCCCCCTGTCGACAGTGGCGAGCCAGTGCAGGCACAAACTGCTGCTCTTAAAGCCCTCTCTACAGTGAAAACCTGGTACCAAACTGCTGCTCTTAAAGCCCTCTCTACAGTGAAAACCTGGTACCAAACTGCTGCTCTTAAAGCCCTCTCTACAGTGAAAACCTGGTACCAAACTGCTGCTCTTAAAGCCCTCTCTACAGTGAAAACCTGGTACCAAACTGCTGCTCTTAAAGCCCTCTCTACAGTGAAAACCTGGTACCAAACTGCTGCTCTTAAAGCCCTCTCTACAGTGAAAACCTGGTACCAAACTGCTGCTCTTAAAGCCCTCTCTACAGTGAAAACCTGGTACCAAACTGCTGCTCTTAAAGCCCTCTCTACAGTGAAAACCTGGTACCAAACTGCTGCTCTTAAAGCCCTCTCTACAGTGAAAACCTGGTACCAAACTGCTGCTCTTAAAGCCCTCTCTACAGTGAAAACCTGGTACCAAACTGCTGCTCTTAAAGCCCTCTCTACAGTGAAAACCTGGTACCAAACTGCTGCTCTTAAAGCCCTCTCTACAGTGAAAACCTGGTACCAAACTGCTGCTCTTAAAGCCCTCTCTACAGTGAAAACCTGGGACGTGATGACAAACTGCTGCTCTTAAAGCCCTCTCTACAGTGAAAACCTGGTACCAAACTGCTGCTCTTAAAGCCCTCTCTACAGTGAAAACCTGGTACCAAACTGCTGCTCTTAAAGCCCTCTCTACAGTGAAAACCTGGGACGTGATGACAAACTGCTGCTCTTAAAGCCCTCTCTACAGTGAAAACCTGGTACCAAACTGCTGCTCTTAAAGCCCTCTCTACAGTGAAAACCTGGTACCAAACTGCTGCTCTTAAAGCCCTCTCTACAGTGAAAACCTGGTACCAAACTGCTGCTCTTAAAGCCCTCTCTACAGTGAAAACCTGCTGCTCTTAAAGCCCTCTCTACAGTGAAAACCTGCTGCTCTTAAAGCCCTCTCTACAGTGAAAACCTGCTGCTCTTAAAGCCCTCTCTACAGTGAAAACCTGCTGCTCTTAAAGCCCTCTCTACAGTGAAAACCTGGTACCAAACTGCTGCTCTTAAAGCCCTCTCTACAGTGAAAACCTGCTGCTCTTAAAGCCCTCTCTACAGTGAAAACCTGCTGCTCTTAAAGCCCTCTCTACAGTGAAAACCTGCTGCTCTTAAAGCCCTCTCTACAGTGAAAACCTGCTGCTCTTAAAGCCCTCTCTACAGTGAAAACCTGCTGCTCTTAAAGCCCTCTCTACAGTGAAAACCTGCTGCTCTTAAAGCCCTCTCTACAGTGAAACAAACTGCTGCTCTTAAAGCCCTCTCTACAGTGAAAACCTGCTGCTCTTAAAGCCCTCTCTACAGTGAAAACCTGCTGCTCTTAAAGCCCTCTCTACAGTGAAAACCTGCTGCTCTTAAAGCCCTCTCTACAGTGAAAAACTGCTGCTCTTAAAGCCCTCTCTACAGTGAAAAACTGCTGCTCTTAAAGCCCTCTCTACAGTGAAAACCTGGGACGTGATGACAAACTGCTGCTCTTAAAGCCCTCTCTACAGTGAAAACCTGGGACGTGATGACAAACTGCTGCTCTTAAAGCCCTCTCTACAGTGAAAACCTGGGACGTGATGACAAACTGCTGCTCTTAAAGCCCTCTCTACAGTGAAAACCTGGGACGTGATGACAAACTGCTGCTCTTAAAGCCCTCTCTACAGTGAAAACCTGGGACATGATGACAAACTGCTGCTCTTAAAGCCCTCTCTACAGTGAAAACCTGGGACATGATGACAAACTGCTGCTCTTAAAGCCCTCTCTACAGTGAAAACCTGGGACATGATGACAAACTGCTGCTCTTAAAGCCCTCTCTACAGTGAAAACCTGGGACAAACTGCTGCTCTTAAAGCCCTCTCTACAGTGAAAACCTGGGACAAACTGCTGCTCTTAAAGCCCTCTCTACAGTGAAAACCTGCTCTTAAAGCCCTCTCTACAGTGAAAACCTGCTGCTCTTAAAGCCCTCTCTACAGTGAAAACCTGCTGCTCTTAAAGCCCTCTCTACAGTGAAAACCTGGGACAAACTGCTGCTCTTAAAGCCCTCTCTACAGTGAAAACCTGGTGCTCTTAAAGCCCTCTCTACAGTGAAAACCTGCTCTTAAAGCCCTCTCTACAGTGAAAACCTGGTGCTCTTAAAGCCCTCTCTACAGTGAAAACCTGGGACAAACTGCTGCTCTTAAAGCCCTCTCTACAGTGAAAACCTGGTGCTCTTAAAGCCCTCTCTACAGTGAAAACCTGCTGCTCTTAAAGCCCTCTCTACAGTGAAAACCTGGTACCAAACTGCTGCTCTTAAAGCCCTCTCTACAGTGAAAACCTGCTGCTCTTAAAGCCCTCTCTACAGTGAAAACCTGCTGCTCTTAAAGCCCTCTCTACAGTGAAAACCTGCTGCTCTTAAAGCCCTCTCTACAGTGAAAACCTGCTGCTCTTAAAGCCCTCTCTACAGTGAAAACCTGCTGCTCTTAAAGCCCTCTCTACAGTGAAAACCTGCTGCTCTTAAAGCCCTCTCTACAGTGAAACAAACTGCTGCTCTTAAAGCCCTCTCTACAGTGAAAACCTGCTGCTCTTAAAGCCCTCTCTACAGTGAAAACCTGCTGCTCTTAAAGCCCTCTCTACAGTGAAAACCTGCTGCTCTTAAAGCCCTCTCTACAGTGAAAAACTGCTGCTCTTAAAGCCCTCTCTACAGTGAAAAACTGCTGCTCTTAAAGCCCTCTCTACAGTGAAAACCTGGGACGTGATGACAAACTGCTGCTCTTAAAGCCCTCTCTACAGTGAAAACCTGGGACGTGATGACAAACTGCTGCTCTTAAAGCCCTCTCTACAGTGAAAACCTGGGACGTGATGACAAACTGCTGCTCTTAAAGCCCTCTCTACAGTGAAAACCTGGGACGTGATGACAAACTGCTGCTCTTAAAGCCCTCTCTACAGTGAAAACCTGGGACATGATGACAAACTGCTGCTCTTAAAGCCCTCTCTACAGTGAAAACCTGGGACATGATGACAAACTGCTGCTCTTAAAGCCCTCTCTACAGTGAAAACCTGGGACATGATGACAAACTGCTGCTCTTAAAGCCCTCTCTACAGTGAAAACCTGGGACAAACTGCTGCTCTTAAAGCCCTCTCTACAGTGAAAACCTGGGACAAACTGCTGCTCTTAAAGCCCTCTCTACAGTGAAAACCTGCTCTTAAAGCCCTCTCTACAGTGAAAACCTGCTGCTCTTAAAGCCCTCTCTACAGTGAAAACCTGCTGCTCTTAAAGCCCTCTCTACAGTGAAAACCTGGGACAAACTGCTGCTCTTAAAGCCCTCTCTACAGTGAAAACCTGGTGCTCTTAAAGCCCTCTCTACAGTGAAAACCTGCTCTTAAAGCCCTCTCTACAGTGAAAACCTGGTGCTCTTAAAGCCCTCTCTACAGTGAAAACCTGGGACAAACTGCTGCTCTTAAAGCCCTCTCTACAGTGAAAACCTGGTGCTCTTAAAGCCCTCTCTACAGTGAAAACCTGGGACAAACTGCTGCTCTTAAAGCCCTCTCTACAGTGAAAACCTGCTGCTCTTAAAGCCCTCTCTACAGTGAAAACCTGGGACAAACTGCTGCTCTTAAAGCCCTCTCTACAGTGAAAACCTGGTGCTCTTAAAGCCCTCTCTACAGTGAAAACCTGCTCTTAAAGCCCTCTCTACAGTGAAAACCTGGTGCTCTTAAAGCCCTCTCTACAGTGAAAACCTGGGACAAACTGCTGCTCTTAAAGCCCTCTCTACAGTGAAAACCTGGTGCTCTTAAAGCCCTCTCTACAGTGAAAACCTGGGACAAACTGCTGCTCTTAAAGCCCTCTCTACAGTGAAAACCTGGTGCTCTTAAAGCCCTCTCTACAGTGAAAACCTGCTCTTAAAGCCCTCTCTACAGTGAAAACCTGGTGCTCTTAAAGCCCTCTCTACAGTGAAAACCTGGGACAAACTGCTGCTCTTAAAGCCCTCTCTACAGTGAAAACCTGGTGCTCTTAAAGCCCTCTCTACAGTGAAAACCTGGGACAAACTGCTGCTCTTAAAGCCCTCTCTACAGTGAAAACCTGCTGCTCTTAAAGCCCTCTCTACAGTGAAAACCTGGGACAAACTGCTGCTCTTAAAGCCCTCTCTACAGTGAAAACCTGGTGCTCTTAAAGCCCTCTCTACAGTGAAAACCTGCTCTTAAAGCCCTCTCTACAGTGAAAACCTGGTGCTCTTAAAGCCCTCTCTACAGTGAAAACCTGGGACAAACTGCTGCTCTTAAAGCCCTCTCTACAGTGAAAACCTGGTGCTCTTAAAGCCCTCTCTACAGTGAAAACCTGGGACAAACTGCTGCTCTTAAAGCCCTCTCTACAGTGAAAACCTGGGACGTGATGACAAATGTTCAGGGAATATGGGAAGGTGGCTGTGTATGTGTGAGTGAGTGTGCGTGTGGGTGTGTGAGTGAAGCTATAGGGTGAAGTACGGTAAGAGAGGGGCGGAGATAATTGCTGAGTCATGGTCATATGAGGTGTGTGTGTGTGTGTGTGTGTGTGTGTGTGTGTGTGTGTGTGTGTGTGTGTGTGTGTGTGTGTGTGTTACAAGTAGAAGTCTGGAATTCAAAATGTACTTGAGAAAAAGTACTGGTATTGGTATTTGGTATTAAAATGTACTTATGCTTTAGTTACGACATACTGTTGGTCCTATTAGACCGACAACCTACCTCAAGTCAAACCCCAACTTAACACTAACCGCAAGCATGCACGGGAGCAGCGCATGTTCGACCGCATGTCGGATCTTTGCAGTGGTGGAAAAAGTACTCAATTGTTTTTACTTAAGTAAAAGTACCAATACTGCAATTTAGAACTATTACAAGTAAAAGTACAAAAGTATCGGCATCAAAATGTACTTAAAGTACTAAAAGTAAACGTACTCATATTATAGAATGTCCCATTTCACAAGTTCAAAATGTGTACAAAATCTATTGAAAATAGCCGATCTACAAGATCGGCTATTTTCAAGCGGCTGTAATGTATAGGTTTGAAGTGGTTAATGTATGTTTTCTAATCAAAATCGCCAAAGTAACTAGTAACTAAAGTTTTCAAATAATTGTAGTGAAGTAAAAGTACAAATTTAAGTACTGGAAATTGGAAATACTCAAGTAAAGTACAAATACCTCAAAATTGTACTTAAGCACAGTACTTAAGTAAAAGTACTTAGTTACTTTCCACCACTGGATCTTTGGTGTGTCGGATCTGCGTGTGCATCCGCTATTTTCAAATGGCCAAAATGTATATCGGAATACGAGGGAGGGACCGTGTGCGTGCACGCACGGTGCACATTCATACACACTATTCTTAAAGGGCCACTTCACCCCTTTTGCAACCAACCAGATCTTATTTTTAATGATGTCTAGGACACACGAAACACTTTCCTGGGGGGGGTTTTATGAGCGTAATATGTTTTTAGATATTTTAGTATTTCAAATGTCTGATGATATACGTCAGACATTATTGGTCTCACTTCCTTTCCTGGACTGAATGTTGTCACGCCTGAACGTTGTCACGCCTGCTCCACGCAAACCTTCCACCTCTCCACGAGGAGGGGCAGTGCACCAAAGCATTATGGTAGTTTATTATTGTAGTAATTCATACAGTGAAGAAGTGGTCCGCACACAGGCTTTGCTACACTCAGAATAGCCAAATGGCATTGATCACGCCTCCAGCTCTTAAGTTAAGTAATAAGACCTTAAGACAAGTAAAATACAGCCCTAAGTGTCTTCATTTATAATGGTGTTTATAATAAACACTGTTGGAGAAAAGCCTGTGTGCGGACCACTTCTTCACTGTATGTATCTACCTTTGTCCAGCACCAGCCAGGAACTGGATGTGTGCAAGCCACCTGCTTTTTAAACATTATTGTAGTAATTCAGTCAAACCCTATAGTCAAACAGACAGACTTCATTATTTTTCTGGACAAATTGTGCTATCTACAAAATGACTATTAACATTGTGACTGCTGTTTCTTCCAGTGGGTGAAATGTCCCTTTAAAGGCCTACTAACTAACATGCACACGTTTTTTTCTGTCCATCCCTCAGAGGCTCAGACTGTTGGCGCGCGTGCGTAGGCATAATATACAGTGCAGGTCACGTACACACCGTGGTCAAAACGGTATTGTTTGTGAGCCGCAGCAGTAGCCGTCGTCCACCTCCCCCCCCCTAGACCTCTCTCTCTCCCTCCCTCCCCTCTTGGATTGTTCCAAATCCCCACAGTGAGCGGAGTGATCGTGTCTGGCCAAAAAGCATACCAGCGACCAGGTGACCTGTGAAATCTGAAATCCACGGAGGCGCGGCGGGGGCTCAGTGGCCCGGAGAGACGCTAAGGGGGCATGACAGACCGGTGCGTATTTGTACGCCCCTACACTCGCCAGCGAGAGTGTGACGCGCACGCACGTGCGTGCACAACACACACACACACACACACACACAGACACACACACACACTCTCTCTTGTTTGTGAGTGCTGCATTTATTTTGTATAGCTAGTTTGTTTTTTCTCCTGCCGTGCGAGTGCATTTTGTGTACCTGTTGGCGTGCACAGCCGTTTGAACATAGCCATGTATGTATGTATGTTCAGGGTTTTCTCGCACCTGTGTGTGCACGCGCACGTATGCATTGATTTAGCAGGACAACACAATGAACAAGTTCTTGTGCCCGCTGCGACCCCCAACTAGCTAGAATGTACGTTGTGCTTCACTGCCTCACAACATATACGCCTGATATGTAGATATTTGGTAGCGCGGCCGGCCGGCAGTGTCGCTCACCGCAAAATATAGCCAAGCTGCAGTCAACATAACCTGACGCTGCCAGATCCAAGAAGCTTGCTACACAAATTTGTTTCACAGCTTATTGGGATCTGGGATCGCGGAAGCAAATTCGATGACGGGGCTGTTCCTTTTTTTCAAGATACTTGGTAGATGATTGGATGGGACCGTCTGTCTATCACCGTGTGGGCGTGCAAACACAACCAATCATATTGACATGTCTATATAGCTTCACATCCGGTTTCGCACATATCCCGCCCTTAGCTCACGCTGATTGGTCCGGTACGGAACGGATTTTTGTCAGCTCAACTCCCTGAGAGATCCCAGATGAAGGCTGTGTTGGGGAACATGGTTACCCAATACCGCCCTCATCTGGCAGCGTCAGGTTACAGTCAACACTCCCAGTCCATATACATTACATTACACAGTCAGTTCATTCAGTTCAACAAAGCCCTCCCCAGTCAGTCCCCTATGCTCCCTACAGTATTGTGTTGATGGCATGCATTTGTATATAACATGGCAGTGAAGGGCCAAGGGTCAGTACACAGAGCAGAGCACTGCTTCTTACAGTTGGTTTTTCCGTGAAAAAGAACAAGCTGCAGGCCTGTCAGTCCTGATTGAATTTTAAAGATTGAGTGCCGTGATTTTTGTACTTTTACTATTGTGTATATGAAGTTAACATTACTCTAATAGACCACCAGGTGTGGAACTTATAACTTATAAGTTATAATATATGTCTTCCCTACATGACTATTTTTGGTTTCTTCCTGAAAGCTGAAAGCCTTTGAGTCGAAAGGCCCAATCGAACTACACCACTTTTAGTGACATCATAACCCTTAACCCCTGCCCGGTTATTATGTACAACAACAGATGTGGGCGAGACTTACGTTCAGGTGGTTGGCGTTAGTGAACTGGTGGGTGTGGCCACATAAAACTACTTCTAGTATAGTGAGTATGCGCGTGACATCATCATCAAACCCGGAAGTTATGCAGGAACGCCTACTGAGTGGCAAAAAACTACTTTCTGGCCTTGACAGCCCATGCATCCAAACAGAAATCTGATTGCATTAAACAACATTAAACAATGTTAAACTCACTTTGCCTGTTGCTTTGCCACTCGATGTGCCATTCACTTTAAGCATGCGCATACCCTCTATTCATACTACCTGATGATCATGGAGTCACGGCACTCAATCTTTAATGTGAACTTATTACAAAGAAGTGATAACGCACAAATGCATTGGAGTAAAACCAGTCTGTACTCCCTCCTATCTCAAAGGTAACGATGCTTTGAACTCCCTCTCACCACGCAAACACTTCTCACACTCGCAGCTCTGTAGGCTACGGTGGTTTCCTAACATCACTATAAAACAAGTCAGTAGAAATGGACAAGAAAACATCTTCTCAGACAATTTCAGCATTGTTTCACACTTGCAATTCGACATTCATTCGCGTGCAAATCTGAACTATCGATGCTCTGTTGTTCAGAAGGTCGACTTGTGTCGTGTGTGAGTGTGAGCTAGAGGCTTGGCTCTTATGCATTCATGTAAACCTCGCGTTTCTGAGTCGATGGTGAGTATTGGTCTGAACCCTAGTGCTGAGGCCAACCAGAGAGGGGGAGAGAGAGAGTTTATTATGTGCCCTGTATACCCTCTACAAGCCCACACTGACCGCTCTGTTGTTGTCGCTGTGTCAGGTCATGTCCGTGATGTGGAGGTGCGTGCGCGCGAGCGTGTGTGTGTGTGTGTGTGTGTGTGTGCACGCGTGTGTGTGCATGTAGTATCTGGTTCTAACTGTGTGTGAGTGGTTGTGTACATACTGTAAGTGTATAATCTCTTTGAAGTGGGGCCACTTCACCGCTGATGGCCATCATCTGTAGCCCCCATGGTGACTCACTGGTTGCACGCAACAAACAACCTCTTTGTCTCGATCCCTGTCTGACCCCGCTTTTATACGCTAGCTTTAATCTTTAAAGTAAACTCCCAGAAAACACAGGCCACAATTTCAGTCAACATAAAAAGACTCCAATCTGCACTGTCAAATCCTTAGTATCAATTTAACTCAGAGTGGAACTGTCACTTGAGTTACAAACCTGTAAGGGCCCATTTGTTTCCTAACTATCAAACATTTAGCAAGTGATTTAATGACACATGTAATTGCCTATACTCACAGCTTTGGCCATACTAGATATCATGCATAAACAAACATACTGTAGACCAGTGGTTCCCAAACCTATTTATAATTATATTTAATATTATAAGAGGTGCACGCACCACAGTTTGGGAACCACTGCTCCACAATTTTGGTGTTAACTGCTTCATACATAAATTTGTTTACATCTGTTACCTGAATATTTCAGTCAATGTTAGCTTAACAAATCTCGACGGTTAATAAGTCATAGATGTTTGAATTTTGTTCATAAATCAATCTTTTCTCAACAGGATATTTGCAGCTAGCTATTTTCAAATCGACTTGCACTGAAGGTATTTTGATATAACCTCTGACTGGTATATTTTTCATAATAACTATAACTCAAAATAGAAGTTCTGCAAGGAAGGTATACGTAGGTCAGGAAAACATACACACAGCTGTTGCCGAGCATCCGTAGGGACAGCCGGCGTCTCCTAGCAACCGGCTTTACACCTGCAGATGCTGGGCATTACGTCACCGGGGGAAGGGTGTGTGTATGTGTGTGTGTGTGTGTGTCATCTCCATGTGACACCCTGTGCTGCAGTGCTGTGTGATTGCGGTGACGTCAGCAGCGGAGGGGAACTCTGGGAAAGGAGACAGAGGACGAGTGAAGGTGTGCTTCATCTCTCTCTCTCTCTCTCTCTCTCTCTCTCCATCTCACAGACACACGTCTGTCTGTCTGTCTGTCTGTCTGTCTGTCTGTCTGTCTGTCTGTCTGTCTGTCTGTCTGTCTGTCTGTCTGTCTGTCTGTCTGTCTGTCTGTCTGTCTGTCTGTCATTTCTCTCCATCTCCCTCTCTCTCTCTCTCTCTCTCTCTCTCTCTCTCTCTCTCTCTCTCTCTCTCTCTCTCTCTCTCTCTCTCAGGAATGCAGGAACAAGCTGGAGGACTAGATGCGTATTATGGATCTATAAATAACAGCTTATGAATAGATCTTTGAATGAATGATCGTCATGTCGCTGCTGTACAGCGCGCCAGTGGTGTAAAGTAACTAAGTACATTTACTTGTACAATTTTGAGGTATTTGTACTTTGAGTATTTCCAATACTTCTTGTAGATCGGCTACCTTTTTGCCCCTTTCGCATAACACTCTATGACAAAGTAGGGCATTAATTTACATTAAAAAGTTATTTAAAAAATGTGAAGTTTCTGCCCGACAGAGTGCCGCAGTCCCGCCCCCTTTCATGACAATGAGAGACCCGGCCGGAAAATAATTCCACGTTCATTTTCCTCATAGACTTTTCAAAAAGTATTTATTTGAAGACGCTTGCGCTGCTGCGGACAAAGCCAACATGGAGTTGTGACAAATCATGACAATAAACACAATGTTTTGGGCCAATCAAATCATTTGTAAGAAGAAAAACAAAACAAAAAGTGTTGTAACCTGCCTTTCTTCTTCTTCTTTCTAATCATTTGATCGGCCCAAAAACACGTCATGATTTGTCGCAACTCGAGTTGGCTTTGTCCGCGGCGTAAACGTCTTTAAATAAATGCTTTTTGAAAAGCCTATGAGGAGAATGAACGGGGAATTCTTTTCCGGGTGTCTCGTTGTCATGAAAGGGGGGCGGGACTGCGGCGCATCTATAGCCTACTCCGATCCTTGTTTCCCTCTACGCCGTGACCCTCTTCGTCAAAATTAGCAGCTCTACAAGCTTAGCGTAGATGGGCTATTTTCACAGAGCGCTACACCCAAGAATAGACGCCAGGGTTCATCTTATTAACACTGAGGATATTACTTGTGCACGCGCCAGCCTGTCATTCATAATTGATGCGAGTCTCTGTCTCTGTGTGAATCAGAGCGTGGGTGAATCTTAAGAACTCGCTGTACCGCACCTCGCCACGCTGAATCCAAATATATCAGCACATCCGGTCTGGACGTCATGCGCTTTCCCAATCCGACCTGCCTGAAGTATAGAAATAGCAAAAATAAAAAGCAACGCATGCAGGGCTTGTTTCAGCATGGACTATATGTTAAAGAAAATGTATATGGAAAGAATTGCTCACTATATGAGGTGATGAGGTCACCTCAAGGTGGTCACCTCAAGGTGGTCACCTTATCACTGACAACTATGAATAGGCCTTTACTTTAATTCTAGTTACTGCTATAATATAATAGCCTTACACACACACACACACACACACACATACACACACACACACACACACACACACACACACAGTATACTCTCTCTAAAATTAGGAGATCAATGCAGGCCAGGCTCGTACTCAGAGCACTGGGGGAATGGGTGAGTCAGTAGTAGGCCTACACCTGACTCTCTGGGCTGTGGAGAACACTCCAAAATTCACTTGCATCTCTGCATGCCTTCAGCTCGCTACAGCCCACACACTGATTAATTCCGTCGCAATCAAAATGCCCTTTTGTGTTTTTGAGTGGTGCAACCACTCCCTTACGGAGCTATGTGTGTGTGTGTGTGTGTGTGTGTGTGTGTGTGTGGGTGGGTGGCTGGGTGGGTGGCCCGAAAACAGCATGGTTGTTTTTCACCACCTGTGCGCAACCTAACACACACACAAACACACACATGCACATGTTAACTGTATATATGGTGATTTTTGGGTGTGCCAGTACAGTACAGTGACAGTACAGTACAGTAGAAGGTACATGAGTAGAGGGACCCCCACACGGTAATGCTGTCATTTCTCAACTGTTTCGGATGCGGGGCGGCTCCGTGTGGGACCCCCAGTTTTGGTTTTCATTTGACAGTGGAAAAACAGGGGAAAAAAAGAAAAATTGTTTTTCTCCTCTCCTGAACAGTTAGTAGTCTTGCCGACCATGACTGTCTATAGTCACGTTGGCAAGGAGTGGAGCACCCAGAGGGAGTGTGGTGCCCACCGGTGTCAAGGAGTGGAGCACCCAGAGGGAGTGTGGTGCCCACCGGTGTCAAGGAGTGGAGCACCCAGAGGGAGTGTGGTGCCCACCGGTGTCAAGGAGTGGAGCACCCAGAGGGAGTGTGGTGCCCACCGGTGTCAAGGAGTGGAGCACCCAGAGGGAGTGTGGTGCCCACCGGTGTCAAGGAGTGGAGCACCCAGAGGGAGTGTGGTGCCCACCGGTGTCAAGTCAGTCAATCCCACAATCCCATTATAGGCATGGAGCTCCAAAACCGCCCATCCGATTTATATGCCCATACATGCCCAATTGCCCATACATGCCCATACATGCCCATACACAGACAGTACACCTACTGTACTGTACAAACAGGTCAAATCAGACCTGTCTGAACTGAGTGGTGCTGTACTGTGCTCAGTCAGTACTGTATTGTACTATCCCATACTGTAATGTACTGTACTACCCTGTACTGTAATGTAGGCGTACTGTACTGTACTGTACTGTACTGTACTGTACTGTACTGTACTGTACTGTACTGTACTGTACTGTACTGTACTGTACTGTACTGTACTGTACTGTGTGTGTGTGACACTGCTCAACAGTGCCATCCAGTGGTATTAGCGAGGTGGGCACAGGGACAGGGACACAGGGACAGACACAGAGACAGACATGTGTATATAGGAGTGGCTATAGCACCACTCAAAAATGTGTATTGTATTCCCAACTTGCATCGTTCCTGAGTAGGCCACGTGCCAGTCTAGTTACTTTTAAAGTCTGTGCACACTGCTGCATTTTTCAGATTTGTTTTGCAGCATTTTTCCACCGGTTTTCAGAAAAACGTGTGTGTGTGTGTGTGTGTGTGTGTGTGTGTGTGTGTGTGCGTGTGTGCGTGCGCGTGTGCGTGTGCGCGTGTGTCTGTGTGTTAGGCTGTGCAACAGTGACACTTGGTGGTGAACAAACGCTATAACTCTATTTTCGTGCTCGTACAGAAACACATATAGCTGTCTGGAGTGGTAGTGATGTTATGTAGACAGCACTATAATTGCATTGTATGTAGTCATAGCATGTCATAGTACATATGTATAGCATAGTAGTATTCGTGTATAGTTTATATGTATAGTTTCATTATATAGATAATCCACTGTTACTTTCTTATCTTACGCATGTTTCATGATAAATGTTTTTATGTGATGTATTCCCATGCTTTTTTTGTTCTTGCTTAATGTAAGTCGCTCTGGATTAAGAGCGTCTGCTAAATGTCTAAATTGTAAATTGTAAATTGTTGCACCACTCAAAAATAAATCGGAGCCCTCCTCAGATTGCTTCAGTCCCTTCCCGCTCAAACCCTGGAACGTTCCCTCTCCAGTCTGTTGCTTAAGCCCGTTGCTAGACTAATCCCGGCTAAAGAACCGGGGAGACTTTCTCTGCATTTCATAACACAAGATTTGAGTGGCTGACAGAATCAGATCTGCCCTCGTCTGCTGCACCTGTTAAGTAGATTGAGGACAGATTAATGAGTGGCAGCCAGCTAAACCTGTGTTGTTTTCCCCCCCACAGCCGTGATATGAAGTCAATGGACATCCTGGTTTGATTTCTTTTTTTTTATCAAAGTTTCTTTATTCATTTTCACATTTTTTTCCTCCCCTCCCCCCAGAGTTCTGAAAGAGCAACAACCCCGGTATCTTGTACCATAATAAAGGCACATACAAATATACATAATAGACAAATCAAATATTGGACACAGTATGCAAACAAATAATAATAATAAAATAAAATAAAATAAAATAAAATAAAATAAAATAAAATAAAATAAAATAAAATAAAATAAAATAAAATAAAATAAAATAAAATAAAATTTATAATAATAATAAAACATTATATAAAAATAAAAACAATTACAGTAGGGTCAGTGTAATAAGTTAAAGGACCACTTCACCACTTTTCAACCTATCTTCATATAATAGGTCCTCACTAATAATCATGATAAAATTGCACAATTTCTTTCTACTCAGTCTGTGTCTCATAGGAGGGATGTGGGCGGTTTAGAAATCGTCTTCCGGTGACATCATTATTAGGCAGATTATTTTTTAAACAAGATTATTTTACAAAAATGTTTAGATTTTCATTATCGTGAGAACGATGGCTTCCATTTTCGCATTGCAACTTTTCAGGACTAGAAAGCCTGCAGTTTTTATTAGCTTGTATTCCCCATCGATGATGTCACTGGAAGACGGTTTTTGAACTGCCCACAGCTCTCCTATGAGACAGAGACAGAGTAGGAAAAAATGGCACAATTCTTTCATGATTATTAGTGAGGACCTATTATATGAAGATAGGTTGAAAAGTGGTGAAGTGGTCCTTTAAGGATTGTTGATGTCAGCTGCGTTCATCCTCTCAAATTTTTTAAAGCACCGGCGTACCGTCTTGTGGAGTAGCGAATCTTCTCCAATGTCAGATGATGTAAAACATCATTAACCCAAGATTTAAAGGTTGGTGGAATTTTCTCCTTCCATTTAAATAGTATTAGCCGCCTAGCCAAAAGAGATGCAAAGGCTATCATATTCTTGTCTTGCCGGCTAAGATGTAGATCTTGGGAAATAACTCCAAACACTGCAATAGTGGCAGAGGGTTCTATGGGCACTTCTAATACATCTGAAAATGTTTTAAATATTGATTGCCAAAATGTATTTAGCTTTGGACAAAACCAAAAAGCATGTGCAAGGGTAGCTTGATCTTGATTGTAACGATCACATATAGGATCCATGGTAGGAACGAACTTCGATAGTTTTACTTTGGACCAGTGGAGGCGATGTGTAACCTTAAACTTAATTTTAATACTTTTTAATCTGCATAATAAAAACCTGAGGGACATACTTATTAAGCAATGCTACTGGTGAGTCATAAATGTAATTTTGGGGAGGCTGTTGATTCAGGTAAAATTTTAAGTAGTTTAAGTAGTAGTATACTATACTACGCAACACAGCTGCATCTATTCAAACTAATTATGGGTGGGTAATTAGATGTAGGTGTGTACATGATACTGACCAAAGTCTTTCTACATTTACCTGACTCTTAATTGCACCTTTCTATTCTTTCTGCTGCAAATGGGACTTGTTTGATGAGGCTACTTACACCTGACAGGGAGACCAGGCCACACCCCAAATTACTCAGGTGTAAGTAGTCACTGATTAGCCCCTCCCCTATAAAGCCTGGTGCCCATGCTCCATTTCCTGTTTGGTCTTTCTTTGTTTGCACTGACTGAGCAAAGTAGGAAACTGCTTGTAGCACTTTTTGAGTTTAGGCTATTCACTTTGTGGTCCTAATTATGTTTCTCAGGCGTCCCCTCTCTACGCATCAGTGTCGAAATGTTGCCTTTGACCTTCATATTGTGGTTCTTCTAACAAGCCTCTGCTTATAGGCTTGTCTACTCTCACCATTGTGTAATGCATAAGCAGTGTGGTTACCTTAGCACTTTTAATGGTTTCCCAAGATGGCATACCATCAAGTTGAATTTAAGACATGGTCACACATACAATTCCACAGTACTTAGTTCTTATCCCAAATTGTTGTTTGTTTTTGTTTTTTAATTGATTGGTGTTTGTTGTAATAAATACATGAAATGGAATTTGTTTGATTCAATTAAATGTATCCTTGAGTCACTTCAAAACAGAATGCAGTTCACAAGTATGGAGCTCAGCCTATACTTGATTTGATTGACATGCTGCATGCCATGAGTGTATAAAGTGTTGTTTTTTCTAAATGAATTGAGCTACTCTAAGATGAGCTGTGGTCATAACAGCACTGTTTCAGAAACTAGTTGAAAACACTTTAAATGCCGTTTTATTGTGACAGTCTAAAGTGAGAACAGAAAATGTACTTTAACAAAATGTAAGTGTAAAAAGATATATATACTAATCACAAAAACTTTAGTTTTTGATAAACAGACTACAGTACATTTGTTGTTCTCACTTTAAAGTAAAAGTCTTAAGTGAGAACAAAATGTAATTAACTTTTGATCATCTGAAACTAATATGATACAAAGGGTATGAATTGTAATGACATTACTTATGCTGAAATGAAACTTCTCACAGTCACAGCACTGTTTGAGAAACTAGTTGAAAACTTTATATCCAACGTTTTAAAGTGCAAAAGTTTTGGTCATCTAAAACTAAGACTAAGATGACAATAACTGGTATGCAAACTGGTATGCAAACAATAACTGGTATGCAACTGGTATGGCAAACTAAACATCTTGTTTGCTCAATGAAAGAGTAAATGTGGGAAACAGAGTAAAAATGTTCCCACAGATGGTTTTAAACAATAACCTAAATCTCAGTTGAGTCGTCATGAACCCTGATCATCACCTTTAGATTCAATCATTCTGGCAAGGGGTAGAGGTGTCTGAAAAGGATTTTCATCCCTTGACCTGTCACCTCTGCCTTCAACCTTAAATACAACCTCCAAATTCTTATTAGTGTGAAATGCCTAGTGGTGCAAGAGGAAAGCATAGGTCTCCCAAGCTGAAGGTGGTGGGTTTGAATCTTGCTCAGAGCAAACCTTCATTTTCTGGCTTTTTAAGGCCAAAGTGCCGAGGCAGGCCGCCTCCCTCCTCACGCCCTCTTTTGGCTCCGGTGGGAGGGGGAGGATCTTTTTTGGGAACCCGCCTCTGGGGCGGGATTTTCTTTATGAGCCTGCCTCCTGGGGGCGGAGCTTAAGAAATGTACATATTAAGCAAAGTGATTTTTGTACTTTTCACATTAATTTGATTGAACCAGTTTGTTTTTATTGAGATATTTCAGTTTTTTTATGACACTTTATTTCAGCTGTTTTGTTTGATTTTTTTTTTCTTTTGGTTTTTGTTTTTGTTTGACCTTTTGGTTGAGTATTGGTTTTCTTTGAGGTTTGAACCTATGACGTTTGGTTTATGAAGCCTAGTTTTTATCTATTGAGCCACACTGGCATGTAAGGTATAATCGGGAACTTATATTTAACCAGCCTTTTAGAATTTAGATGGACAGTGAAAATGTTCTTCAGGGGATTTGAACCCAGAATGTTCTGTTTATAAACCCCAGGCTTATCACCTGCGCCACAATGGCATGTAAGGTATAATCGGGAACTTATATTTAACCAGCCTTTTAGAATTTAGATGGACAGTGAAAATGTTCTTCAGGGGATTTGAACCCAGAATGTTCTGTTTATAAACCCCAGGCTTATCACCTGCGCCACAATGGCATGTAAGGTACAATCGGGAACTTATATTTAACCAGCCTGTCAGAATAAAGAATGGACAGTGAAAATGTCCTGTGGCAGGTTCGAACTCGCAACCTTTGGTGTACAAACACTGGATTTTACTCATGAGCCACACAGGCATAAGTGATGCAGTTGAGAATGTCTGACTTAACCCACCTTTCAGAATATAGAGGTTCTTTAGGAGTTCCATTAGGAGGTTAAAAAACAATGCACACTTTAGGAGGTTCAAACACTGCACCTTTCAGAAGGACAGTGGAAATGTTATTCAAGAGGCTTGGAACCTCTAATTGTTTGATTTGTTGTTTCAGTTTTTATATTGAATATTTTTTGAGTTTTTTGTTGATTGTTAGTTTTGTTTGAGTTTTTTGTTGATTATTAGTTTTGTTTGAGTTTCTTTTTGTTTTGTTTGAGTTTTTTGTTGATTATTAGTTTTGTTTGAGTTTCTTTTTGTTTTGTTTGAGTTTTTTGTTGATTATTAGTTTTGTTTGAGTTTCTTTTAGTTTAGTTTGAGTTTTTTGTTGATTATTAGTTTTGTTTGAGTATTGAACCAGGAACCTTTGGGTTGTAAACCTCAGAATTATCTTTTGAGCCACGCTGGGCTGTAAGGGACAATCTGGGACTTATATTTAACCCACCTTTTAGAATTTAGATGGACAGTGAAAATGTTCTGTCGCAGAAATGAACTCTGGATTTTACTCTTCAGCCACATATGCATGAGAAATGCAGTTGAGAACATTACATAAATTTTGAGTCAGTACGTTTTTGTTGAAAATTATTTTACTCATAAATTGGAGTTGTTTGACATCTTCAATGGTATTGTTTCTTTTAGTTTTAATATTGAGTCATGTTTGAGTTTTGAACCTATCACTTTTGGTTTATATACCTTTGTTTTTATACTTATGCCACAAAGGCATGGAAGATGCCTCTGATAACCATACACTTAACCTTTCCCCCAATTACCCAGGTGTAAGTAGTCACTGATTAGCCCCTCCCCTATAAAGCCTACTGGCCATGCTAGCTTTCCTGTTTGGTCTTTCTTTGTTTGCACTGACTGAGCAAAGTAGGAAACTGCTTGTAATTGCTTTAGCACTTTTTGAGTTTAGGCCATTGATTCTTTTTGGACTTGGTGGTCCTAATGTATGTTTCGCAGGCCTCCCTTCTCTACACATCAGTGTTGATGACCAAATGTGCAGAAATGTTGCCTTATCTGTACCTTCATATTGTGGTTCTAACAGAGTTCTACTTATAGACTTGTCTACTCTCGCCATTGTGGTTCTAACAGAGTTCTACTTATAGGCTTGTCTACTCTTGCCATTGTGGAACACATCAACAGTGTGGTCACCTTAGCACTTTTAGGATTCCCAAGATGGAATACCATCAAGTTGAATTTACTGAGCTGTTCTTACTCTGCCATGGTCACATGTATACAATTTCCATAGTCCTGTTCTTACCCCAAATTGTTGTTTGTTTTTGTATTTAATTGTTTGGTGTTTGTTGCAATAAATACATGAAATGGAATTTGTTGGATTCAATTTAAAAAAGGTATCCTTGAGTCACTAGCTCAAAACAGAATGCAGTTCACAAGTATGGAGCTCAGCCTATAATTGATTTGATTGACATGCTGCATGCCATGAGTGTATAAAGTGGTATTTCTTTTTAAATTAAATAAGCTATTCTAAGATGAGCTGTGGTCATAACAGCACTGTTTGAGTTGAAAACTTTAAAGACGTTTAACAGTCTAAAGTGAGAACAGCAAATGTTCTTTAACAAAAAAACACTTTAGGTTTTGATAAACAGGCTATAGTGCATTTGTTCTCACTTTAAAGTAGTTTATTTTTTATTTTTTATTCAGCTTATCAAAGAAGTGCTGTGGTCACAGCACTGTTTGAGAAACTAGTTGAAAACTTTATATCCAACTTAATTGTTTAAATAAAGTCTGTAGTGAGAACAGCAAAAGTAATGTATTAAACAAAACAATTATATTTCTGGTTGATTAAAAGTGCAAAAGTTTTGGTCATCTAAAACTAAGACTGAGAGTAAGAGATGACAATAACTGGTATGCAATGTAATTACATTATGGCAAACTAAACATCTTGTTTGCTCAATGAAAGAGTAAATGTGGGAAACAGTAAAAATGTTCCCACAGATGGTTTTAAACAATAACCTAAATCTCAGTTGAGTCGTCATGAACCCTGATCATCACCTTTAGATTCAATCATTCTGGCAAGGGGTAGAGGTGTCTGAAAAGGATTTTCATCCCTTGACCTGTCACCTCTGCCTTCAACCTTAAATACAACCTCCAAATTCTTATTAGTGTGAAATGCCTAGTGGCGCAAGAGGAAAGCATAGGTCTCCCAAGCTGAAGGTGGTGGGTTTGAATCTTGCTCAGAGCAAACCTTCATTTTCTGGCTTTTTAAGGCCAAAGTGCCGAGGCAGGCCGCCTCCCTCCTCACGCCCTCTTTTGGCTCCGGTGGGAGGGGGAGGATCTTTTTTGGGAACCCGCCTCTGGGGCGGGATTTTCTTTATGAGCCTGCCTCCTGGGGGCGGAGCTTAAGAAATGTACATATTAAGCAAAGTGATTTTTGTACTTTTCACATTAATTTGATTGAACCAGTTTGTTTTTATTGAGATATTTCAGTTTTTTTATGACAATTTATTTCAGCTGCTTTGTTTGATTTTTTTTTTCTTTTGGTTTTTGTTTTTGTTTGACCTTTTGGTTGAGTATTGGTTTTCTTTGAGGTTTGAACCTATGACGTTTGGTTTATGAAGCCTAGTTTTTATCTATTGAGCCACACTGGCATGTAAGGTATAATCGGGAACTTATATTTAACCAGCCTTTTAGAATTTAGATGGACAGTGAAAATGTTCTTCAGGGGATTTGAACCCAGAATGTTGTGTTTATAAACCCCAGGCTTATCACCTGCGCCACAATGGCATGTAAGGTATAATCGGGAACTTATATTTAACCAGCCTTTTAGAATTTAGATGGACAGTGAAAATGTTCTTCAGGGGATTTGAACCCAGAATGTTCTGTTTATAAACCCCAGGCTTATCACCTGCGCCACAATGGCATGTAAGGTACAATCGGGAACTTATATTTAACCAGCCTGTCAGAATAAAGAATGGACAGTGAAAATGTCCTGTGGCAGGTTCGAACTCGCAACCTTTGGTGTACAAACACTGGATTTTACTCATGAGCCACACAGGCATAAGTGATGCAGTTGAGAATGTCTGACTTAACCCACCTTTCAGAATATAGAGGTTCTTTAGGAGTTCCATTAGGAGGTTAAAAAACAATGCACACTTTAGGAGGTTCAAACACTGCACCTTTCAGAAGGACAGTGGAAATGTTATTCAAGAGGCTTGGAACCTCTAATTGTTTGATTTGTTGTTTCAGTTTTTATATTGAATATTTTTTGAGTTTTTTGTTGATTGTTAGTTTTGTTTGAGTTTTTTGTTGATTATTAGTTTTGTTTGAGTTTCTTTTTGTTTTGTTTGAGTTTTTTGTTGATTATTAGTTTTGTTTGAGTTTCTTTTTGTTTTGTTTGAGTTTTTTGTTGATTATTAGTTTTGTTTGAGTTTCTTTTAGTTTAGTTTGAGTTTTTTGTTGATTATTAGTTTTGTTTGAGTATTGAACCAGGAACCTTTGGGTTGTAAACCTCAGAATTATCTTTTGAGCCACGCTGGGCTGTAAGGGACAATCTGGGACTTATATTTAACCCACCTTTTAGAATTTAGATGGACAGTGAAAATGTTCTGTCGCAGAAATGAACTCTGGATTTTACTCTTCAGCCACATATGCATGAGAAATGCAGTTGAGAACATTACATAAATTTTGAGTCAGTACGTTTTTGTTGAAAATTATTTTACTCATAAATTGGAGTTGTTTGACATCTTCAATGGTATTGTTTCTTTTAGTTTTAATATTGAGTCATGTTTGAGTTTTGAACCTATCACTTTTGGTTTATATACCTTTGTTTTTATACTTATGCCACAAAGGCATGGAAGATGCCTCTGATAACCATACACTTAACCTTTCCCCCAATTACCCAGGTGTAAGTAGTCACTGATTAGCCCCTCCCCTATAAAGCCTACTGGCCATGCTAGCTTTCCTGTTTGGTCTTTCTTTGTTTGCACTGACTGAGCAAAGTAGGAAACTGCTTGTAATTGCTTTAGCACTTTTTGAGTTTAGGCCATTGATTCTTTTTGGACTTGGTGGTCCTAATGTATGTTTCGCAGGCCTCCCTTCTCTACACATCAGTGTTGATGACCAAATGTGCAGAAATGTTGCCTTATCTGTACCTTCATATTGTGGTTCTAACAGAGTTCTACTTATAGACTTGTCTACTCTCGCCATTGTGGTTCTAACAGAGTTCTACTTATAGGCTTGTCTACTCTTGCCATTGTGGAACACATCAACAGTGTGGTCACCTTAGCACTTTTAGGATTCCCAAGATGGAATACCATCAAGTTGAATTTACTGAGCTGTTCTTACTCTGCCATGGTCACATGTATACAATTTCCATAGTCCTGTTCTTACCCCAAATTGTTGTTTGTTTTTGTATTTAATTGTTTGGTGTTTGTTGCAATAAATACATGAAATGGAATTTGTTGGATTCAATTTAAAAAAGGTATCCTTGAGTCACTAGCTCAAAACAGAATGCAGTTCACAAGTATGGAGCTCAGCCTATAATTGATTTGATTGACATGCTGCATGCCATGAGTGTATAAAGTGGTATTTCTTTTTAAATTAAATAAGCTATTCTAAGATGAGCTGTGGTCATAACAGCACTGTTTGAGTTGAAAACTTTAAAGACGTTTAACAGTCTAAAGTGAGAACAGCAAATGTTCTTTAACAAAAAAACACTTTAGGTTTTGATAAACAGGCTATAGTGCATTTGTTCTCACTTTAAAGTAGTTTATTTTTTATTTTTTATTCAGCTTATCAAAGAAGTGCTGTGGTCACAGCACTGTTTGAGAAACTAGTTGAAAACTTTATATCCAACTTAATTGTTTAAATAAAGTCTGTAGTGAGAACAGCAAAAGTAATGTATTAAACAAAACAATTATATTTCTGGTTGATTAAAAGTGCAAAAGTTTTGGTCATCTAAAACTAAGACTGAGAGTAAGAGATGACAATAACTGGTATGCAATGTAATTACATTATGGCAAACTAAACATCTTGTTTGCTCAATGAAAGAGTAAATGTGGGAAACAGTAAAAATGTTCCCACAGATGGTTTTAAACAATAACCTAAATCTCAGTTGAGTCGTCATGAACCCTGATCATCACCTTTAGATTCAATCATTCTGGCAAGGGGTAGAGGTGTCTGAAAAGGATTTTCATCCCTTGACCTGTCACCTCTGCCTTCAACCTTAAATACAACCTCCAAATTCTTATTAGTGTGAAATGCCTAGTGGCGCAAGAGGAAAGCATAGGTCTCCCAAGCTGAAGGTGGTGGGTTTGAATCTTGCTCAGAGCAAACCTTCATTTTCTGGCTTTTTAAGGCCAAAGTGCCGAGGCAGGCCGCCTCCCTCCTCACGCCCTCTTTTGGCTCCGGTGGGAGGGGGAGGATCTTTTTTGGGAACCCGCCTCTGGGGCGGGATTTTCTTTATGAGCCTGCCTCCTGGGGGCGGAGCTTAAGAAATGTACATATTAAGCAAAGTGATTTTTGTACTTTTCACATTAATTTGATTGAACCAGTTTGTTTTTATTGAGATATTTCAGTTTTTTTATGACAATTTATTTCAGCTGCTTTGTTTGATTTTTTTTTTCTTTTGGTTTTTGTTTTTGTTTGACCTTTTGGTTGAGTATTGGTTTTCTTTGAGGTTTGAACCTATGACGTTTGGTTTATGAAGCCTAGTTTTTATCTATTGAGCCACACTGGCATGTAAGGTTTAATCGGGAACTTATATTTAACCAGCCTTTTAGAATTTAGATGGACAGTGAAAATGTTCTTCAGGGGATTTGAACCCAGAATGTTCTGTTTATAAACCCCAGGCTTATCACCTGCGCCACAATGGCATGTAAGGTACAATCGGGAACTTATATTTAACCAGCCTGTCAGAATAAAGAATGGACAGTGAAAATGTCCTGTGGCAGGTTCGAACTCGCAACCTTTGGTGTACAAACACAGGATTTTACTCATGAGCCACACAGGCATAAGTGATGCAGTTGAGAATGTCTGACTTAACCCACCTTTCAGAATATAGAGGTTCTTTAGGAGTTCCATTAGGAGGTTAAAAAACAATGCACACTTTAGGAGGTTCAAACACTGCACCTTTCAGAAGGACAGTGGAAATGTTATTCAAGAGGCTTGGAACCTCTAATTGTTTGATTTGTTGTTTCAGTTTTTATATTGAATATTTTTTGAGTTTTTTGTTGATTGTTAGTTTTGTTTGAGTTTTTTGTTGATTATTAGTTTTGTTTGAGTTTCTTTTTGTTTTGTTTGAGTTTTTTGTTGATTATTAGTTTTGTTTGAGTTTCTTTTTGTTTTGTTTGAGTTTTTTGTTGATTATTAGTTTTGTTTGAGTTTCTTTTAGTTTAGTTTGAGTTTTTTGTTGATTATTAGTTTTGTTTGAGTATTGAACCAGGAACCTTTGGGTTGTAAACCTCAGAATTATCTTTTGAGCCACGCTGGGCTGTAAGGGACAATCTGGGACTTATATTTAACCCACCTTTTAGAATTTAGATGGACAGTGAAAATGTTCTGTCGCAGAAATGAACTCTGGATTTTACTCTTCAGCCACATATGCATGAGAAATGCAGTTGAGAACATTACATAAATTTTGAGTCAGTACGTTTTTGTTGAAAATTATTTTACTCATAAATTGGAGTTGTTTGACATCTTCAATGGTATTGTTTCTTTTAGTTTTAATATTGAGTCATGTTTGAGTTTTGAACCTATCACTTTTGGTTTATATACCTTTGTTTTTATACTTATGCCACAAAGGCATGGAAGATGCCTCTGATAACCATACACTTAACCTTTCCCCCAATTACCCAGGTGTAAGTAGTCACTGATTAGCCCCTCCCCTATAAAGCCTACTGGCCATGCTAGCTTTCCTGTTTGGTCTTTCTTTGTTTGCACTGACTGAGCAAAGTAGGAAACTGCTTGTAATTGCTTTAGCACTTTTTGAGTTTAGGCCATTGATTCTTTTTGGACTTGGTGGTCCTAATGTATGTTTCGCAGGCCTCCCTTCTCTACACATCAGTGTTGATGACCAAATGTGCAGAAATGTTGCCTTATCTGTACCTTCATATTGTGGTTCTAACAGAGTTCTACTTATAGACTTGTCTACTCTCGCCATTGTGGTTCTAACAGAGTTCTACTTATAGGCTTGTCTACTCTTGCCATTGTGGAACACATCAACAGTGTGGTCACCTTAGCACTTTTAGGATTCCCAAGATGGAATACCATCAAGTTGAATTTACTGAGCTGTTCTTACTCTGCCATGGTCACATGTATACAATTTCCATAGTCCTGTTCTTACCCCAAATTGTTGTTTGTTTTTGTATTTAATTGTTTGGTGTTTGTTGCAATAAATACATGAAATGGAATTTGTTGGATTCAATTTAAAAAAGGTATCCTTGAGTCACTAGCTCAAAACAGAATGCAGTTCACAAGTATGGAGCTCAGCCTATAATTGATTTGATTGACATGCTGCATGCCATGAGTGTATAAAGTGGTATTTCTTTTTAAATTAAATAAGCTATTCTAAGATGAGCTGTGGTCATAACAGCACTGTTTGAGTTGAAAACTTTAAAGACGTTTAACAGTCTAAAGTGAGAACAGCAAATGTTCTTTAACAAAAAAACACTTTAGGTTTTGATAAACAGGCTATAGTGCATTTGTTCTCACTTTAAAGTAGTTTATTTTTTATTTTTTATTCAGCTTATCAAAGAAGTGCTGTGGTCACAGCACTGTTTGAGAAACTAGTTGAAAACTTTATATCCAACTTAATTGTTTAAATAAAGTCTGTAGTGAGAACAGCAAAAGTAATGTATTAAACAAAACAATTATATTTCTGGTTGATTAAAAGTGCAAAAGTTTTGGTCATCTAAAACTAAGACTGAGAGTAAGAGATGACAATAACTGGTATGCAATGTAATTACATTATGGCAAACTAAACATCTTGTTTGCTCAATGAAAGAGTAAATGTGGGAAACAGTAAAAATGTTCCCACAGATGGTTTTAAACAATAACCTAAATCTCAGTTGAGTCGTCATGAACCCTGATCATCACCTTTAGATTCAATCATTCTGGCAAGGGGTAGAGGTGTCTGAAAAGGATTTTCATCCCTTGACCTGTCACCTCTGCCTTCAACCTTAAATACAACCTCCAAATTCTTATTAGTGTGAAATGCCTAGTGGCGCAAGAGGAAAGCATAGGTCTCCCAAGCTGAAGGTGGTGGGTTTGAATCTTGCTCAGAGCAAACCTTCATTTTCTGGCTTTTTAAGGCCAAAGTGCCGAGGCAGGCCGCCTCCCTCCTCACGCCCTCTTTTGGCTCCGGTGGGAGGGGGAGGATCTTTTTTGGGAACCCGCCTCTGGGGCGGGATTTTCTTTATGAGCCTGCCTCCTGGGGGCGGAGCTTAAGAAATGTACATATTAAGCAAAGTGATTTTTGTACTTTTCACATTAATTTGATTGAACCAGTTTGTTTTTATTGAGATATTTCAGTTTTTTTATGACAATTTATTTCAGCTGCTTTGTTTGATTTTTTTTTTCTTTTGGTTTTTGTTTTTGTTTGACCTTTTGGTTGAGTATTGGTTTTCTTTGAGGTTTGAACCTATGACGTTTGGTTTATGAAGCCTAGTTTTTATCTATTGAGCCACACTGGCATGTAAGGTATAATCGGGAACTTATATTTAACCAGCCTTTTAGAATTTAGATGGACAGTGAAAATGTTCTTCAGGGGATTTGAACCCAGAATGTTGTGTTTATAAACCCCAGGCTTATCACCTGCGCCACAATGGCATGTAAGGTATAATCGGGAACTTATATTTAACCAGCCTTTTAGAATTTAGATGGACAGTGAAAATGTTCTTCAGGGGATTTGAACCCAGAATGTTCTGTTTATAAACCCCAGGCTTATCACCTGCGCCACAATGGCATGTAAGGTACAATCGGGAACTTATATTTAACCAGCCTGTCAGAATAAAGAATGGACAGTGAAAATGTCCTGTGGCAGGTTCGAACTCGCAACCTTTGGTGTACAAACACTGGATTTTACTCATGAGCCACACAGGCATAAGTGATGCAGTTGAGAATGTCTGACTTAACCCACCTTTCAGAATATAGAGGTTCTTTAGGAGTTCCATTAGGAGGTTAAAAAACAATGCACACTTTAGGAGGTTCAAACACTGCACCTTTCAGAAGGACAGTGGAAATGTTATTCAAGAGGCTTGGAACCTCTAATTGTTTGATTTGTTGTTTCAGTTTTTATATTGAATATTTTTTGAGTTTTTTGTTGATTGTTAGTTTTGTTTGAGTTTTTTGTTGATTATTAGTTTTGTTTGAGTTTCTTTTTGTTTTGTTTGAGTTTTTTGTTGATTATTAGTTTTGTTTGAGTTTCTTTTTGTTTTGTTTGAGTTTTTTGTTGATTATTAGTTTTGTTTGAGTTTCTTTTAGTTTAGTTTGAGTTTTTTGTTGATTATTAGTTTTGTTTGAGTATTGAACCAGGAACCTTTGGGTTGTAAACCTCAGAATTATCTTTTGAGCCACGCTGGGCTGTAAGGGACAATCTGGGACTTATATTTAACCCACCTTTTAGAATTTAGATGGACAGTGAAAATGTTCTGTCGCAGAAATGAACTCTGGATTTTACTCTTCAGCCACATATGCATGAGAAATGCAGTTGAGAACATTACATAAATTTTGAGTCAGTACGTTTTTGTTGAAAATTATTTTACTCATAAATTGGAGTTGTTTGACATCTTCAATGGTATTGTTTCTTTTAGTTTTAATATTGAGTCATGTTTGAGTTTTGAACCTATCACTTTTGGTTTATATACCTTTGTTTTTATACTTATGCCACAAAGGCATGGAAGATGCCTCTGATAACCATACACTTAACCTTTCCCCCAATTACCCAGGTGTAAGTAGTCACTGATTAGCCCCTCCCCTATAAAGCCTACTGGCCATGCTAGCTTTCCTGTTTGGTCTTTCTTTGTTTGCACTGACTGAGCAAAGTAGGAAACTGCTTGTAATTGCTTTAGCACTTTTTGAGTTTAGGCCATTGATTCTTTTTGGACTTGGTGGTCCTAATGTATGTTTCGCAGGCCTCCCTTCTCTACACATCAGTGTTGATGACCAAATGTGCAGAAATGTTGCCTTATCTGTACCTTCATATTGTGGTTCTAACAGAGTTCTACTTATAGACTTGTCTACTCTCGCCATTGTGGTTCTAACAGAGTTCTACTTATAGGCTTGTCTACTCTTGCCATTGTGGAACACATCAACAGTGTGGTCACCTTAGCACTTTTAGGATTCCCAAGATGGAATACCATCAAGTTGAATTTACTGAGCTGTTCTTACTCTGCCATGGTCACATGTATACAATTTCCATAGTCCTGTTCTTACCCCAAATTGTTGTTTGTTTTTGTATTTAATTGTTTGGTGTTTGTTGCAATAAATACATGAAATGGAATTTGTTGGATTCAATTTAAAAAAGGTATCCTTGAGTCACTAGCTCAAAACAGAATGCAGTTCACAAGTATGGAGCTCAGCCTATAATTGATTTGATTGACATGCTGCATGCCATGAGTGTATAAAGTGGTATTTCTTTTTAAATTAAATAAGCTATTCTAAGATGAGCTGTGGTCATAACAGCACTGTTTGAGTTGAAAACTTTAAAGACGTTTAACAGTCTAAAGTGAGAACAGCAAATGTTCTTTAACAAAAAAACACTTTAGGTTTTGATAAACAGGCTATAGTGCATTTGTTCTCACTTTAAAGTAGTTTATTTTTTATTTTTTATTCAGCTTATCAAAGAAGTGCTGTGGTCACAGCACTGTTTGAGAAACTAGTTGAAAACTTTATATCCAACTTAATTGTTTAAATAAAGTCTGGAGTGAGAACAGCAAAAGTAATGTATTAAACAAAACAATTATATTTCTGGTTGATTAAAAGTGCAAAAGTTTTGGTCATCTAAAACTAAGACTGAGAGTAAGAGATGACAATAACTGGTATGCAATGTAATTACATTATGGCAAACTAAACATCTTGTTTGCTCAATGAAAGAGTAAATGTGGGAAACAGTAAAAATGTTCCCACAGATGGTTTTAAACAATAACCTAAATCTCAGTTGAGTCGTCATGAACCCTGATCATCACCTTTAGATTCAATCATTCTGGCAAGGGGTAGAGGTGTCTGAAAAGGATTTTCATCCCTTGACCTGTCACCTCTGCCTTCAACCTTAAATACAACCTCCAAATTCTTATTAGTGTGAAATGCCTAGTGGCGCAAGAGGAAAGCATAGGTCTCCCAAGCTGAAGGTGGTGGGTTTGAATCTTGCTCAGAGCAAACCTTCATTTTCTGGCTTTTTAAGGCCAAAGTGCCGAGGCAGGCCGCCTCCCTCCTCACGCCCTCTTTTGGCTCCGGTGGGAGGGGGAGGATCTTTTTTGGGAACCCGCCTCTGGGGCGGGATTTTCTTTATGAGCCTGCCTCCTGGGGGCGGAGCTTAAGAAATGTACATATTAAGCAAAGTGATTTTTGTACTTTTCACATTAATTTGATTGAACCAGTTTGTTTTTATTGAGATATTTCAGTTTTTTTATGACAATTTATTTCAGCTGCTTTGTTTGATTTTTTTTTTCTTTTGGTTTTTGTTTTTGTTTGACCTTTTGGTTGAGTATTGGTTTTCTTTGAGGTTTGAACCTATGACGTTTGGTTTATGAAGCCTAGTTTTTATCTATTGAGCCACACTGGCATGTAAGGTATAATCGGGAACTTATATTTAACCAGCCTTTTAGAATTTAGATGGACAGTGAAAATGTTCTTCAGGGGATTTGAACCCAGAATGTTGTGTTTATAAACCCCAGGCTTATCACCTGCACCACAATGGCATGTAAGGTATAATCGGGAACTTATATTTAACCAGCCTTTTAGAATTTAGATGGACAGTGAAAATGTTCTTCAGGGGATTTGAACCCAGAATGTTCTGTTTATAAACCCCAGGCTTATCACCTGCGCCACAATGGCATGTAAGGTACAATCGGGAACTTATATTTAACCAGCCTGTCAGAATAAAGAATGGACAGTGAAAATGTCCTGTGGCAGGTTCGAACTCGCAACCTTTGGTGTACAAACACTGGATTTTACTCATGAGCCACACAGGCATAAGTGATGCAGTTGAGAATGTCTGACTTAACCCACCTTTCAGAATATAGAGGTTCTTTAGGAGTTCCATTAGGAGGTTAAAAAACAATGCACACTTTAGGAGGTTCAAACACTGCACCTTTCAGAAGGACAGTGGAAATGTTATTCAAGAGGCTTGGAACCTCTAATTGTTTGATTTGTTGTTTCAGTTTTTATATTGAATATTTTTTGAGTTTTTTGTTGATTGTTAGTTTTGTTTGAGTTTTTTGTTGATTATTAGTTTTGTTTGAGTTTCTTTTTGTTTTGTTTGAGTTTTTTGTTGATTATTAGTTTTGTTTGAGTTTCTTTTTGTTTTGTTTGAGTTTTTTGTTGATTATTAGTTTTGTTTGAGTTTCTTTTAGTTTAGTTTGAGTTTTTTGTTGATTATTAGTTTTGTTTGAGTATTGAACCAGGAACCTTTGGGTTGTAAACCTCAGAATTATCTTTTGAGCCACGCTGGGCTGTAAGGGACAATCTGGGACTTATATTTAACCCACCTTTTAGAATTTAGATGGACAGTGAAAATGTTCTGTCGCAGAAATGAACTCTGGATTTTACTCTTCAGCCACATATGCATGAGAAATGCAGTTGAGAACATTACATAAATTTTGAGTCAGTACGTTTTTGTTGAAAATTATTTTACTCATAAATTGGAGTTGTTTGACATCTTCAATGGTATTGTTTCTTTTAGTTTTAATATTGAGTCATGTTTGAGTTTTGAACCTATCACTTTTGGTTTATATACCTTTGTTTTTATACTTATGCCACAAAGGCATGGAAGATGCCTCTGATAACCATACACTTAACCTTTCCCCCAATTACCCAGGTGTAAGTAGTCACTGATTAGCCCCTCCCCTATAAAGCCTACTGGCCATGCTAGCTTTCCTGTTTGGTCTTTCTTTGTTTGCACTGACTGAGCAAAGTAGGAAACTGCTTGTAATTGCTTTAGCACTTTTTGAGTTTAGGCCATTGATTCTTTTTGGACTTGGTGGTCCTAATGTATGTTTCGCAGGCCTCCCTTCTCTACACATCAGTGTTGATGACCAAATGTGCAGAAATGTTGCCTTATCTGTACCTTCATATTGTGGTTCTAACAGAGTTCTACTTATAGACTTGTCTACTCTCGCCATTGTGGTTCTAACAGAGTTCTACTTATAGGCTTGTCTACTCTTGCCATTGTGGAACACATCAACAGTGTGGTCACCTTAGCACTTTTAGGATTCCCAAGATGGAATACCATCAAGTTGAATTTACTGAGCTGTTCTTACTCTGCCATGGTCACATGTATACAATTTCCATAGTCCTGTTCTTACCCCAAATTGTTGTTTGTTTTTGTATTTAATTGTTTGGTGTTTGTTGCAATAAATACATGAAATGGAATTTGTTGGATTCAATTTAAAAAAGGTATCCTTGAGTCACTAGCTCAAAACAGAATGCAGTTCACAAGTATGGAGCTCAGCCTATAATTGATTTGATTGACATGCTGCATGCCATGAGTGTATAAAGTGGTATTTCTTTTTAAATTAAATAAGCTATTCTAAGATGAGCTGTGGTCATAACAGCACTGTTTGAGTTGAAAACTTTAAAGACGTTTAACAGTCTAAAGTGAGAACAGCAAATGTTCTTTAACAAAAAAACACTTTAGGTTTTGATAAACAGGCTATAGTGCATTTGTTCTCACTTTAAAGTAGTTTATTTTTTATTTTTTATTCAGCTTATCAAAGAAGTGCTGTGGTCACAGCACTGTTTGAGAAACTAGTTGAAAACTTTATATCCAACTTAATTGTTTAAATAAAGTCTGGAGTGAGAACAGCAAAAGTAATGTATTAAACAAAACAATTATATTTCTGGTTGATTAAAAGTGCAAAAGTTTTGGTCATCTAAAACTAAGACTGAGAGTAAGAGATGACAATAACTGGTATGCAATGTAATTACATTATGGCAAACTAAACATCTTGTTTGCTCAATGAAAGAGTAAATGTGGGAAACAGTAAAAATGTTCCCACAGATGGTTTTAAACAATAACCTAAATCTCAGTTGAGTCGTCATGAACCCTGATCATCACCTTTAGATTCAATCATTCTGGCAAGGGGTAGAGGTGTCTGAAAAGGATTTTCATCCCTTGACCTGTCACCTCTGCCTTCAACCTTAAATACAACCTCCAAATTCTTATTAGTGTGAAATGCCTAGTGGCGCAAGAGGAAAGCATAGGTCTCCCAAGCTGAAGGTGGTGGGTTTGAATCTTGCTCAGAGCAAACCTTCATTTTCTGGCTTTTTAAGGCCAAAGTGCCGAGGCAGGCCGCCTCCCTCCTCACGCCCTCTTTTGGCTCCGGTGGGAGGGGGAGGATCTTTTTTGGGAACCCGCCTCTGGGGCGGGATTTTCTTTATGAGCCTGCCTCCTGGGGGCGGAGCTTAAGAAATGTACATATTAAGCAAAGTGATTTTTGTACTTTTCACATTAATTTGATTGAACCAGTTTGTTTTTATTGAGATATTTCAGTTTTTTTATGACAATTTATTTCAGCTGCTTTGTTTGATTTTTTTTTTCTTTTGGTTTTTGTTTTTGTTTGACCTTTTGGTTGAGTATTGGTTTTCTTTGAGGTTTGAACCTATGACGTTTGGTTTATGAAGCCTAGTTTTTATCTATTGAGCCACACTGGCATGTAAGGTATAATCGGGAACTTATATTTAACCAGCCTTTTAGAATTTAGATGGACAGTGAAAATGTTCTTCAGGGGATTTGAACCCAGAATGTTGTGTTTATAAACCCCAGGCTTATCACCTGCGCCACAATGGCATGTAAGGTATAATCGGGAACTTATATTTAACCAGCCTTTTAGAATTTAGATGGACAGTGAAAATGTTCTTCAGGGGATTTGAACCCAGAATGTTCTGTTTATAAACCCCAGGCTTATCACCTGCGCCACAATGGCATGTAAGGTACAATCGGGAACTTATATTTAACCAGCCTGTCAGAATAAAGAATGGACAGTGAAAATGTCCTGTGGCAGGTTCGAACTCGCAACCTTTGGTGTACAAACACTGGATTTTACTCATGAGCCACACAGGCATAAGTGATGCAGTTGAGAATGTCTGACTTAACCCACCTTTCAGAATATAGAGGTTCTTTAGGAGTTCCATTAGGAGGTTAAAAAACAATGCACACTTTAGGAGGTTCAAACACTGCACCTTTCAGAAGGACAGTGGAAATGTTATTCAAGAGGCTTGGAACCTCTAATTGTTTGATTTGTTGTTTCAGTTTTTATATTGAATATTTTTTGAGTTTTTTGTTGATTGTTAGTTTTGTTTGAGTTTTTTGTTGATTATTAGTTTTGTTTGAGTTTCTTTTTGTTTTGTTTGAGTTTTTTGTTGATTATTAGTTTTGTTTGAGTTTCTTTTTGTTTTGTTTGAGTTTTTTGTTGATTATTAGTTTTGTTTGAGTTTCTTTTAGTTTAGTTTGAGTTTTTTGTTGATTATTAGTTTTGTTTGAGTATTGAACCAGGAACCTTTGGGTTGTAAACCTCAGAATTATCTTTTGAGCCACGCTGGGCTGTAAGGGACAATCTGGGACTTATATTTAACCCACCTTTTAGAATTTAGATGGACAGTGAAAATGTTCTGTCGCAGAAATGAACTCTGGATTTTACTCTTCAGCCACATATGCATGAGAAATGCAGTTGAGAACATTACATAAATTTTGAGTCAGTACGTTTTTGTTGAAAATTATTTTACTCATAAATTGGAGTTGTTTGACATCTTCAATGGTATTGTTTCTTTTAGTTTTAATATTGAGTCATGTTTGAGTTTTGAACCTATCACTTTTGGTTTATATACCTTTGTTTTTATACTTATGCCACAAAGGCATGGAAGATGCCTCTGATAACCATACACTTAACCTTTCCCCCAATTACCCAGGTGTAAGTAGTCACTGATTAGCCCCTCCCCTATAAAGCCTACTGGCCATGCTAGCTTTCCTGTTTGGTCTTTCTTTGTTTGCACTGACTGAGCAAAGTAGGAAACTGCTTGTAATTGCTTTAGCACTTTTTGAGTTTAGGCCATTGATTCTTTTTGGACTTGGTGGTCCTAATGTATGTTTCGCAGGCCTCCCTTCTCTACACATCAGTGTTGATGACCAAATGTGCAGAAATGTTGCCTTATCTGTACCTTCATATTGTGGTTCTAACAGAGTTCTACTTATAGACTTGTCTACTCTCGCCATTGTGGTTCTAACAGAGTTCTACTTATAGGCTTGTCTACTCTTGCCATTGTGGAACACATCAACAGTGTGGTCACCTTAGCACTTTTAGGATTCCCAAGATGGAATACCATCAAGTTGAATTTACTGAGCTGTTCTTACTCTGCCATGGTCACATGTATACAATTTCCATAGTCCTGTTCTTACCCCAAATTGTTGTTTGTTTTTGTATTTAATTGTTTGGTGTTTGTTGCAATAAATACATGAAATGGAATTTGTTGGATTCAATTTAAAAAAGGTATCCTTGAGTCACTAGCTCAAAACAGAATGCAGTTCACAAGTATGGAGCTCAGCCTATAATTGATTTGATTGACATGCTGCATGCCATGAGTGTATAAAGTGGTATTTCTTTTTAAATTAAATAAGCTATTCTAAGATGAGCTGTGGTCATAACAGCACTGTTTGAGTTGAAAACTTTAAAGACGTTTAACAGTCTAAAGTGAGAACAGCAAATGTTCTTTAACAAAAAAACACTTTAGGTTTTGATAAACAGGCTATAGTGCATTTGTTCTCACTTTAAAGTAGTTTATTTTTTATTTTTTATTCAGCTTATCAAAGAAGTGCTGTGGTCACAGCACTGTTTGAGAAACTAGTTGAAAACTTTATATCCAACTTAATTGTTTAAATAAAGTCTGGAGTGAGAACAGCAAAAGTAATGTATTAAACAAAACAATTATATTTCTGGTTGATTAAAAGTGCAAAAGTTTTGGTCATCTAAAACTAAGACTGAGAGTAAGAGATGACAATAACTGGTATGCAATGTAATTACATTATGGCAAACTAAACATCTTGTTTGCTCAATGAAAGAGTAAATGTGGGAAACAGTAAAAATGTTCCCACAGATGGTTTTAAACAATAACCTAAATCTCAGTTGAGTCGTCATGAACCCTGATCATCACCTTTAGATTCAATCATTCTGGCAAGGGGTAGAGGTGTCTGAAAAGGATTTTCATCCCTTGACCTGTCACCTCTGCCTTCAACCTTAAATACAACCTCCAAATTCTTATTAGTGTGAAATGCCTAGTGGCGCAAGAGGAAAGCATAGGTCTCCCAAGCTGAAGGTGGTGGGTTTGAATCTTGCTCAGAGCAAACCTTCATTTTCTGGCTTTTTAAGGCCAAAGTGCCGAGGCAGGCCGCCTCCCTCCTCACGCCCTCTTTTGGCTCCGGTGGGAGGGGGAGGATCTTTTTTGGGAACCCGCCTCTGGGGCGGGATTTTCTTTATGAGCCTGCCTCCTGGGGGCGGAGCTTAAGAAATGTACATATTAAGCAAAGTGATTTTTGTACTTTTCACATTAATTTGATTGAACCAGTTTGTTTTTATTGAGATATTTCAGTTTTTTTATGACAATTTATTTCAGCTGCTTTGTTTGATTTTTTTTTTCTTTTGGTTTTTGTTTTTGTTTGACCTTTTGGTTGAGTATTGGTTTTCTTTGAGGTTTGAACCTATGACGTTTGGTTTATGAAGCCTAGTTTTTATCTATTGAGCCACACTGGCATGTAAGGTATAATCGGGAACTTATATTTAACCAGCCTTTTAGAATTTAGATGGACAGTGAAAATGTTCTTCAGGGGATTTGAACCCAGAATGTTGTGTTTATAAACCCCAGGCTTATCACCTGCGCCACAATGGCATGTAAGGTATAATCGGGAACTTATATTTAACCAGCCTTTTAGAATTTAGATGGACAGTGAAAATGTTCTTCAGGGGATTTGAACCCAGAATGTTCTGTTTATAAACCCCAGGCTTATCACCTGCGCCACAATGGCATGTAAGGTACAATCGGGAACTTATATTTAACCAGCCTGTCAGAATAAAGAATGGACAGTGAAAATGTCCTGTGGCAGGTTCGAACTCGCAACCTTTGGTGTACAAACACAGGATTTTACTCATGAGCCACACAGGCATAAGTGATGCAGTTGAGAATGTCTGACTTAACCCACCTTTCAGAATATAGAGGTTCTTTAGGAGTTCCATTAGGAGGTTAAAAAACAATGCACACTTTAGGAGGTTCAAACACTGCACCTTTCAGAAGGACAGTGGAAATGTTATTCAAGAGGCTTGGAACCTCTAATTGTTTGATTTGTTGTTTCAGTTTTTATATTGAATATTTTTTGAGTTTTTTGTTGATTGTTAGTTTTGTTTGAGTTTTTTGTTGATTATTAGTTTTGTTTGAGTTTCTTTTTGTTTTGTTTGAGTTTTTTGTTGATTATTAGTTTTGTTTGAGTTTCTTTTTGTTTTGTTTGAGTTTTTTGTTGATTATTAGTTTTGTTTGAGTTTCTTTTAGTTTAGTTTGAGTTTTTTGTTGATTATTAGTTTTGTTTGAGTATTGAACCAGGAACCTTTGGGTTGTAAACCTCAGAATTATCTTTTGAGCCACGCTGGGCTGTAAGGGACAATCTGGGACTTATATTTAACCCACCTTTTAGAATTTAGATGGACAGTGAAAATGTTCTGTCGCAGAAATGAACTCTGGATTTTACTCTTCAGCCACATATGCATGAGAAATGCAGTTGAGAACATTACATAAATTTTGAGTCAGTACGTTTTTGTTGAAAATTATTTTACTCATAAATTGGAGTTGTTTGACATCTTCAATGGTATTGTTTCTTTTAGTTTTAATATTGAGTCATGTTTGAGTTTTGAACCTATCACTTTTGGTTTATATACCTTTGTTTTTATACTTATGCCACAAAGGCATGGAAGATGCCTCTGATAACCATACACTTAACCTTTCCCCCAATTACCCAGGTGTAAGTAGTCACTGATTAGCCCCTCCCCTATAAAGCCTACTGGCCATGCTAGCTTTCCTGTTTGGTCTTTCTTTGTTTGCACTGACTGAGCAAAGTAGGAAACTGCTTGTAATTGCTTTAGCACTTTTTGAGTTTAGGCCATTGATTCTTTTTGGACTTGGTGGTCCTAATGTATGTTTCGCAGGCCTCCCTTCTCTACACATCAGTGTTGATGACCAAATGTGCAGAAATGTTGCCTTATCTGTACCTTCATATTGTGGTTCTAACAGAGTTCTACTTATAGACTTGTCTACTCTCGCCATTGTGGTTCTAACAGAGTTCTACTTATAGGCTTGTCTACTCTTGCCATTGTGGAACACATCAACAGTGTGGTCACCTTAGCACTTTTAGGATTCCCAAGATGGAATACCATCAAGTTGAATTTACTGAGCTGTTCTTACTCTGCCATGGTCACATGTATACAATTTCCATAGTCCTGTTCTTACCCCAAATTGTTGTTTGTTTTTGTATTTAATTGTTTGGTGTTTGTTGCAATAAATACATGAAATGGAATTTGTTGGATTCAATTTAAAAAAGGTATCCTTGAGTCACTAGCTCAAAACAGAATGCAGTTCACAAGTATGGAGCTCAGCCTATAATTGATTTGATTGACATGCTGCATGCCATGAGTGTATAAAGTGGTATTTCTTTTTAAATTAAATAAGCTATTCTAAGATGAGCTGTGGTCATAACAGCACTGTTTGAGTTGAAAACTTTAAAGACGTTTAACAGTCTAAAGTGAGAACAGCAAATGTTCTTTAACAAAAAAACACTTTAGGTTTTGATAAACAGGCTATAGTGCATTTGTTCTCACTTTAAAGTAGTTTATTTTTTATTTTTTATTCAGCTTATCAAAGAAGTGCTGTGGTCACAGCACTGTTTGAGAAACTAGTTGAAAACTTTATATCCAACTTAATTGTTTAAATAAAGTCTGGAGTGAGAACAGCAAAAGTAATGTATTAAACAAAACAATTATATTTCTGGTTGATTAAAAGTGCAAAAGTTTTGGTCATCTAAAACTAAGACTGAGAGTAAGAGATGACAATAACTGGTATGCAATGTAATTACATTATGGCAAACTAAACATCTTGTTTGCTCAATGAAAGAGTAAATGTGGGAAACAGTAAAAATGTTCCCACAGATGGTTTTAAACAATAACCTAAATCTCAGTTGAGTCGTCATGAACCCTGATCATCACCTTTAGATTCAATCATTCTGGCAAGGGGTAGAGGTGTCTGAAAAGGATTTTCATCCCTTGACCTGTCACCTCTGCCTTCAACCTTAAATACAACCTCCAAATTCTTATTAGTGTGAAATGCCTAGTGGCGCAAGAGGAAAGCATAGGTCTCCCAAGCTGAAGGTGGTGGGTTTGAATCTTGCTCAGAGCAAACCTTCATTTTCTGGCTTTTTAAGGCCAAAGTGCCGAGGCAGGACGCCTCCCTCCTCACGCCCTCTTTTGGCTCCGGTGGGAGGGGGAGGATCTTTTTTGGGAACCCGCCTCTGGGGCGGGATTTTCTTTATGAGCCTGCCTCCTGGGGGCGGAGCTTAAGAAATGTACATATTAAGCAAAGTGATTTTTGTACTTTTCACATTAATTTGATTGAACCAGTTTATTTTTAGTTTTTATTGAGATATTTCAGTTTTTTTATGACACTTTATTTCAGCTGTTTTGTTTGATTTTTTTTTTCTTTTGGTTTTTGTTTTTGTTTGACCTTTTGGTTGAGTATTGGTTTTCTTTGAGGTTTGAACCTATGACGTTTGGTTTATGAAGCCTAGTTTTTATCTATTGAGCCACACTGGCATGTAAGGTATAATCGGGAACTTATATTTAACCAGCCTTTTAGAATTTAGATGGACAGTGAAAATGTTCTTCAGGGGATTTGAACCCAGAATGTTCTGTTTATAAACCCCAGGCTTATCACCTGCGCCACAATGGCATGTAAGGTATAATCGGGAACTTATATTTAACCAGCCTTTTAGAATTTAGATGGACAGTGAAAATGTTCTGTCGCAGAAATGAACTCTGGATTTTACTCTTCAGCCACATATGCATGAGAAATGCAGTTGAGAACATTACATAACTGAACTTTCAGAAATAAGAATGGACAGTGATTTTTTCTTTTGGTTTTTGTTTTTGTTTGACATTTTGGTTGAGTATTAGTTTTCTTTGAGGTTTGAACCTATGACGTTTGGTTTATGAAGCCTAGTTTTTATCTATTGCGCCACACTGGCATGTAAGGTATAATCGGGAACTTATATTTAACCAGCCTTTTAGAATTTTGATGGACAGTGAAAATGTTCTCCAGGGGACTTGAACCCAGAATGTTCTGTTTATAAACCCCAGGCTTATCACCTGCGCCACCCTGGCATGTAAGGTACAATCGGGAACTTATATTTAACCAGCCTGTCAGAATAAAGAATGGACTGAAAATGTCCTGTGGCAGGTTCGAACTCGCAACCTTTGGTGTACAAACACTGGATTTTACTCATGAGCCACACAGGCATAAGTGATGCAGTTGAGAATGTCTGACTTAACCCACCTTTCAGAATATAGAGGTTCTTTAGGAGTTCCATTAGGAGGTTAAAAAACAATGCACACTTTAGGAGGTTCAAACACTGCACCTTTCAGAAGGACAGTGGAAATGTTATTCAAGAGGCTTGGAACCTCTAATTGTTTGATTTGTTGTTTCAGTTTTTATATTGAATATTTTTTGAGTTTTTTGTTGATTGTTAGTTTTGTTTGAGTTTTTTGTTGATTATTAGTTTTGTTTGAGTTTCTTTTTGTTTTGTTTGAGTTTTTTGTTGATTATTAGTTTTGTTTGAGTTTCTTTTTGTTTTGTTTGAGTTTTTTGTTGATTATTAGTTTTGTTTGAGTTTCTTTTAGTTTAGTTTGAGTTTTTTGTTGATTATTAGTTTTGTTTGAGTATTGAACCAGTAACCCTTGGGTTGTAAACCTCAGATTTATCTTTTGAGCCACGATGGGCTGTATAAGGTACAATCTGGGACTTATATTTAACCCACCTTTTAGAATTTAGATGGACAGTGAAAATGTTCTGTCGCAGAAATGAACTCTGGATTTTACTCTTCAGCCACATATGCATGAGAAATGCAGTTGAGAACATTACATAACTGAACTTTCAGAAATAAGAATGGACAGTGATTTTTTCTTTTGGTTTTTGTTTTTGTTTGACATTTTGGTTGAGTATTAGTTTTCTTTGAGGTTTGAACCTATGACGTTTGGTTTATGAAGCCTAGTTTTTATCTATTGCGCCACACTGGCATGTAAGGTATAATCGGGAACTTATATTTAACCAGCCTTTTAGAATTTTGATGGACAGTGAAAATGTTCTCCAGGGGACTTGAACCCAGAATGTTCTGTTTATAAACCCCAGGCTTATCACCTGCGCCACCCTGGCATGTAAGGTACAATCGGGAACTTATATTTAACCAGCCTGTCAGAATAAAGAATGGACTGAAAATGTCCTGTGGCAGGTTCGAACTCGCAACCTTTGGTGTACAAACACTGGATTTTACTCATGAGCCACACAGGCATAAGTGATGCAGTTGAGAATGTCTGACTTAACCCACCTTTCAGAATATAGAGGTTCTTTAGGAGTTCCATTAGGAGGTTAAAAAACAATGCACACTTTAGGAGGTTCAAACACTGCACCTTTCAGAAGGACAGTGAAAATGTTATTCAAGAGGCTTGAACCTCTAATTGTTTGATTTGTTGTTTCAGTTTATATATTGAATATTTTGTGAGTTTTTTGTTGATTGTTAGTTTTGTTTGAGTTTCTTTTAGTTTTGTTTGAGTATTAGTTTTGATTGAGTTTCTTTGAGTTTTTTGTTGATTATTAGTTTTGTTTGAGTTTCTTTTTGTTTTGTTTGAGTTTTTTGTTGATTATTAGTTTTGTTTGAGTTTCTTTTAGTTTAGTTTGAGTTTTTTGTTGATTATTAGTTTTGTTTGAGTATTGAACCAGTAACCCTTGGGTTGTAAACCTCAGATTTATCTTTTGAGCCACGCTGGGCTGTATAAGGTACAATCTGGGACTTATATTTAACCCACCTTTTAGAATTTAGATGGACTGAAAATGTTCTGTCGCAGAAATTAACTCTGGATTTTACTCTTCAGCCACATATGCATGAGAAATGCAGTTGAGAACATTACATAACTGAACTTTCAGAAATAAGAATGGACAGTGATTTTTTCTTTTGGTTTTTGTTTTTGTTTGACATTTTGGTTGAGTATTAGTTTTCTTTGAGGTGTGAACCTATGACGTTTGGTTTATGAAGCCTAGTTTTTATCTATTGCGCCACACTGGCATGTAAGGTATAATCGGGAACTTATATTTAACCAGCCTTTTAGAATTTTGATGGACAGTGAAAATGTTCTTCAGGAGTCTTGAACACTGAATGTTCTGTTTGAGGTTTGAACCTATGATGTTAGGTTTATGAAGCCTAGTTTTTATCTATTGAGCCACACTGGCATGTAAGCTATAATCGGGAATGTAATACTTAACCCACATTCGAGAATTTAGATGGACAGTGAAAATGTTAGGTTTGAACCCTGTACCTCTGGTTTCTAAGTTCCAGGTTTATCTTTTGAGCCACACAGACATGTCAAATTCATTGGCGGACGTCTTACTTCACTCACCTTTCAAAATGGACAGCGTCTGAAAATGTTTTTCAGAAGACTTTTTAGTGACATTATGAAGGTCACTAAACACTGCTCATTGAAATATTAAATGCGAGTGCAGAATAAAGTAGTTCCAACCTAAATCTCATTTGTTGTCACAATGAACCCTAATGATTAGAGGTTGTATGATATAAGTTTGCTTTGAAAAGCATTTAGGTTGGTTAAGCATTTGGATTTTGTTTTTTGGTTGAGGATTTTGGTTTCATGCATATTGTGACATTATTTGACATGTTTAGTTTGATTTGTTGTTATATTGACTCATTTTTTAACCTATGACCTTTGGTTTATAAATCCTTGTCTTTATGTTTATGCCACAAAGGCATGTGAGATGCATGGTGCAGTTATTTTTACCTGGTGGTCCTAATGTATCTCAGGTGTCTCTATGCATCAGTGTTGATGACCAATGTGCAGAAATGTTGCGTTTGTGATCTGTACGTTCATATTGTGGTTCTTCTAGCAGAGTTCTGCTTATAGGCTTGTCTACTCTCACCATTGTGTAATGCATAAGCAGTGTGGTTACCTTAGCACTTTTAATGGATTCCCAAGATGGCATAACATCAAGTTGAATTTAAGCCATGGCCACACATACAATTCCATAGTACTTAGTCCTTGTTTTTCTATTCAATTGATTGGTGTTTGTTGTAATAAATACATGAAATAGAATTTTTGGATTAAATTTAAATAATGTATCCTTGAGTCACTAGCTCAAAACTGAATGCAGTTCACAAGTATGGAGCTCAGCCTATAATTGATTTGATTGACATGCTGCATGCCATGAGTGTATAAAGTGTTATTTTTTTCTAAATTAATTGAGCTACTCTAAGATGAGCTGTGGTCATAACAGCACTGTTTCAGAAACTAGTTGAAAACAATTTAATGACCATTTTATTGTAACAGTCTAAAGTGAGAACATACACACACACACACACACACACACACACACACACACACACACACACACACACACACACACACACACACACACACACACACACACACACACACACACACACACACACAAGATTCCCTCTCACCATCTTACCACAAAAGTGGGCCGTCTTGAATTCTTGTGGGTTGACCGTCCATCGAGTCGCGCCAGGAGGGTGTTTTTCACAGGAGGTGGTGGGGTGTGTGTGTGTGTGTGTGTGTGTGTGTGTGTGTGTGTGTGTGTGTGTGTGCGTGCGGCTGTGCGCTCGTGCATGTGTGCGTGCGTGCATGTGTGTGTGCGTGCGTGCATGTGTGTGTGCGCTCGTGTGTGCGTGTGTGTGTACAGGGCGGTGTCTCATGCAGTTGTTGAAATGGCTTGAACAGTGGCCAATGGGAGTCTCTCACCACAAATGAGTGACATGTCACCGCACGCAGACTCAAGTTTTTCCATGCACGCACGCACGCACGCACACACACACACACACACACACACACACACACACACACACACACACACACACACACACACACACACACACACACACCGTCCAGGTCAGGGCAACAGTCACCTATGCTGCTCACAGTCACCTGCTAACAGCTCATGGATCTACACCAACATCAACAACAACACTGGACTGGACTGGACTAAAACTCCTGGGGAAACTTGCATGTCTGCCCTATTCTGATCACTCTGTCTCACACTCTTTCCTGAAGAACACTGCACTCAATGAGCACATCATCACATTCACTGTAAAAGCCAGACTACAAGTCATTCCCCACCAGACTCAATCTTTCCATCTCCACTCAGGTACCTCATTGCTTGCACCACACCACAGAACAGGTCACTGAAACACTGTCACACAACTTGAATGGCTGTTATGCATACTGTACAAAGAGATGTATAGCCTACATAGCACGTCATGACAGAATAGTGGAACTCATTGCAAAGGACAATAGATGAGGAAAATATCATGCGTCCTCAGTGAGTGATGTACAAACAAACAAACAAACAAGACTTTTCTCAACAGGTCAAAAAGGGGGAAGGGGTACAACTTCTGATCCTCCCAGCATGCACCACAAGCAGGCTGAGGAACAGTTGTTTTCCGAAGGCTGTCAGAATGTTGAATGTGCAAAAACACTCCGTACTCTGCACTATATGCACTTTGGGTACACTGCACTATGCACTTTTGACTGACATTTCATATTAGCTTATTGTTTATTTGCTGGTGTTATTTCCTGTGTTTTTTCTTCTTAGGTTTTATCATGTTTTATTATTATGTTTTATTGTATTGGAGCTTCCTAGCATACGTTTTTCACATGTATGTACCTAAACCGTGCATCTAAGTGACAATAAAGTGAATCTGAATCTGTGTAATTCCATCCACAGTGTTTCATCTCTGTGATAAAGCACACTATCCACACCACTATAGAGGTTATGCGCATGCATAAAGTGAATGGCAGATCAAGTAGCAAATCGAGTGGCAAAGTGAATTTAATGTTGTTTAAAGTCATTTAATTCAATCAAATAGGACTTTTCTGTTTGGATGTATGGGCTGTCAAGGCCAGAAAGTATTTTTTTTGTCTCTCAGTAGGCATTCCCGCATAACTTCCGGGTATGATGATGATGATGTCACGCGCATACCCTCTATTAAACGTCCTGTAGTTCAACCATTACTGTCCCCATTATTACAGTTCTCAGGTAGTGGCCATATATACTCACTCGAACCGCGTTGAACTGTCTCACACACTCTCTTCACCTCCAGGTGTGTTGTTGGTTGACAGAACAGCAGCCACAGTCCACCTTGTAGTTATTCATGTCAGCTGTTTATGGTAGAAATAATGAGTGAAAACCCAGGCATTCCGACGCACCACTATTCCGACTACGTGGCTTCCATGTGCGTTTAGGGACAGGGTTAGAAAATACAGCCAATGTAACATATCTGATATCTGACCAAGTAGCTGCATGCTGTTAGGCTGGTTCTTTAGCCAACTGGTTAGTGCAACTGCCAGAGATATGATAAACCTGGGTTCAAATCCCCCACCTGAACACGTGTCTTTGGTATACTCTCAAGGTTAAGAGTCATTCTTACTTTCAAGCTACATACATTTGAAATATAAAAAGGTTAATTATTGTCAAATCCTAAGCAGGTTCTCGATTGGCAATTTTCTGTGAAAAATAATCTGGAATTCTCTCTCTGGCACAAAATACTTTCACATGTGGCGGTCTGTGGCTGAGTCAATGTGGGAGCCCCTTGACATGAAACGGTTTGAGAACCATGCAGTGTCCTAATGATCCTTCAGAGGCTGGTAATCTTTTAATCCTCATTTCCTCACCCGCCATATGATGTGAGGACCATCCATATGCTGGTGATCTCTGCAGTGACCTTGAAATTGGGCTGAGCTGCATTGGTCTACCAATGTGTTGTGAGCTTGTAGATCCGCTATTTTCACCAATTTACAATGCACTTTTTCCGTTTCTAGAAGTAGTGGGGTCAAAAGTACATTATTTGTCTTTGAAATGTAGTGGCGGAAGTTAACTAAGTACATTTAAGTACAATTTACCTCTACTCCACTACATCTCAGAGGCAAATATTGTAGCCCATACTTTTACTCCACTACATTTATTTGAAAACTACTGTAGATTATTACAAAACATACATTAACCACTTGAGGCCTGTATTTCAGCATTTCGGCCAATAGCCGAGCTAGAAGCTTACAATGCGTTGCGATGCATTTGAAAACCTGAAATGGGACACCACTGTTGAAATGTGGTGGAGTGAAAGTCATCAAGTATCAAGTAAAGTATACACATTTTATTTATTTAAGTGCCATACTCAAGTAAATGTATTTTGTTACTGTGTCCACCATAGTTTGTTGGTAGCCTTTTAATATTGGCTGGTCACTGCACCAAAACTATCTTGTATGACATTTAACAGCAAAGGGTTTCTGACTCAGATGATGATTCAATATTTGGCTACGAATTTAGAAACGGTGGCCACAAATCTGCTGATGTTTGCAAGGCTATTACCAACCCATTCTGTGCATTCCGTGGTCGCCATTGATCGGCTTTCAGGCTGTGGAACCATGGCTTTATGACCCAGTGGTTTTCAAAGTTAAAACAATTCTAAAACTGTGCATTGTGAGATATATCGGTCATTTTAAGCCATTTAACAGTAGGGACAACAGCCAGAGGATATGACTATTTTGGATGTTCTTTGCCTTCTTCCTTCTATTTTGCATGAACGCTAGAAGCCATAAACACATAACAGTTTAAGTAGTTCAACTGCTCTCAGGCCAAAGAAACTTCAGCTGGGCTTAGCATGGGAGAAAAGGAGAACACAAAACAGAATTCCAACATCTTCTTTTCTCCTGGGTTTAATTTACTGACACAGTAACTATTCTTTTTTCTATTTTTAATTGATCCAGTGTTTCCAGAAGTCTCTTCCCCTGATGACTACATTGCTGAATCAGCATTGCCCTTTTCACAGCTACTTACTGTACAAGTTTGTTCCTAAAAAGGAAAAATAAATAAACAATTCTCTCTTTTTCTGTTGGAAGGAAGAAGATTCCTATTGTGTGTATAAGAATGCATTGCCTGCACCTATAATTCAGAATGGATGGGATGAATGGGCAAAATATATATTTCTAATAAAACTTGAAAAGAACCAAATGCAATACCCGGCATTTTGTTCTAGGGTTGCAAGTGTAACCAAGTGCGGCAAAGGATTTACTCTTAGCAAGACTATATGCCACGATTAAATATTCTGGCGAAATGAATGAATACCAGTTAATTGTAAATCGGGTTCCCCGAGTTCAAAACAAGGGCTTGAGACCCCCAAGTTCCCCCAACACATATATTAAATATAAACAACTTTACAATGTTTATTATATTCCTAATTAAAAGTATAAAAGCAGTCAATACAAACGAAGTTGCTCAATACATAAAAGCAAATGATAAAACTCAGGCTAAACAAAACAGCAGTGGTGTTCTCTCGTTCATTCACATCATCCCCCTCTCGGTACATGACTCGGACATATACAGTGCCTCAACCCAGGCAGGGAAAAGGAAAAACACCCCCAGCCAACACCAAGAAACCTATGTTTGTTAGCCTGCAGGCACAAGCACAACTATCCATTATTTTCTTTTTTTATATTCAACTAGAGCGGTGCCCGTTGGGCACTGGCCTACTTGGAACGATGCAAGTTGGAAATGCATGCCCCACCCAGTTATTGTCTCCACTAGCCAAAGGCATTCCGTCCGCGTGTGTGTGTGTGTGTGTGTGTGTGTGTGTACACACACACACACACACACACACACACAAATGTTCAATTTGCATTTAGACTGATTTCACTGTGTGATTATTGTACTATATCGTATGCTTTAATTAATCTCACATTGTTTTGTTTTTTTTAACATTTGACCCTTCCCATAATGTAATTATCTTCACATATTTTGTTGTATGAGAAAACATTCCTCATTGAGGTTCCCCCCCCCCCCCACCCCCCGTCGTCGTCGTCTTATGAGAAACGTCAGTTTCACATAATTTGTTGTCACTTTGATAGCTTCCAAGGTCCTCTTTGGGTGATTAGAATGCAAGCAGAATCACAACATTCAGAAGAACTTCTTTTTCTGGAGGAATATTTATATAGCATATCACCTTTTTTTTCTAACTAAGAAAAAAGTGATAATAGCTAACAAGTTCAAAATGCATTGCAATGTGTTGGGAGCTTGTAGATCGGCTGTTGAAATATGGAGATGCAAGGTTTCTGCCCGACAGCAATGATATGTACTTGGCATTTGAAATTTGGCATTGTTTATGCCTGCTTACAGATGCCTAGAAGCAACTAAAGCAACTAAAATGTAATGAATGATGCTTATGAAGATTTAAGCAACTAAAATGTAATGAATGATGCTTATGAAGATTTGAAAACTCAGCGGAGACTGACCAATAAATGTCCACTAGTAGGCCTAATCAACAACTGGTTTAGAGCTAGCATTAGCGAGTTCTCACTAACACCTCTCAGCACCCCAGGCCCATGCAGCTTCTGTGTAATATACTTTTTGGGCATAAAATATTTTATTTCGAGCGCATTCTACAGATCTGGTCATTGGGTAATTTATGTTGACCAGATCTGTAGAGGGCACTCTAAAGAAAACACACTGGCCCAGGGCTAGTTTAGAGCCTTCAGAAAAGCCACAGTGCTGCCTAAAATCCATGGCAGCTATACAGTAGTTAATGGTCATCGTATAACGCGTATCAATTATACTCATACCTACCCTTTCCCTGATAGAAACAATACACTGAACAAAAGTTTGACACAAGACTGTAGGTCTGACTGTCAAGTCAAACTCTCGTTCCTCTCCAAAGGACATTAAAGGAATCGACTCCAAGATTTCCAACTCATTCAACTTTTATTTTCCAACTTTTTCATGCTGTGCACAGTTGGCTTCATTTGTTGATTTCTTATCGGTTAGGTTGAAAACCTTTGAAAACAGAGAGACAAAGATTAACAACAACGCCAAACAACAAATGATAATTATTTTTAAACACTTTTCCAATCAATAAGTTATTTTTAACCAGTCTTGTTTTTAAGCAATAAAGTATCTTAAACAATTAAATGTACTTTAAGCAATCCAATGCCTTATTTAAAGGACTTGTAAACTAATTTAGCAAAGTCATTTTAAGAACAATTTTAATTAAATATTTCAAATTAACCATTTAAACACTTGGAATAAAGAAATTAGATAATTAGCTGATCCTTGAGCTTGTAGCTCAGCTCTTTTCCAACTAAGCATTTTAAACCTTTAACACTGTGAAACATGAACTGTTCACATTTGTTTGTATTTTAAATTCTTAAAGTAAATCATTTCTAACTTTGTCTTATTTTGTAAAGTTATACTTTTGAAACACAAATGAAAGCTTCCAATCATAACATGAAATACAGAAATGTGGTACTTCTCCAATCCAAACTGTAGCAGTTACTAAATACATTAGCCGATTAAAGCCAGATTCTAAACACATTAAGCAGCATTTACAAATATCACTGATTAAGATAAAATATTATCACCAACCATTGGCGTCTTTGGACTTGGAACATGCCGAGTAGATCTTGCTTCTTGTTTCTGGTGTATAGTTTGTTTGAATGCTCCCTCCAGCCTTTTCAGGTGTTCCTGCTCAGCCAAACGAGCAGCCATGTTGCTGGTGCACCCTGGGAGATGTAGTTACCAGTGTGATGTTGGAAGATGCCTAGCAAACTCTCCACTTCTGAGTTTGACAAAACACCTCCCACTTGAGCTCCTGGTTTTCCAAAGCAGCGAGGTCACACAAGTCCTTCCCTCCTGGTTTCTCTTCAAATTCTTTAATGATTAATGATTGATGCCAATTAGGCCAATTCTGGGTTTTGACAGCACACTGACCGCAAACAAAACTGCCTCTCTCTCATCACGGCTGAAGGGAGAAGGAGCTCAACGCAAGTACACAGGTGTATTTATTGGAGGTGAGTGGTGACTGGAGCTGATGGGTGGACTGATTATTGGAGGACCAATGGGATGGTGGGGCGGAGTTGAGGGATGGTTATTTACTGATGAGCTGGACTTGGGTTTGAGGAAAGGGGGAAGATACACAGAAAACAGTGCACGCTCTAAACACACACACACACACACACACACACACACACACACACACACACACACAAACAAACGTGCGCGCAAACATACATACATACATAGGCTATTTTACTTTTCAGAATCTCATGTGGACACCGGCTGAGCAGAGATGCCTCTGTCTTGTCACATGATATTGCACACAATCAGCAGAGATGACCTTGCAGCTGGGTGACGGTGTGTGAATGAGATACAGTAGGGGTCATGAAACCTCCCCTCCTCCATGGCTTGGAGATAAAAGAGCATGTTGTATCTCAGTTTGTTTATGCCCATGTCAACCCACCCATGGAGCATCGCCAAAATTGTCTTACTATATCCCATAAAGATTCAGGTTAGCCCATTCTGAACGGGCACCCATTTTGGTGTCAGCATCATGTTATGCTTTAGCTATTTAAAAATAGCAGATCTACAAGCTCATATCGCGCCACCGAGTGGCGCGATATGAGCTTGTAGGTCTGCTATTTTTGAAAAAAATCGAAGAACGACTGACATTTTTATAATCTGATCTCAGGTCAGAATGGGTTCGTCAGACCAGTGTGTGTCCGGCGGAAACCTCGTATGAATCTGATCTCAGGTCAGAATGGGATAAAGATTCAGGTTAGAGTTATAGGGTCACACTGAACCCGAAGCAATATTCTTATTTTATCATACCCCCCCCCCCCCCCCCCCCCCACACACACACACACACACACACACACACACACACACAAAGTCCCTTTTCCCCCCCTCAAAAACAGGATGAATGTATGGGACATAATCACACAAGCGTCATCTCACTTATTCCTGAGAAAAGCCAGGGTTCCCTGTGTGGCATGTGTGCAGCCAACCTGGACTGTTGCCATGGAGGCCGTTTTTCTTCTGTCTCATAGGTCAGTGCGGGGCGGGAGGCGGGGCTTGGGGGCTCTTCGCTCCTCGACAGGCAGAGTGCAGCTTTAAATACATAATACCACCAGTGGTGTACATTTACTTTGCACTGTACTGAAGTAATTTGTACCTGTATTTGTATTTGTATTTTTGGATATATACTTAAATATGACTTTCACTCCATTACAACTATAGGCCACTTTTGACTCCACTATATTTCTATTGAGGGAAACTGTACCATTATGTACTTTTGATTACCTTCGTATTTATAAAAGAAAGTAATCCAGTACTTTAACCGAGTGCCACGCTACGAGCTTGTAGGTCTGTTATTTTTGAAAAATCGTGAAAATGTGGCGCAAATCTTTGAATATATTCTTACGTTTTAAGTCAAATCTTTGCTTCTGTGGGGTCCCTGGAACAACATATTTTCAGATGGGGGTCGGCGGCCAATTACAGATAATTCTTGGGGTCATTGACATAGAAACTGTTTTTTATGAAAACTGTCATGATTTAGACATTTTTATAATTTCGACATCAGGCCTAAATGGGTTAACTCATACTATAGATACTCACTTGTTGAGTGAGTATCTATACTTTAACTCAAGTACTGGGGCTTATACTTTACTCATATATATGAGTTATTATTATACTCATAATACTCATCCTCCCACGGCTGTAAAGAAGGACACACAAAAGCAACAACTTCAAAGTGGTCCTATAATCGCGTTCCAATGCCTCCGTATCTAAAATTGGCATGCGGTAAAAAAGAAGAAGAAAAAGATAAATAAATGGATAGACAGACAGACAAGGCGGCTTTGATTGTTGCTTATTTTTAAAGCCGGATTCAGGTCAGCTACATGCAGTTAAACACACAGACGCCTCTCCTTTTCTTTCTTTTTTTAAATTTAAGCTAAATGGAAATCCACGCTGCATGGGGGGAGTCCAACTGGCCGGGTTCTGAAATGAGAAGCAAACACATGAGAGGCAAGCAGTGGAGGAGGAAGGGAAGTACTTCCATTTTCTTATACTGTACTTAAAGGAACATTTTGCACACTTTCAACGTACCCGAGGAGGCCAGAGATCCAGGATTCCCGAGTTGGTGTTTGGCTAGCTAGCTAGTCCGTATACCGACGCAAAAGGCGTCATTATAAGGTGGCACAATTTCCATCTACTCACTCACTCGGCTGTGGACAGTTCAGAAACCTGCCTACACTAATCTCATGTGTGGCAAGGTTAGGTTCAAACAAGAGTTAAATCCTTTATTTTAATTGTATTAATGCGAGAACACTGGTTTTTATTTAACTTTCCAGGAAGAGGAAGGCTGTCATTTCTATTAACTTCCTCATCGATGATGTCACTGCGAGGCAGGTTTCCGAACTGTCCATATTCCACCAATGAGACACAGACTGAGTGAGTAGACGGACATTGTGCCACCTTATAATGAGCATTAGTGAGGACTTCTTATACATTGAGGTTGAAAATGGGTGAAGTGTCCCTTTAAGTAATTGGTAAGCCTTGCCAAGCCATGAGGCCCAGAAGGCATTAGGGAGGCACTGGGTTCCATTTTTCAGAGTCTTTGGTATGACCCGGCCGGGGATCGAACCCCCAACCTCCCAGTAAGGCCACTGAGCTGCATGGTCCTTTATGTAAAAGTAGCAAATAACTGTTCTTTAGTAAAAATGTAAAAATGCAGTAGTAAAGTAAAAGCACCGCAAAACTGTACTTTTACTGTACAGTTCTTGAGTAAATGTACTTCCACCACCGCATACGAGAGGACATGCAACAACACACAGTAGTGCTATACATTAATCTGCATTCAAGTCACAAGATATGTACATCAAGTCACAATCAATCATATACAATAGCCTATGGTTGCAGCTGCACAGGGAAGAAAAATCTATTCGGATTGGATTCTTATAGAATTTCCCTGCTGCAACGCCAAAGAACTTTTCATCTGATATTCTCTCCTCTTGTGAAACATGTTTTAATTAACTGACTTTGCAATTCAATTGCCTGAGTAACGTTATACTTATCAATACGGATATTACTATCCTGGACAGCTTGGGAGAGCAGTGAATGAATGCTATTTATCATTGTGACATTATAATAGAGAATTGGCAGGGCTTATTAAATGGACATTATTCATTTGTAATTGGACATTCATTGTTCACTAGTCTTGTGACTTAAGAAAGCTTGTGACGCTCACTTCGTGTATGTGTGAGAATTGAGCAAGATTACTGTAGCCTGGCTCCAGATTACTGTAGCCTGGCTCCAGATTACTGTAGCCTGGCTCCAGATTACTGTAGCCTGGCTCCAGCCCTGAATCGCTAGCCACGCCCATTAAAAAAATGTTCTGGCGATTCAGCGGCTGATTGACCATCTCGATGACGTCAAACAAGTTAACAACAAACATGGCTGCCGCCCCCACTGTGGTAAGTTGCGACCGTATCGACCTGGCTGGAGATGGGCTGACCAGAGCCATAGAGTATAAAACAGAGTTACGACAACTCTGTTGATGGGGCAAGTCCAATGGCGGCTCTTCTATAGACTTCTATTGGCGAATAGGCACACCGGAAGTTTACATAATGCATTTGAGTCTCTATGGGCTCGCGCGAGTACATGAACCACGTGACCGGGCTGTTTTCTGCCCCCTCAATGACGCAACTCTGTCTATACTCTATGGCTCTGGGGCTGACAAAAAAAGATGTGCAACCCAGTCTGCTGCTCAATACACCACATGTCTAGTCCACCAAGAGGTGGACTAGCCCTCCTTGCTCAGGGGAGATAACATTGTGCTCATGAGCTTCAGGCAGTACTACCTACCTCACACCAGGGTCTACATTTACCAATGGAGGAGTAAGGAGACCACCTCACACACGGCAAACGTGTATAGTTCTATTGTATTAACATACCATTAACATGGCATACAGATCGGCTAAAATACAGTTTTATTCTGTCAAATAGTGATTGGAACTTGAAATTAACTCTGGGATTTGACAGCGTACTGTATATGTGGCACCAAATTGACATGTAGCCTGTTTGGCCATGCAGGGACACCCATCAGAGAAGATTAGTGTCAGAATTATTCAATTTCTCAAGATTGTTGCAAATGTTTTGCAAAAAGCCGATCTCCAAGCTTTGCAACCTAGCAAACCTGTGAGCTTGAAATTTGGATAAATGTTTTGAATAGGATATATAAGTGGTTGAACTATTGCTTGTTTTCTGGGGACCCCCTGGAACCCCCACCCAAGGACCCCAGGGTGTGCTGTGCGGTGTTATGCAATCAGGAGTGGATATTAATGTCCATGGCAGGAGCAACAAAGCTGAAAATACCTCAGCGCCCCATCAAGAGCCATGACACCCCAGTGTCAAACTCTCCTCCAAGCTCCCAGAACTCCCACCTGACAGTGAATCAGGAGGAGGGCTGTGTTTTTGTACAGGGAGGTGTGTGTGTGCGTGTGCGTGTGCGTGTGCGTGTGCGTGTGCGTGTGTGTGTGTGTAACTTGTGCAGCATCGAGGGGAGACACTTGAACAGAGGGCCACAATATTTCATTGCTGTCCGCTGGAAAACTGTTCCCTTTTTATTATTACTTTAAACGTTCAATGAGGCTATTTTCACTACTACTTTTGTGTGACACTCTTGTATGATGAAGTATAGGCAATAATCTATGAAAATCTCTATTCTGGGGTGATCATTTGGCTAAAGTACCTAATGCCGCAATGTTGTGATGCTTATGGTTCGCTTGTAGATCTGTCAATTGCTTGTAGATATATTATTTTCAGCACGGACATTTGGAGGGGGAAATAAGGAGGGCTTTAAATTGGTGTATATATATGGTTTAAGTTGTTAAAGCAGGGATTTATTTGACAATGTATCAACATCCAACATCCATAACTTCTTAACCTCACTACTCAATTATTCACGAAAGTCTGGTAGGCTAATGTTTTAATGAATTTGGGGAACTGGTAACCAAACAATAAATAAGAAATGGGCCATATTCATGAGGGATATAATATATTACTCATAAACATGGCCCATTTTCCCATATAATAGTAATATATAATAAACCATACTAGGGTCAAAGTTGTGAATAATATGACATGTGTATTGACGCCCGTATATGGTTCTAATTGTAATGTACTGTATGTGTAAACTGTAGCATATTTGAAGCGCCCTCTCAGCCCAAGGCGTCCTGGAATCTTACACACTTCACTGCAATTTGTGTGCAAATCCATGCATGTACAATTGTACATGAATGTACGTGCTGTTATGTAGACAGCACTATAATTGCATTGTATATAGTCATAGTAGTATATAGTTAATATGTATAGTTTCATTATATAGATATTCCACTGTTACTTTCTTAGCTTACGCATGTTTCATGATAAATGCTTTTATGTGATGTATTCCCATGCTTTTTGTTCTTGCTTATTGTAAATTGCTCTGGATTAAGAGTGTCTGCTAAATGCCTAAATTGTAAATTGTGCTGCTATTGATGGATTCTCTGCTGTCCCTACTTTGCATGTCATCCTTTTTTCTTTATTTTTTAAAGAAAAGAAAAGCAGATCTACAGTCTCACACAACATGTCACGAGATTGTATTTTCATCTCTTTGTTTTACTTTTTCAACAATTAAACATTTTGAAAATATAGGATGGCTAACTGCCCATTTGTGTGTGCTTGTTACAAGGCATTTCGGTCACTGTCTATCTGAAGCGGTACTGTATATCATTCAATGTCTGGCAGTTGGCCTGCTTGAGTCCGCTAACTAACGGCCAAACCATCGAGAGAGCCACGGAGGAGGATACCTGAGAGTCTACTTCTGTTCTTCTGTCTCCCTGTGTGTGTATGGCAAAAAAAATACAAAAGTATGAAAACATATCGAGTGGCCTACAACCAAGATTTAGACATTTATCTCCATGGACCTATTAAATGCTTTTTCTAATTTTCAACACAACGGACACTTGTCTCCGTGTTAACGAGATGAAACGGAAGCCCTTGTGAGATATATACAGTAGAGTCTACAGCAGAAACGTAATAACTTGTATATTGGCTATTTTTGACACACAACACCGTAGTACGATGCAGTAAAAATCGGTCTCAACATACTTTCTCTATTTACTCAGTCTCATCCATTACAGCACAATGGACACTTTCATTCTACTTCCTTTCTTTTTTGGCAGAAGCAGGATCTCGTGTCAAAAACAAACAAGAAAACAGGTTTCCTCTTGTTCTTAACTGCATTCGCCATTCTATTCAAGTCCAACCTATAACTGTTTCACAGTGTCAGGAATGGTGATGAGGAGGACCCAGTAGTTACACCACAAAGCGGGCGAGGGGTTCATTAACCAACTAAATCTTCCCATACAATGGGATTAGCAAGAGCAATAACTGATATTACAGATGGCTTAAATAGCCTGAACAATATACTGTACATTCACTCACTAACAGAAACGTATATAAAGACAGGGAAACTAACTAAACTAAACTCGCCACAGGTGAACTCAAAGTACAACTAGAAAAAGTGCCCTTCTGGGCACAGGTCTCCACCAGGATTTCTTCCTCAGCCTAGTGGGGATATGCGTGCACAGTTTCATCGCAATCGGACGCTGCGTTGAGGAGTTGTGGCGATTTGTACAAAGCGGGCTACTCCTGAAAACTGTAGGAGCCAATCGTGGCCAATCAGGATGGAATATGAGAAATCAAACAAACCTGTGTTGATCACATGACTATGGAGATCATGTGTACCGATTTGCGTGAAATTTGGATAAAATCTGAAGGAGTAATAATAGAAAATGTGTTTTACATATGTGGGCCTCCTGGTGGCGCTATAAAGAGCAGATGTGAAAAATTCCAGACAAAGGTTTTTCCTTGGCCTCTAGGGAGTTGGCATACAAAGTGATCCACAGATTCGTGCAGTTAGAGGTAAAAACACTTTTCGGCCAGTTATAGCGCCACCTTGAGGCTGAGTTGAAATTGTTCATGTGGCATTTCGTCCTCGGCCTAGTGGGAATGTGCGTGCACAATTTCAAGGAAATCACGCGATGTGTTCATGATTTGCAGCATTTTGTTTGAAACTGAGCACTCCTGTGAACTTTGGAAGACAATCTTAACCAATCAGGATGGAGTCTGAGAAATCTGAAAGACCGGTTTCGTTGAATGGCTGTAGAGAGACTGTGTACCAATTTGCGTGATGTTTGGACAAAATCTGTAGGTGTACTGTGCAAAAAGTTGTTTTGCACAAAGCGGCCTCCTGGTGGCGCTATAACAGGCCGTTCTGGAAAGTTTGGGGCAGAGGTTCATCGTTGGCATCCAGGGAGTGTGTGTGCAAAATTTGGCATCGACCGGGTTAACGGTGGCCGAGATTAGCTGCTAACGGACGGACACACACACACACACACACACACGGACGGACGGACGGACACACGGACGGACGGAGTGCAAAACATACTCTCCCCACATGCCTTCGGCCTGGTGGAGACAATCAACACAAGGACAGGCTGGGGCAAACAGCCTGAAACAGGATACAGGTGACTAGGGTTAACTTAGCCTGGGAGGCACACCATTTTCATGTTTATGATCCGGTTGGGAGCGGATGGTAGTTTATGTCATGTTGTGGTCACTGATTGATTGATTGATTGATTGATTGATTGATTGATTGATTGATATTACCCAAAATTCCCCGTGATCAAGGGCATCATAAGTTCTCCCTTGCTTTTAATTGCACTCGAGTTCCTTTGTTTATTTTTATCGCTGTTCTTTGTCAATGTATGTTATTGTTTTTATTTCTTGCCTTCGATGTCATGTTGTATTTTTCCTTGTTCAGCAATGTGGAAATGTGCTATATAAATAAAGTTTGATTTGATTTGATTTGATTTGATAAGATCAACAAACTAACATAATTATAAGACCAATACCGGGCATAATAAACAACAGAACATAGGACTAGAGAATATGCATTAAAGAAAGCCAACAGGGAAACTTGACAAAACACTACACCACATAGGGGAAAACATGTTAACACAGTCGGAAGTCCATGGGCTGAGGAGCGGACTGTGACACGCGGATTGCAACCTTTTCTTTGCATGTGTGTTCATTCATTCATTTTTCGACCGATCACTTCAATGATCACTGGTATCGTGATCAGCTATATACAGTACCTGCTGTGCTTTGGGAATCTTTCCCTTCTCACCGCATTGTAACCTCAAAACACTTCAAACCTGGGGTGCCCCAGGGGTCTATCCTTGGCCCCCTCATTTTCTTCGCCTACACTCCTCTATACGTACGCCACACAACTTTGGCATACAAGCTCACAACACTTGTAGATCAGCTATATTTCCCCTGAATGTTCGCCTATTATAACATGCCCAGAATAGGGTTTTGTGGTTAAAATGAACATTCCGGATTTAACTGACTGTATTAACAACACAGTCAGTATAGTGAACTCTCTCTCCCTCTCTCTCTCACCCTCTTTTCTTCTCACTCACTCTACTGTATCACCAGCTCTGAAAGCCCTCCTTATCGGCGCTGTCCACATTTGGCACAATACAATGAACCCGGCGGTCACTTCTGGTCTCCGTCTCTCTCTCTCGAACTGTAATGGTTTCTGTCATGCACATGGACACAATAAAGTGCTGTTTTGTGTCCAACAGGATGCAAGTGAATCTAGGTCATGTGATGGCTGATTTGGTCTGCGCGCAACAATGTTGTCCCTTAGTGGTGTGCATGTGTCCCACTCCCAACCTTGTACTGAATTGTGGCCGTGTGTGTGTGTGTGTGTGTGTGTGTGTGTGTGTGTGTGTGTGTGTGTGTGTGTGTTTTGTCTGTAAGTTATGCTTTTTACTCCACCACAAAACAATACATCTTGACTGAGTTACTTTGTAGATTTGCATTATAGAAAGCATGCATTACTCCCCACTTCAGCCCTATATACTTATGAAAATAACCGATCTATACAAGCATCTTTGCTATTTTCAAGAGATTATTATACATTTGAAAATTTGTGAAATTGGACATTCTGCGTAATACTTAACTTTTTGCACTTTAATAGGTATGTTTTGATGCCAATAGTTTTGTACTTTTACTCAAGTACATTTTGGACACCAGACTTTTATACTTTTTTTATATACTTGTCCTGGCGTGATTGCCTTTGGTCTGCCTGTGTGTGAGAATACTTTCTCATGTGGTTTAGTAGGCCTACATGCATTCATGTATGTGTCTGTGCAATGTGCATGTACAGTATTGTATGCATGCCATGCATTTGTGCGTTTGCTGTGTGTATTTATCAAGTGAACATAATTACAGGCTGCCAGATCGACAGCATCTACCTTCCTCCATTGTTTCATATAGCTAGCTATATGTTCCCTTAGTAATGAACAGCTGAACTTCCTCCATTGTGTCATGTAGCTAGCTATATGTTCCCTTAGTAATGAACAGCTGAACTTCCTCCATTGTGTCATGTAGCTAGCTATATGTTCTCTTAGTAATGAACAGCTGAACTTCCTCCATTGTTTCATGAAGCTAGTTATATGTTCCCTTAGTAATGAACAGGTGTACATTGTGTCATATAGCTAGCTATATGTTACCTTAGTAATGAACATTGTGTCATGTAGCTATATATGTTCCGCTGTTTCGGCGCTGTAGTGCCGAAATGATTTAGTCTCGTCAGAAATGTTCAGTAGCACCGAAGAGCCGACTTTAGACGGTGAGATCTGGTACCATAACTTGAGGTATTGGGTTCTAGCAGCTTTGTCAAATACAGGGGTAGTTTGCCAAGTAGTGAGTAAGTGAACAGGGTAGCATGTTGTTTCCTTCTAAGTGCCAGTGAAGACCATTCTACTGATGTGTATAGCATGCAGTATGGGTTCTGTAACTTGCACTGTGATAAAGCGAAGTGCACTGTGATAGATTGCATCCAGGGGTTTTAAAATGCTGTCAGTAGCATGCATACAGTATATAAAATATCTCCATAATCAAATATTGGCATGATTGTTGCCTGAATTATCTATTACGGTAGAGGAAGCCAATTTTAGGTATAATTTTCTTTGATAGATTTGCTACGTGTGTTTTGAAAGAAAAATCCTCATCTACTCTAGCCAGATCCCTAGGTACTTGTAAGATGAGACCCGCTCAGTTGACCGGAGACCAGCCAGGAGTCTGCTCTAGACACCCAGTAGATGGGCTATTTTTATTGAATGTTCGCCTCAGAATAGGCACGTCATGAGGTTAAATAAGATGTGCATGTCCAATCAATAGAGGGTATGCGCATGCATGAAGTGAATAGCAGATCGAGTGGCAAATCGAGTGGCAAAGTGAGTGACAAAGTGAATTTAATGTTGTTTAAAGTCATTTAATGGAATCAAATAGGACTTTCTGTTTAGATGTATGGGCTGTCTAGGCCAGAAAGTAGTGTTTTGCCACTCAGTAGGCATTCCCGCATAACTTCCGGGTATGATGATGATGTCACGCGCATACCCTCTATTGATATATCTTTTTGCCCTATGAGTTGGTAAGGCTATGATAGGCCATAGAAATAATTGATGTAGGCCCATAATATACCATAAATAGTTACATGAGGGTTTCAGCTGTGGTTGTCTGACTCCATTTAAATTCCCTTGTTCTGTCATAAGATTAACATGACATGTGATGTACACATAAGGTGTCATTACCACAGTGCACGCACAACTGACTTGCTCACTGTATTGACACAGAAGATCCATCCATGTACATTATGAATCAATGTGGTGCGTGTCTGGCTGTGCCATGTACAGTACAGTCTGTGGAAAAGGGACCTCCCTCCCTCCAGGATCACGACCTATTTTCCCTTATCAAAGACCCAAAGTATAGAAAATCGATTGACCTCTCCGCCAGGTGGTTTCATGGTGCCTTGACGGGGTGTTTGTGCGCGTGTGTGTGTGTGTGTGTGTGTGTGTGTGTGTGTGTGTGTGTGTGTGTGTGTGTGTGTGTGTGAGTGTGCGCGTGTGCATGTGCGTGCGCTCACACGCAGCATGCATGCATGCATGCATGCATATACTCATGTGCTTATACTGTAAATAGGCATATCTCCATTTCTGCACGCGTGTATTTTGCTAAGGCTGCATTCTGCGTGTATGTGCATTGAGTGTACGTACATACCCAATGCATTCCACTAATCCACTCACGTACACAAATGCGTCTTGTATACTGAGGTTGAGTATTTGTATTGTGTTTGTGTTGAAGATTGTGTTTAATATTTGAATACTCCGCCTTCGCTCGGTGAAGGACGCCAAGCAGAGAGGAACAGTCTGTACTGAAGAATCGGATACTATCTAACCGCATCCATTAGTCCTTATCTCAATGTCCTGCTGCTGGAGGCCCTCTGGTCTTCTCTCTGTCTTCTACTATGCCCCATATGGTCTCTGTGTCTCTCTGACCATTTGTGTCATTACAAATTTTGTCAAAATCTGCCACGATTCTTCAAAACAACAGTCAGTGGTTAAAGTGCAGTGTGATGTTAAATTAACTAATGTTGCCGGGGACCCCAATGGAACCCCTTCAAGGACCCCTATGGGGTCCCCGGACCCCACGTTGATGACGTGGGTTACTGCCTTGTGGCGTGTTGTGAGCTTGTAGATCTACTGTCTGGTGTGTTTGGACCCAGTATAGACTCCTGGGGGACTCCGGTCAATAGGGCTTAAATGCTGGTGGATGGGATTTGCATTTCATATTAACAAATATTATTTATAATCTAGTAAATAATATACAACCAACAATGCTTTTGATGGGAACAATGTAATTATCCAGAGCCAGACAAGACAAGTATGTAAAAATAAGAGAAGGAAATACTGTGCGCTATGATTAATATTTTGTTTAACAAAAACTCTGAAAGGTCTATAGACATTCTGAAACCATGAATATTGAAATATGCAAAGTAGACAGGCACAGCCCTCACCCTCGTTTGCTTACTGGACCATGATTGGTTCACAGGATTGGAGACATTGTACAGCCGGCTGAGGATTTTACATACAGAGACGCCAACTATCTCCAGTGGAAGAATGTGAAAACGATGGTAAAATGGATTTAGAAGTGTAAATTATATTTCATGGTAGGACAGCTTCACTTGGCAAACATAATGTTATGTAGTTGTATGTCAAAAGTACAAATGTTTTTGATCTCTCTTCCTCATTCTTTCGAAAAGGGGAGAATCTTGGCGATACAAAGTGCCAGGACTGAGGGCCCAGTCTGGAATTTAACATTGTTTTGGGAATTCAACAGATAGCGGTGAGGAGGTGAAGCAGTGACTTTAAGACTCCTCAGCGGCAGCAGCAGTGTTTCAGTTATCATTGAAGATGTGGCTGTTATTTCTATTATACTAGCATGTTTTATCCTGTAAAGAATATGATGGTTTAATAGTCATTTAACTACTAGAACACCCGCATCTCTATTCTGGAGGTGGGATTAGCTAGCCAATGAATCAACCAACAAGCTCATAACTCTTTGTGTTGTGCACAAAGAGTTGTGTGTCTTGTTATGTCAGTTTTGTTTAGTGTACAATGTCCGGGAACTACGGATGGAAATGAGCATCTCTGCTAAATCTGGTGTATTTAGCTACGCTACATTTGTATGTATAATATTCATTAATATACTCTGTCCCGTCCAAATAATCCAATAAAGTAAAGTATGAACTATGAAGTAAAGTAATGAACTTGAACTTGCAGTGACAGCTCAAATTTGAATTATTCCTCCCAGGCAAAGTTTGTGCAACCCTGTGGTGTACCACAGTGATACCAGCATGAACTGTCTGGCAACAGTGAATGTTTTACTGGCTTTAATAATATGTGAGGGTTAAATGTCACTCTTGTTGGATAAACAAAGGCCAAATTTGTGACATTTCAAGTGCACAGTGTCAAGGACCAGAAGCGGCTCGAAGCCCTAGGCAAGCTTTGTCGTTGCATTTGCAACCACTCACACCTGACCCGACAGACACAAACATAAACTCAAAGACCAAAACTGGCGGAACAAGTCAATACCGGGCCGGGGGGGGGGGGGGGGGGGGCAGAGTGCACACCCGGGGACCGAACCAAACTAGTTGAGAGTTCAGCACCACATACACTTCAACTAATGAACTAAAATGTTTAGAAGAATTGGCACAGCGGACAAACAGTTCCAAGTACAAGCACGCATGCAGGCAATGACAGTAACAGTACTGTAGCTTACCTGTTAATGGGGTTTTTTGGGCAGCCGTTGTTGATGATGATCTTACCAGTATGAGCCAGCTAGCATTAACTACTCACCTAATGCAGTGGAGGTTCCATGTTTAATGTATTTCCAAAGTGTGTACATTGTTTAAGTCACAAATGCATGGTTTTCATATCATAAATATATGAACTATGGCTAAAAGCTAGTGTATAATCCATGTGGATTCTTGTTTACCACTTGGTTAGACTATAGCATTTGCCGGCATAATAACAACTTGTCATGGCAACCGAAACGCACTTGCTCTTCCTCTTCAAAATAAGAGCCACTTGTAATGATTAGTTAACACCAGTTTTATTTCCAAGTCTACTTACAGGATGTAGATAGACATTTGTAGCACCCTGAGATAATGCTTTGAATGGTCCCAGCTCCCCTTGGGCCCTTCCTGACGGACTGCCTTATTTCCAGTTCAGAGAAAATGCGGTGAAGGCTCAGATGTCTCATTGTCAATTAAGAAAGAGAACATGCTAGGCCCATACCTCAATGCCAGTGCAGAGAACAGACATTGCAGCCAGGCCCACATGCCTCAAAGTGCATAGAACGTGCATTGCAGGCCCACATACAGGTACCTCAAAGTGCATAGACCATGCATTGTAGGCCCACATCTTACTATAAATGCGCCACGTCTGTCTGTCTGCGTGCGTGCGTGTGTGTGTGTGTGTGCGGTTGTAATGCACGTAACTCGACCCACCAACTTCACATTCCACACGCGCGTTCCTCACCCCCACAAGGAGTGCAGTGCCAGGTATCGAGTCGGTCGGACCCACGCTTCTCCAGAACCACCACAAAAGGCTCTGGCAACTCCTTTCCCCTGGGCCAGGCTCTGCCAGTGGGCCTAATGAGGCCAACTCCTTTCACCTGGTCCAGGCTCTGCCAGTGGGCCTAATGATCGAGGCCAACTCCTTTCACCTGGGCCAGGCTCTGCCAGTGGGCCTAATGATCGAGGCCAACTCCTTTCACCTGGGCCAGGCTCTGCCAGTGGGCCTAATGAGGCCAACTCCTTTCACCTGTGCAATTTCTAGCCTCTGCCTCAGCCAATTGAGGCTCAACCAATCAGGCTCTGCCAGTGGGCAGAATTTAGTACACTTTTCAGTTTGCAGTCTTCACACACAGACGCATACACAGATCTCCATGTGGGACACCGGCTGACAGTTAAAACGTATATCATTAGGTTCCCAAGTTGCATCGTTCCCAAGTAGGCCAGTGGCCGACTGCGACGGGTCTAATGCCTCAAATTGCATAGAACGTGCATTGCAGGCCCACAGTGCCTGCACAGTGGATATGCAGACAGTGTGGGCCTATAGTTGCATGCTGTGGATCGTGCTCTGGGGATCGGGTGTCTTTGGCTGGTGGCTATCCAGCACTGTTTCGGCCATGCAATGAATAAGTCATTTGTGAGACAGATGCCATGCAGCAGGCAAGCGGTCATAGGCCACCACCGCCACTCAAAAGCTCTGTGTGTGTGTGTGTGTGTGTGTGTGTGTGTGTGTGTGTGTGTGTGTGTGTGTGTGTGTGTGTGTGTGTGTGTGTGTGTGTGTGTGTGTGTGTGTGTGTGTGCGCGTGCGTGCGTGCGTGCGTGCATGTGTGTTCAAGGTGTCCAAGCCGTTTCATCCTTTTCTTTGCTGTAGTCTTAGCTGTACGTCCCTCCAGTCTGCTGCTCTCAGTGTGTGCATGTGCGTTCACTATGCACATACTTTTACATTTGCACTATAATTGCATGTCTCTGTATGCATACAGTAGGAGTGTAATGTGTGTGAACCGAAGCATAATGAATAATGTTCTCCTTCATCAATGTACTGTCATAGGGGTTCTTTGTGCTCTCTCTCTCTCTCTCTCTCTCTCTCTCTCCTGCACTGCTGATGCCATCTAAGTCTCTTGAATTGAATAAATTATTGATAATTCTCAAAAAGTGCACAGTACAACAATTTTATAAATGTCAACGTGGATAAACACAAAAAAGCCTATGGCTCGGTTCATAAACGCCACCGCCACCAATACACCCCCAACACGGATGCTCACACATGTGCTAATCTCAAACTGCCAGATCGGAGATCTTTCCACCTACCAATAGGCCTATGTGTGGTGACAGGATTTAAATTCTAAATAATTTAATATAGTTGCCAGAACAGCAGCCATTAACAAACCTACTCCGTCTCCTACTGATTTGGAAACCAATCCTGTCATCGCCCCCAAAACAGAAGTCTTAATGTATACTGTATATACTATACTGTAGGCCCATGTTTTAAATGAGTCTGAATTGTTTCCACCCTGTTTTAGCAGCTACACCGAATTTAGATGTCACTCACGTATCGGTAGGCATAGGCCTAGATCTCCTGTTTGTCTGGCAATGCTTGCGAGACTAGCTTTTCATAGGCTGACTTTTACATGGAGCAAGTGAGCTGTTGCTTAGCTGATTATTTGGTCGCCTGACACCTTGTATCTAACTGTTCTGAATCCCTACCATCAGTGGCCCACAGACTACCGCCCTTTGTGATAGAAGTGGAGACATCCCATTGTCATATATGCCCAGGAGAGCAGAGCACAATGGGATTCAATTCTATAGGACCAGCTTTGGGCATATGAGCAACCTCTAAGGGTCCAAATTGACACTTTCAGGAATAAACTAGTACTTCAAATGTTGCTGTGTGCCTGTCAATGGCCTATACTCAGGCCATTGACACAGGCATGAGCCTATGGAGGAAAAAAAGGGCTGTCCCGTGCCTTATTAAGTCATCAAACAGCCTACGCTGGGTCATTTGGCTGCAGAACCACAGGGACCTCTGTCAAGTCCCCTGTGGCTCTGGTCTGGCGATTTGATATACCTGCTCTCCCGTGATGGGATCCTGATACAGCATGGCGACCGAGAAACAAAACCCCACTGTTAACTCTGGTAGCCTACAGTACAGTGCAGCGAAGGCCGGCTGCCTGGACCACACCAGCATTAAGCCCCTGTAATGACTGAACCATGGCTGTGGGCCGCCTGTCCAGTCCACTCCACACGGACACCAGCTTTGGCCCGGAGTCTCAGAAAGGCCACTGAATGCGGATGGAAAATGTCAAGTCACTGTGTGCTCCTCCCGACAGGAAGCAGAGGGGGCGAGCACACAGGATTCCCATTCATTCATGGAAGCCTTTCTCTGATGGGAAAATTAAGCCGGGGCTAGGGGGGTTAAAGCCAGAGGAGAGAGAGAGACACAAGGCAAGCTCTGGAATGGATAGGAGTTCTGTTCTGCTCAGTTTTTGTTTCTTTGTAACATAGCTCCTACAGTATACAAATGCAGCTGTGTGCAAGGCTCTGCTGTGGAACTACAGCAGTACAATTCAACCCTCACTTTGTTTTTTTAACTCTGAGAGTGAAAAAGCGGACCTGTACAGTTGAGATGAAGTTCTGTTAGAACTGAAACTAATAAGACATTGTTAGGTTTCATGAAAAGGAAGGGATGTCCACACACTGTTTCACTGCTCCCAGGTCCTCGTCCTGACGAAGACCCACAAGGGTCGAAATGTTTGACCAGCACCTGTATATTTTCTGGAGATGTGCATGCTTCCTTTTTTTTATATATATTTTTTATCCCACGATTTTGTAACCCATTTTTCACCCCTGTGTCAATCATCTAATGTGATCCTGGGCTCTACACACCCTCCGCCAACCTGGGGAGAGCAACGGGCTTAACTCATGCTTCCTTCATGCTTGAGTGTCCAAGTTGCTCCTTTACACCTGACAGGGGGGAGTTTCCCTGGTTGGACATAGCGCATGGAAGGAACACGTTATTCCAACCAGTTCCTTTCCCCTCCATCAGGCTCCCCGGCTGACCAGGGGGAGGCAGTTTAGAGACCAGGATTACTGCATGTTTTTGTGAGGGTACCTACCCTAGGGGACACGGGGAGAACATGCAAACTCCACACAGAAAGGCCCTTTCGCCAACCCCGCCTTCGGGTATGGGCACTGATGACGCGGAGGAGGAAACACGCCGCCAGCACCCACAGCGGCCCGAGCGGGAATCGAACCCAGGACCTTCTAGCTGTGAGGCGACAGCACTACCAACTGTGCCACCGTGCCCCCGATGTGCATGCTTCCTGTTGGATCCTATCTCTATTGTTAGGTTTCACCACATTGTTTTTAATATATTTATGCGAAAACCTGATATCCTTGTATCTTGACTGAGAAGATTTGCATGAAATCTATATTAAAAATACAAACCTTCTCTGTACTAATAAGGAAGGAGGGATGAAGCGATTAAATGTAGCTAGCCTAAGATTTAGACTCTCGTAGATGTATTTATCGATTCTGACATCTTCAGAATCGATAAATACATCTACGAGAGTCTAAATCTTTGGCTAAAATGTAGCAGGGATACTTCAAGATACTTCAATAAAAAACTAGCGTCATACCTCCTCTTAAGGCAAGGCTAATGTTAATAAATAATAGGCTAATGTCAACTCAAGCATTAGGAAATGGAAACCAATCATAATGCACGTTGGATGGTGGATTATAAGCTTCAACTCACGTGTTTATCTTACATGCTGCGTGGGTGGTAGTGTGGTTTGGTGTTTTGAGAGATCATCCTCATGACCAGAAGACCACAGGTTTGATCTCCTCAACAACCAACGTAACAAAATGTCCTGCCATATCCAACTGCTCCTGTTTCCCCAACCTCTGTGAACAGTGAACTGCACCCAAACAAGTACACAAACTGTGTACTTGCGTGCGTGCGTGCGTGTGGACCATACCGGTGGTCTAACACGTTTAGCCCACTGACCATGAGTGACCGTATATTGACACAGCTTTTGACCCTTAAGCATACCCTTAGAAGCCACTGGATTCTTGTTCATTTCAGTACGGAAAGAAAATGCAATTGCAGAGACTTGACACTTGCTTGAGAGACAGCGCAGCTATACCTTAGCGCACAGCCGTGGACAGAAGAAGCCGCGGAGGTGGCGCTTCTTTTCCATCCACCAGCTGTCTAAAAAGCCGGAATGACGTCAGGCGTCAGCTTCTTCTGTCCACGGCTGTACGCTAAGGTGTAGCTGCGCTGATATAGGTTGTCTCTGTTTATGCACATTATGGCTAAAGCTGTGCATAGACAATCCTGTGTTGCAGTGACTAACCTTTTGACCCTAAATATTGACATCGCCATAACTGCACAGCCATGTCATGAAGCATTCCTCAGACACAGAATTCATCCCCTCTGGGGCAACAGTTTAGCAGCCACCACAGTGGAAGGGACATTTACAGAGTGTCAGAGTCAATGGTGTCATTGTGGCTGAGTCACTGGGTCACATCAATTGGTGACTGGTCCTCTCATCCCCAGAAGCAGAAATGTCACAATCTGTCATATTCGTCTTGAGCTCTGTCTTTCAGAATCAATCCCAGGCGTTTTCAACTGATTGATAACCAGGGCCATCACCCTGACTTAGAATCAACCTGGGGACCACCATTGTGTTGGGTGAGGATAGAACATTTAAAACAAATCAACAAATCCTACATTACTAAATGCATGGACCACATGCAATACCTCAACGGACCACCAGTGGTCCACGAACCACCTGTTGAAAACCCATGCTTTATCCCACTACACACCTTCTGGAAAGTAATGACTTTTTTTTTCTTCTTGGAATAAACTTTCATAATGAGCTTGCCATCAGTTGCATTGACATCCAATTATAAATATTGATAGTACAACTGTAATCACGATACTGAAACTATCGTGTTATACTGGGAGTGGTGAAATCGGATTTATTTTGATTACACCTATCAAATGGAATGCGATTTCCCCAACCGGGGTGGCACTGGTTTACCAGACTAAGGGTTCATGTGGTTAATAGCACATGGAGCTAGCACAAGGCCTTTGGTTGATGGTTATAGATCAACACACGAGTGTCAAGATCACCATAAGGCTCCTTAGTGTATTATTGCAATTCTGCTAGTTTCATCAGTAACATTTATGATTAGAAAGTGAAAAGAAAAATCAAGGCTTTAAAACCACGTGGCTGTTACTAGGTGGCAGGAAACCCGTCGCTCCAGACATGCGTTGGTCCGACATGCATTGCACCATGCTTGCGGTTAGGGTTTTGTGTAGGGTGTCGGTCTAATGACAGTCAAACTAATAGTATGTCATGTCAATGTGCGAGGTCAGAACCAAGTGTTCTCCCTTCTCTTACACATTTTACAAAAGGTAAATAAATAAATGCACAGGATTACTTTTCCTTTAATTTTCTTCATTTTATTTCAGTTTGTTTCTTACTGATTAAATAAATGACAAGAGTGGATGAACTCCTGAAAACTTGACTGATGTTAGACATTGACTTTTAGCACTTAACATCGACGAAAGATCCTAAAAACACGGAGGACTGCATTGATTGCTTCTGACAACAGCTTCTCCTCAACCCCTGGCCCAGTGACTTTGGTATTGTATTTATACATTACACTTTTCTGCAAAAGAAAAAAAAAAAAAAAGTACAACTGCATAAATATAAAACTCTTCCACCATGTTAAATGGCTAAAAACATTCATCAAGAAAGTCACACCACAATGCCGTGATGCATCCATCAAAAAATGACAATCATTTCACTTTAGGTTTCTTTAAAAAGCAGTTTGCTAGCACCGCTGCCACTTATTAGCTTTTAAAGGGGCTTGAGTGCCTAACGGACTGGACACACAAACTCTACATTCAAGAAAAGAAAAAAAAGAAAAGAATAGAATAAAACATAGAAATCAAAGAGGTTAAAAGCATGAAACAGTAATAAAAAATCCCCTACCCCACATTAAGTGATTTAGAAGAGAAAAGGAAACAAAGTTAAAAAAAGTTAAAACATTCTCCTGTGATTAGACTTAAAAGACGGAAAAAAAAATAAAGTTCCCTGGAGTGCAGCCTTTTTCTCTCACAGATCAGAAGAGATCAGAACGTACCGTGTCAAAATATTTTTTTCAATCATGTATACATTAATATATATATATACGTATATACACATCTGTGACTGCTGAAGCTTGCTCACATAAGAAAAACAGGTTACCACATGGCTTGGAAAAGGACGAAAACATATTTGCGACTACTGCACTGTACACTCCAAAACGTTTATACCGAAACCACACTAGGCAGCAAATCTACGGAAAGGAACAAGGAACACTGCTCGCTACACATCCGTGGTGGAATTACAATTTACAGTCATGAATGAACAATGTCCCATGGCTCGTGGAATTCTCATTTACAGTAGAATAAATATTTTTTTCTTCATTACGCTATTGCTACTCTTCCTGTAAATTACACCTAACGCTAGACAGAAGCAGAGAAGCTAGGTACTGAAAGCAGACAGATTTTTTTAAGTATCGGTCCTGCAATGAGATTTTTATATTTCCTTTTTTTCTTTTCTTTTATTCAAGACTAGTCGTGATTTAACTTAATATATCTATCGTCTCCCTCCCCCCGGCATTCGTTTTAAAACATCTCCTACGTTACGTTTCATTACCTCTTGTAATCGCATCGCGGTTAAAGGGTCACCTAGAGGAAGGCGGTGGTGGAGGAGGCGGTGGAGGGAGGGAGGGAGGGGAGGGTAGGGAGGGAGTTGGGGGGGGGGGGTACAGAGAAAGTGCTATGGTGCCGACGATGGTCATACAGTGCCGATGTGCATCTTAATGTCAAAGCGTCCCTGGTAGCGGTCCTTTTCGTTGTAGTGAATGTTGTCCCCATAGACCTTGCACTCAATGCGTATGTCCTGGTTCAAGGTGAGGTTGGTGAAATGGATGGCCACCAGCGGCTGCAGGTAGTGGGGGTGCAGCAGCTTGCCGTAGTAGGGGTAATACTGCATGGGGAAGCCGCCGCCAATGCCGTAGTAGTTGATCTGTCCCACCTTCCCAGCGTCCTCCTCTCTCTGCCGGGTTGCACAAAAACAATAGTTACTTTGCTTTGCAATTTAAAAGGTGGAATACGTACTGTAGAACAAACATTCATCAGTGTCACCCTCCATCTCACTGCTTTCTCTGGTGAGCCCTTCACTTAAACATTGTAGATGTAGACTTAAATATACATAAACATTTGCACAAGTGACATCCTGCGTTGACAGGATAAGCTGTGAATGAAGGGTTTTAACAGCCAGCCTTTATCTGGTCTTCACCAAGTCAGTCCTGACTAGCAGAAGATGATCTTGCTACTAGGTTTAAATTCACAACATACTCACTCTCAGAATAACCACAGAGAAACACCCACCTCAGAATAACCACAGAGAAACACCCACTCTCAGAATAGCCACACAGAAACACAAAGTTATTACAATTGATAATTTGTCACATAACATGAATCCAATGTTTGCATTTGTTTGTGTGCTTGAGACCCGTTCCACAATGCAAACGGGGATATTTTTAAATCCGAAAAACGATTGAAGATATCTTGCCAAATGTTTAAGTTACAACCCCAAACCCCTTCCAAAGTGTAATTTTACTTTACTTTACTGAGCCTTTTTATTACATTTTAATGTTACATTTAAAATTCAATAATAAGTTAAGTTACACAGAACAAATTTAAACTACAAAAGAAAAATAGACAGTACAAACATGAAAGTTGGAATAGATAAATAGTAGCCAATTCCTGTTGCGAATCCATACAGGAATTAGCCGAAAGAAGAAGACACAAAGTTGGAGAAAAACGCTTTAATAATTTTATATTACATTCCTAATGTAATACAAACAGAAGATATAACACTGCAATCATCTACATAAGATAATTAAACTGTACAAGCATGCAATTGTGCAGCTCATTGTAGTCAAAACCCTTCAAACAGGCAAACTTGCCTGCTTGGCCGTTCCCGGTCCTGAAGTATTGTACTTCGCAGCATATAAAACAACAGCTCTTGATAAAATAATTCATGCAGTAGCTATAAACAAGTAACAAAACAAACAATTCCATTTTTCTAACAGGCTCATGATGGAATAGTGTAACATGGTTTCATAATAAATAAGCATGTTCAAGGCCAATACAGAATAGTGTGTCATACTGTATCTGGGGCAATACATGTGGTGATTGCTGTGGTGATTTATACATGCTGTGGGAATGTTTTTAGTGTGCGTGTTGCTCCGTGCACGAGTGTGCGTGTGTGTTGGACACACGAGGGATGTTTGAGCAGATGTACAACATACCGTTGTCATTATATTTGCCATCGCACCAATAATTCACAGTGAACACCAGACCTGGTGGTCTCTCCAGTCTCATGGTGTGAATCACAGTGTCTCACTGAAGTAGTGTGTGTGTCTTATGGGGGTGGGAGGGGGCAGGTAACCCTCACCTGTTGATTGCGTTCTCTAGGCTGATTTGTTGAACAAACTCTTTCAATGGTTTAGGTCGAGCCAAATGCGGCCGGACGGATATGCAATGTATCAACATTACACACCTACTAAAAAAAGGCATACATTGTGATCCCAGCTGAAAGGAACAGGCTATACCCACATACCTTGTGTTGGCAGAAGATGGGGATGACGTTGGGCTGCACCTTGTAATGAGCGTCCTCAGGAATGCTTTCATTGTTGGAAGGAGGCTAAAAATGAAACATTTCAAGGTTAGGCCCCACTCATTTCTATTCTTGGTTTTCTGCCAATTATTTACATTTTACAGCATAGGACATGGCTCTGGTATGGAATCGCATTCATTACAACCATTTATATTTTAATTCATTCATATATTTTGTTCCCGTTCTTTTTTCACCTAAACATCAGCATTGATGTTCATTGTTTAGTCTTGCAATGCCATTGGTCATGATATTTGCATATAAACAGCCCTAAATCTCTGGATTGTTTTACCTTGACCTTTAACCCTGAAAAAAGTAAGTAAAATGCCTGTAATATATATTTTTTGTGATGTATTATTGTGAAAGATGTAAATTATAAATGTATTATTTAAAAAAGTATTATAAATGTGCATACAATTTGCAGAGGAAATCATGTACAAAAATAAAGTTTTATGCAAAGTCCTAGTAGTACAAAGTAGTAGTAAGGTTGAAATCTCTTTTTTGCAAGTAGAAATATATCCGGGTCTTGCAGGGATTAAGAACTCACCTTTGGCTGGAAGTTGACGATCCTGTTGAGCTTGACAATAAAGCAGGGTTTGCCTTCCTTGAAGCCATACTCGCGGTCTTCGAGGCCTGAGCAGGGCCCCAACCAGGACCTGTAGTAACGGCAGGCCTTTCTGACGCCAATGTCAACATCCATGTCCCCCCTGTGCTTGTAGTCGCCAGGGTCCTCTGAAGGGAAGAGAAGAACGAGGTCAGAAATGGTTCATTTATGCTCAACATACAAGTAACCGCGTGGCAAGCTTTCTGACCGTTTCCTCTATGGGTTTTCTGAAAGCTTTCGACTCTGTCATATACTTTTAGTTTTCTTTTTTTTAAAGGTGACATGCCCAAAATATGGATTGCCTCAAGGTTGGAAAACTGGGATTGGTGCATTTATGATCAACTCTTGAAAGTGTGCACTGTACATATTTCTATGTATATCATCCTTTGTAATTTTGTACGAATGTCATCCCTTGAAGGTTTGCATGCATATAGTCTCACGTAGCCAGACAACTATTCCACAATCTCCGAACTCTATATAGTCTGGAACTACACCTCCCGAAATTAGAGAACGGAAGACGACATTTTATGTCATGTGGGTTTTTCTTTTACACCACGGCAGTGAACGGGGGACGTTCAGCACCTGTGTCCGGCCACCCATCACTTTTGCGTGCCAAAATGTTAATCTGCCATGCTATTGACACACACACACACACACACACACACACACACACACACACACATCTATATACCTCCACAGTCTTCGAACTTCATCTGGTCCTTTTGCATGTCCTCATCGTACTGGGCCAGGAACGTCCTCAAGGCCTTGGCATAAGGTATGTAGGTCTCCAGATCGTTGGTGTTGAAGGAAATTTCATTTTTTTCAGAGCGTGGGGTGTGTGAAAGGCCTGCAAGTACAGTAGTCATGGGGTGGGGGGACATGGGGAGGTTGGTGCAATTAGTTTCAGCACAACACAACCAACACTGGCAGTTTTACTGTTATTATTTCACTTGAATGGATTTAAGCAACTTTGCCCTCAAGAAATGACAATGCATTCATGGTTGCAGGAGGAGGGCACTTTGGATTCTCTGATGCAGATTGAGCCCGCTTGAGCCCCCCACACCCCCCCTGCTAACATGACAATGGTGGTCCTAAAAAAGACCCTTACTGTATGTTCCATTTATGCTGGCACAGGCATTTGAGATGCTCAAACAGGCAATTACTCACAAATGCTACCCCCACATCAGAAGGTCCCCACAATCCTCAACCACTTCAACCTTAGCCCTTGCCACACGAGGACGGCTCGGGTTGTTCCCCGCGCAAGTTTATAAACGATATAAAACTTTCCTGCGTCTACATTGTGGTTATGTTAATTATGTATGCTTTATACACGAGACAAGTAAACTGCTCCAGATTCAAGGGAAAGCTGTAGTACGCATGGCCGGCCTGTAGATGGCCACCAAAAAATAGGAAAAAGCTTATTCTAAGACTAAGAGTGGGCTATATGAAAGCATTTTATGAATTATACTATTGGTATTTCACACAGGTGTTGCCAAATAACTAATCATCTTGCCAGTCAGAAGTGTTAAATAAAACAACACCTGCCATCCAACAGATGCATTTAATTATCTGCTAAAAAGAGGTAGACATAATAGCTTGGATGATATCGATGGTAGTAATGCACTCGCTAGGTCCAATCCTTTTCCCCCCAAACACCAAATCTCTTTGACGAAAATAGACGATCGACAAGCTCCCATCGCATTGCACTGCGATCTACTACAGTAGATCACGATTACAAATTTAAGTTGACATTGCGTTTGTGGCACTGAACATTGGATCATATGAATAAAGAATACATTTCTGTTTGTTTGGTAATAAAACAATGCTCAGGGCAGATATGACAAATAACTACAAAGAATTGACTGACATTCATTATTTGTATATTCTGTGTGTGTATATATATATAAAAAAAAAAAAGTTAAAAAAAAAGTCAAATATGGAAACGAAAAATTACGATTATGACAAAATAATTGCTATTAGACGTAACAATTGTGGCAGGCCTACGATTATGTTCAGCGAATGTTTGCCTCCCCAGAATAGGGATGACACTACAGTGTTTATGCGGTCAAAGTAGAATAATATATATACACAGAACACCACGCCCTGTCCCCATCAGGCAGACACCCTGCCCCATTCACAGGTCACTCAGGGTTCATAATGGTCACAGGAAACTTAAAATAAATAAAATATATGGAGGACTTCAACAAGTAAAGTGTTTTTCTTCACCCCCATTGTCTGCTTGTCAGGTCTTTGATGTTTCCTGAAGCAAGTCACATCTGTTTAACAGACCCAAGTTACTGCGATACCCAACGAGTTGACAGCACACAACCCACCACCAGCCAAGTAACCAAAGGTTTAACCACTTGGGACCCTCTCATCCCTATTCTGGGGGGGAATATTCACAGAAAATAGATGATCGCCGTATCATCAGTTGGTGTAGCTGGACACACACACACACACACACACACACACACACACACACACACACACAAACCAGTCAACTAAGCCTCAGTTTGTAGATGGTTTAGGTCAGGGGTTTTCAACCGGAGGTATTGCAGGTGGTCCCTGGCCATGCATAAAAATTATTATTATTATTATTTTTTATAACTTACAGGAGTTCTTACTGTATGGTGTGTGTGTGTGATATAAAATGTGAGTTTACCATAATCACAGTAATCCTTAATCATATTCCATCATATATTTAAACAAAATCACTGTATTTTATTAAATATTATATTGATATTATAGATATTTTCTCCAGCTCCCTGTGGTTCATGAATCCCCCACCACTATTGTGTGGGGTGGGTCTATGATGGACCCACCACGCACCATAGTGGTGGTCCCCAGGTTCCTCTTAGTCAGGATGGTGGTCCCTGCGTCAAAATCAGTTGGAAACCCCTGGTTTAGGTTGTCAACATTCAGCAGAAAGTTTGACATATGTGAAAGGGTTCAGCAAGACATATCAAACACAAGCCGATTTCCCATCAACCAACCAATGAAGAGCAGAAGAGAACACATGACCATTCTTCGCCCTCCAACGTATTCATTGTGATCACACGCACACACACACACACCCTCTGAAAAAGGGGAAGTGACTCACAAAGGCAACGTGAGGCATTATCTACAAGCCCATTAGTGAAGGGTTGTATTTTTGGCAAGTTGCATAATAATCTAGCCTGCGGATTCCCATCAATTTATGCACTCATGCAATATTCTATGAAATAATCATGACATTGACCGAACCCAAACTCTACACACTACACTTGTGACTTGACTGTACATTATATTAATTGATGTAGATTCTACATATCTTAATTCAGAGAGCCAGTGCAGATATCAAGTGAATCAAAGCTCATCATTTTTAGTTTTTACTACTTAAGGCTCATACATAGTCTGGATTTTCGGTGGTTAGGTGACCACCGAACTACAACATGACGTCACGAGCCGCGGTGAAGAGCAAACCACCGCCACCGCTCCAGCCCTTCTCACCACCGAAAAACCAGACTATGAATAGGCCTTTACTCCAATCTCCGTTGGATCTAGATGTTGCATCTATGACACCTGAATGTCCTTCCAGGGATTAATAAAGGCATATTTTATCTGAACAAACAAAGCAACTAAGATTTGAAGAGACTTAAATCAAATAAAATGTCTCACACTGACCAACCACAATATTTAGGGCACATCGGCGATAATTGGAGAGGCCTCTCGTTAAGAGTGAGCCACAGACATTTGGCATTGCGATCAAAACTATTTCGGCCGCCAACACCCCATTGACCTCACAGCCATTCAAGCATCCATATCTCTCACACACACACATCTAATAGTCACAGTGCGACACGTGAGCTTGTAGAATAGCCATTTTCGCCAAAGGTTCACCATTTATGCACTATAGGTGGGAAACCCTTTCCAAGTTCCAAAATGGCTTACGTGTGAGTGACTATGGTCAATTAGGTGAACGCTTTTACATAGAGTATGACAGTTTGAATGGGAAATCAGCTAATAATCGGGGCCTCCATCTTGTGAGGGGCCTCTGTTTGTATGGACTCACTCACTCACTGTGGTCTAAACTGGTGTTCGTGCTGGTGTGAATTCCACTCCTATCTTGCTGTGCCACTGGCTTTAGACTGTTTAAGTGTGAAATTCAATAAGATTGTGTTTAACCAACCCCCTCCCTTTGCTCTTGTAAGGCAAACATACTTGTAGACATTGGCAAAACTTGGCCTAGAAAAAATAAAATAAACAGCCAGGGCTTGCATACATATTGTTTGCCCATAATCAATTTCCTCTAGAAATAAATTGCATTTGCCACAGCCAACACTTCAGATCGTGTCGTCTCTAGCGATGATTCAATTGTTGCGGAGTCATAAACAGTGACCCCGCTGACCCTGCTATACATTACACATGGTAGCTTTCATCCGACAAGCCCCTGCCTGTGGTAAAGGCATAGCAAAGTGTGCACACAGGGAAGCAGCGCTGAATGCAAGCGCTGAAACATCCAAGTCAAGATGGAGATATGGCCCACAACACGGTTACAGGTATATCATTCTAAACATCTTGGGGCCCAGTATGGAATCTTAATGGTTTGATCAAACGAGGACTTAAGCAAACTATCGTCAGTTAAAAAGCACAAAAAATTACATCAATGTCAATTGTCAAGACAAACTGTACCAGAGGCTCCGTGTGTGTTCCTTACCTGGTGGTGCGACTCTGTCTTGCCAAGTGGGTTTGTAATTGCTCAGGGTAAGCAGCAAGGCCTGGATGGTGCCGACGAATATTCCAGCCAGGCATCCATAGAAGATCAGGTAGAATATCAGAATCTTAACTGCAGAAAAAGAAACGTTAAGGATGTGTCATTAACACATGGTGGTGAATGACAAAAGGAAGAGGATGGGAATATGACGTCGCTTTGGAACCACGTAGTGCACACATATCTGCAACATGCATGCATTTATGGATCTCGTTTTGCCATAAGCTCACATATGCCGTTATGAAAACCAATCCTGCTAATAACATCCCATATGAATGCCTTTGCATTGGTTCTGTGATTTTTTATCTGAATCGTCTTAGTATATTCACTTACTTTAGATATCAGTCGTACCACTAGGCGGAGATATGTAGATAAGTGGCTACAGTTGAATGCTGCAGTAGTGACCGATGAAGAATTACACACTCATCCATGGCCCTCACACGGCCAGTGAAGTTAAGCTAAAGTTTACACGGCATACATTCCTATTGTGCAACAAACAGCAGCGTTGCTGATAAAGCACCTGCCTTGCACAATCTCTGCAGCCGCATATCTGGTTAGACAAACATGACCCAATGCCGTTCAAGTACCCCAGATTTACATGTGAAGACATAGTAAATTTGTTATCACACAAACTATCTGCACCCTTCAGATTGCAGTACTACAAGACAATAAGACATCACTTTTTTTTAAGTAAGAAGTAAGTAACAGAGGCTTATTGTCGGTGTCAGCCAGGGTGCGGAAGTCTATCCCCGTTTCGATGCGCTAGACCCCTGGGAGATGGAATGCTGAGGTGGAGCGCAACAGCTCCCAGTACTTATCGCACGACATCAAGCCGTGCCACTGCTGCCCATACGCTGAGCTGGCAGTGCCCGGGATTGAACCCATGACCTTGCAGTCGAAAGGCGAGTGCTCTACCGACTGAGCTACCCGGACACACATGACTTTTTAATCCATCTAATTACTTTCCGTTAGTTTAACCACTTAAGCCCCGTTATAGGCTACTTCATCATACCTGGCATGCCTTCAGATTACCTGAATATGAAAGACACAAGCCATAGTGCTTTCTTGTATTGAACTGTACTTTCCTGTGCTCCCCCCCCACAAACTGTTAATAACGTATTCAATGTGTAAAAAATAGCAGAAATAGCAGATCGACAAGCTCACAACTTGTCGCAAGCTTGATGATCTGCTATCTATTTTTGAACAATTTGAAAATGCCAAGTCTATTCATGACATGCCCAAAATAGGGACCCCAGTTTGAGAGCATTTAAATTATCATGTCAGTTAAAACAGTCAATGAATACTTTGCCACGAGTAGACCTACCTATATGTACATCTCGGTACCACAGGTGGAAAGAACTCATTTAAAAATGAACCTACCAAAATCATGCTCAGTCACCACCACAATTATTGCCAGCCTGGCAATAATGCACCTGTACAAATGCCATGTAAAGCCATACTGCATGGTCATTTCTATTAATTAAGCCAGGTAGAGTAAAGTAGTGCCGAAGTCTCCTTGACATGAAGTGAGCTGGCAACTGGCCAGTCCAGGCTTAAGGATCATTTACAGGCAAAATGGATGCAAACAGTGGGGCTTGTGTGTCTCCACCATGGAGGGGGGTAACTACAGAGCTAGCTTTCACATTCAAATCATCCAACAGTGGCAGCCATTGTTTTTTTTCACCTTTGCAGGGATGAGACAGTGAAAACGTGCACCCGAAACTATAACTCCACATCCGTGTATCCAGGGCACTGTCATTAAAAAAAAAAATAAACCTCTAAGCTACGTTTTACACCACTTGACATAATATTCTGTATAGACTTCAAGTTACAGCAAGCATCCGACGTCAGATGCACAGCAATCGAGCTACCGTATGCACAGGGCAATGTCAAAGGGTCATATCTATGCACAGCAGTAACTTTCATAGGACGATTTATCCTTTAGGACATGGGAGTAGTCAGATGCAAGGCTAAATTATTAAATAAATGCATAATGTTTCGCTTTTAATGGACACAATGTGGATCTGCCGTGCCCAATGTCATGCTAATAACTTCCCTGGCTGTGAGTGCCATTATGATTAGAAATGAATTATTTGCTTTCCAGATGACATTACAATTGTTTGCCATCCTGTATCCATCCTGTTCCAATTAAATTACAATAAAAAAGGTAGGCTAAATGGATTCAGGTGATAGGTCTACACTAAAACCAAGTCTGAAAACTGAGTGAAATTCAGCCGGGGTAAACTGGTCTAGGCCACTACTGCAGAGTAGGCTACCTGTCCTCTGGGCACCAGTGCGCACATCATTGCGCATGGCATGACTTGGCAATGAACGCATCAGCATTTTTCATGCTGACCTCGGAAGGACAAAAGTTCCACACAAGTTTGACTGACTCTAGGCATTTTGAAGTCGCAATCATTCCCTTGTTAATTAATACACCCATGTCTAACCATTCGATTTGGACTCTTTTGGACGCTTTCAGAGCATGCATTGTCATTACAGTGACACTGTCCAAAATGCCTGTGTGTGTTTTTGTGTCCGTGCGTCTGTGTGACTTTGGGACATGGAAAGGAGGCCTGCCTGACTGGATGGATGGCATCGGTGGAGGAAACCAGAGAAATGCTATAGCCTATATAGAAGTTAATCAATTCTGCAGCACTGACATTTGATCACAGCAGAGAAACCAAAGAAGACACACAGACAAGAAGCTCTCTCTCCCTCTCTCTCTCTCCATTTCCAAGCAAGCAGGGCCCCCAAATCACCTTGACTCACCTTGGACTTTGATGCATTTTTAACCCTTTGATTGCGCCACCCCGCCATCATCATGTGATTTGAAACGGACAAACTTTGTTACACAGCGTCATTTTAAACAGCCTAGCATCTTAACAACGGTCCATACATTACGAAACACATCATGTCCTCTCCTCTCTGTGCATGCATGCGTGCGTGCGTGCCGCAGTTCATCAGCACCCCCCCCCCCCCCCCTCCATGCATGCGCACCGTCTATGCACGCTGAATTTACAATCACTAGACAGTAGACACGCACAACCCTTTTTCAACGATGACCTTGGCTGTTACATCACAGCTGTTTGTTTAAAAAAAACAACAACAATAGATAATACAGTATACTAAAAAAAACACCAGTCATTTCATTTAACTGTGCGATCAAGAAAAGCTACGTCGTGGTTCCAAGGGCATGCAGAGAGGCTGCAAGTGACATTATATAAAACAACGGATCCGATCCATGTGTCATATAGAAGACGCATCATACGTGAGACCCCACCGGTGACAAATCATCATGTGCAATCAATGTGAAAACATTCCCCCTCTCCACCCCCCCCCCCCCCCCCCCACACACACACACACACACACACACACACACACACACACACACAGTCCACGATCAAACATATCACGAAATGCAGCAAAGTCAAATCAAACAGGTGGCTCAGTCTCGCCTCTCGGAATGAAACAAGAGGAGGCGCGCGTCTCTTCATCTCAAACACGCGCTTTCTTCCTCCAGCTATTATTATCATTATTATTATTATCATGATTATTTAATTATGAACGTGCCAGCGCATCCCCACCAGCCAGCACCGCAAACTCCCTCCATTCGTTACGTGGTTTTTAAATTCCCACTTGTCTTTTTTTAACCTTTAAACCTTTTTTAGAACCAGCAATACTTACACCAACTTGAACCGGTGCGTCCAAGGAACTCTCCTCTCTCAGAATTCCAGATAAAACCCTTCCATCCTCCATCGTCGTCTTTAGAAGGCATTTTTTCTTTTAATTGGTAAAGCTAAATTAGTCTTATTATTGAATTATTCCCCTTCAGAGGTGTTTTCCTTCTTTTTTCTCGGGTCCCTCTCCCTCGGCTCTTTCGGTGTGGTTTTTCAGCAGCCCAGTAACCGAAAAGAGCAAAGCACTCCCAACCGAGATGTACCTTACACCAAACCAGCCTGAGCCGATACAAAACGCTCCAATATATATGATGCTGTTCCTCCTCTCGACTCCGCCCCCCGAAAAGATAACTCCCATTAAAGCGCTCCTTTAGGGGGAAAGAAGCCGATCTACAAGCCTACAATTCGATCTACAACCCAAGCGACACGGGCTTGTAGATCGACTTATTGGAAAATATCGGGGCTTCGGTTACCTAGTGGGAGGGAGGGGCGGAGATGTTCCGACCAATCACAAAGCGAGCCGCTTCTGTGCGTCAACTTTAATAATTGTGAAAAACCCGAATGGTTCCCATAGCCCGGAGAGATAAGCCGGGCACGCCGTGATTGGTTATTTCTTTGCCGAGCAACCGTGACACTACAGGCTACACTACAGCATTGTGAAAGCCAAAAGAAAAAAACGAAAGAGGAAAAAAAACAAACGAATTATTTTATTAGTGAAGAGCCTACCTAGTAGGTCTACTACGGTATGTGTACACCCTACACCGGTAATAACAATTAATTAGGCTATTTCAGTCCAATTTGAACTTGAGTCAGACAGTGCACACAAGTATTTCACCTCCCATCTCCTCTCTTCCTTTCTCTCTCCCCCGGGACCCTCCTGTGAATGTGTGTGTGTGTGTGTGTGTGTGTGTGTGTGTGTGTGTGTGTGTGTGTGTGTATTATAATAAGCCTAACATTATTAAAACTTGTAATACAACTGACAACTGTCATCAACGGACAACGGTTGACCTGGCTGAGGCTGACAGAGCAACCATAACTGACAGCAAGCCCTTCGGGCTATGGGATGCAGACTGCACCTTGAAGGAGAGATTGGCTTCACTCATGACATCACTGCACTCTTGGGCCATTCTCTCTCTCTCTCTCTCTCTCTCTCAATCTCTCTGTGTGTGTGTGTGTGTGTGTGTGTGTGTGTGTGTGTGTGTGTGTGTGTGTGTGTGTGTGTGTGTGTGTGTGTGTGTGTGTGTGTGTGTGTGTGTGTGTGTGTGTGTGTGTGTGTGTGTGTGTGTGTGTGTGTGCGCGCGCGCATGTGCGTGTGTGTGTGTGCACGCGCTTAGGGGACAATATTTTTACAACAAACACAGTCTGAGAGTACTGCCCACAGCAGTAATGTGTAATGTAGATTGAAATCTTGCTAGATGGTGTTAACCCTAACTATCCCTGCAGTTGTAGGCTAGGCTACTCCCTTTGACTCGGCAGCCTGTCCTGGATGGTGTATCCGGACACAAAAACAAATCCAGTGCAGAGGCGTTTGAACGTTTCCAGGAATTACATTTTGGGCAGACAAGATGTGTTGTCCTTGTCGTCGTCGTTGTCGTCGGGGGGACGACGACGACGTGCACAATCAGAGGCACTAAAGGTTATTATATAGATATACCTGCCGAGACGAGTATACTGTAGGCTACAAAGGCTGAAAGGCATAGGCATTTGCATTCCAATGGGTAATTGAGGGTCGCGGTCTACGCGCAACGGCCAATCCACTGTCCACTAATAGTTCTCAGGTCTGGTGTTTGTCCTCTCTTTCTTCTCAGTGTATGGATTTTGGCCAGGCATAAATGGATTCGGACAGGCCTGTGTATGACAATAGACCAGGGGTCTTCAACAGGGGGTTTAATTGGGAGTAATACAGGGCTTTTAAACTGATTTTGACCCAGGGACCACCATCCTGACTAAAAGTAACCTGGGGACCACCACTATTGTGTCGGCTGGGTCCATCATAGACCCACCTGACACAGTAGTGGTGGTGTGGACAGTAGGTTCATGCACCAATCCATGAGTTAAGATTGTTTTCCCCCATTCCTTGTTACTCACTAATAATCACACTGTCTATCCCAGGCTACATTCAACATGAGATGGACAAAGCATTTCATTACCAGTGAAGAGCATGGATATCATTTGGCAAGAAGCACAACATCTTTGTGGCTTATAGGTGGTTTGGGCATCTGGTTAGGATGCCTCTCGGGTGTCTCCCTAGGGAGGTCCTTGAGGTCACACTGAGGAGACCCCGGGGGAGACCAAGGCGCAGTTGGAGGAAACACATCAACTCACTGAACGTCTCAGGATCCCCCAGGAGGAAGTCTCTAATGTTGCTCTGGAGAGCTGTTGCCCCCGTGACCAGACTACGGATAAGCGGTTGAAGATGGACGGATGGATGTATGGACAACATCTTTGTTGGATACAGAAACATTTGAACGCATCAACTATTTACAAAAGTATATTTTTTCCCTGGACCAATCGGGACACTCAAGTTCTCTCTCAAAATATTATTATTATTCACATGCAAACAAGAAGAGGTGCAGAGGTGTCTCCCTTTTTTATAATGAATATATTCATATTAAATGTTTTCCATAGATGTCATACATACTTATATACTTAATATACTTGTTTGATAGCACATAGTATCATCAATGTTATGCAAATTCATGTTTTCGATACCATTTAATCCAGTTTAACCCTACACCAAATCTCTTGATGATCTAGTAGATCTGTTATTTTTGGAAAACCTTCCTGCCAGAATAGAGATGCTAGGGTTCAAGTGGTTAATGTAGCAGAGATTTGTCAGATCCTCAGTAGTAACTCTGAGGACCCCCTAGGGGTCCCGGACCCTATGTTGAAGACCCATACTGTGTATACCCATAACATTGATTGTCAAACCTTTTACATGTCAAGGACCCCAGATTAATATTATTTGGCTTTTGGCCAAGACCCCTATCTGAAAATATTTGGTGCCACTGACCCCAAGCCCAGAAGAAATTATCCTTAAAGGTTTCATGACATTAATTCTCATTTATCTTTATTTTATTTGAGGTTTTATGACCTCAATTACACCCCAAAAACCTGAACTTTGAACATTCAGTGGATTTTCTGTGGTCTGGGGTTTTCTCTGTGTTCTGAAGCCTTTTGAGCCACAATGAAAACAAGCAAAACAGTGAAAACAGTGACATCTGCTGGCAAATCCCTTTGACATATATGGGATTTGCTGGCTCTTACATCACACTCAAAGAAAAGAAAATCAAAGAAATTACAAAACAGTTTTTTAATGTCACAATCCCTTTAATGTATCAAAATATTTGAAAGCTTTTCTAAACTAGCAGATCTACAAGCTCAATGTGTCATGATGTGAGGCGCTGTATGAGCTTGTAGATTAAAGATCTGCTATTTTCTGAATAGCCAAAGCAAAAAAGTAGGATTAAAGTGGATACACTGATTTCTATGCTATGTTAACCAATTTGGCTGGGGGGACTCACTGGAACCCCCTCCCTGAGGGTCCCCGGACCATGCACTGCTGTAGAACAGGGGGCAAAACTGTTGGGAAGATTGACAGACTTTATTGTGTGATGAATATTTTGGGGCTCAGTGTTACACGGTATTATCATGGAAGTCCGGAATACCTCCTGGCCACAGGAGTGAGCCCCTCAGTATTTATAGCCTGCATGTACAATGGTAAGAAGCTTTAACTAATGGCAGGAAACCCAACTGGCACGGATTGTGAGTGTTGATGATGGCCGGAACATGACCTATACAATATAACAGCTGCCTAATCCATATTTAGGTGGACCTGGTGATCCACATGTAACCGACACCTATCACTACCGGTATTTCACATCGTTGTTCTGCTCTGCTGGCAGCAACGAGACTACTGCCGTTATGATTTTGCAGTTTGATCTTTTTATTTTTCTTGCAGAATGTTTCTTCTTCTCTATGACACTCTATACTGAGCGCACCTTTCTAGCTATTATTATCATGACCGGTATATTGCCATTTCAGTATGAGTGTCATTCAATATGTACACAGTGACTTCGCAGAGATCTAGCCAACGAGAGCCTATATACACCATAAGATGCTCGCAAACTGCTTGGGTATAATGGACCATTTTCACATTAGACATTTTGACGTATCATGGTAAAAGCGGCTGAAGGTACAATAATTAATTAAATTGTTAATTAAGGGAATCTCATGCAAAGTCGTGCACACAGGCCATGAGACCTGAACATTATTGTCTATTTAAAAATGTAGTAAAATTTGTACTATTGGTCAATGTGATTGCTTTACAAAATGTGTTTGTATTTTAAAATGTTTTAGTTGATGACCCTGTTTTGCATTATAACTGCATATTGTGCTCGCTTGGTTGTAGTCTGTGATGGTTGTATTGGCTCTATGTATTGTTTAAGTTTATTGTTTTATCAGTCTTCATGCTGCTCTTCTGCTCAGGTCACTCTTGGAAAATAGATTTTAATCTCAATGAGATTTTTGATTGATTATTTGTTAAGAGATGGGTGTCAAGCAGGTTATGTCTACTTTCGCCATTCTTGTTCCTCCAGACGATCCTGAGGGAAACTACTGAGGGGGAAATATATAGGATTCGGTGGACAGATTGCTTTCTGCAATCTCAAGGCCATCCAGCTGCTCCGACTGTGGAATCAGCTAGATGACCTTGACTTGGCAGAGGGCTAATTCTCCTTTCACAAAGATACAGATGCAGGAGAAGACAAACAAGACTCTTACAAACTGTGATAAAACGTTGTGCACACAATTCAGCAATAGACACGGGCGATGAATATCCACGACAAAACCAGCAACGCTACAAGTTGAGGCAGAAGCAGGGCTGCCTACTTTCAGGAAAAGGCGAGAGTGAGACTTCAGGGACATGTGATGCGTTGTACGATGATAAGAGCGCCCCTCACTTCACACGGGTGTGATTCTTTAATGTCGATTTGGCCTTTTTAACACCGATTTAGAGGAATACAGACATCCCACCCTAGAAAAAGATCCTATATATATGAACATATGTTTGTATATGCCACATATGATTAACATAGGCTATATGTGGATAAATATGAGCTATGGCAAATATATTTCCTATAAATCCACATATGCACATATATGAACCTGAATATGGCATATATGCAGCATACAGTATATTCTGCACAGGCTATATTTGCCATATATACCAGAAAAAATATTGGCATGTATGTGTGGGTAGTTGGAAAACACCCCAATTTTAAATGCATTAGACCAGTGGTTCTCAAACCGTTATCTGTCTATAATATTTTTGCTTAAACTGCAAGAGAAAATGATAATTATTATTTATTTGTTTGCGTATTGTGTCCAATATTTGATTAATTCCTTCTATTTTTGAATATGTAATATCTATATGTAAATTTGTATGTGCCTTTTATTTCTTTTTGCTAATGGTACAAGATAGATACCGGGGGTTGTGGCTCTTTCAGAGCGGGAACTCATATGTGATAAAATGAATAAAGAAACTGCAAGAGAAAATTATAGCTAGCATATGATGCTGAATGATAATCCACCTTTTGAATAATAGTATTTAACCAAATGAGTGAAAAAGTTGCAATTAGTGCAATCTTGAGTAGATTTTAAATTGTGCCATAACATCCAGGCCATTTTGTAATGTCAATCAAGAACTGTGCAAATCCAAATCCTTTAACAGTTTTTGAATGCTTATGCGTTAAACAGAAAAGTAATTATTCCAATGTTTACTCTGTTTTATGCCTTGCCCTGAAAATAATACAAAATAAAAAAATCATGACAAGCCAGGATCCCATCGTACACATTCAAAAGAGAAAGTGGAGTAGGATTGGACACACGTCCTGCCAAATCTGCCACAAACATCACCCGACAAACCCTACAATGTAACTCCCAAGGAACAAGGCAAAGAAGCATGGAGTGGGCTCAACTGGGGAGATCTTGAAAGAACTGCCAACAACTGAGTGAAGTTTAGTACATGTGGTCGATGGCCCATGTTCCCCACATGAGCACAGGGCTTAAGAGGTCAAATAGCCTATAATTGTGCGTTAGTATACACAGTATTAAGGTATGTATGTAAAACCTTGTAAACGTGTTCTGTGTACTACAGTATGGTATAGTAGTTCAGCGTACTGCAGGTCATAAAAACCTGAGTACATGGCATTATGTGCCTGCAGGGTTTGAGATATTCTACTAAACAGACACTTGAGGTGTTCTGGGCCACTTTAAGCATTTGAACTCTGTATGCAGCCTAAGAGATCATTGGCTGCATAGGCCAGGATTTCTGCACACAAACGCAAAACCAAGCTGGTGCAAAGTACAGTACTGCGGCTGTTGTGCAACCGGGTAGCTAATTTAATTGCATTTCCAAGCGAATCTCTTAACCAGGGGGTTAAACGTGGGAGTTTTCAGCCGAAGCTTCTCTAACCCAATCACAAACAATTTGGCCTAATCTTCGGCTGCAATTCTCCCTCACTTGAAATTTTAATGAGTCACACAAGTCGAGTTTTCCTTGATCTAATGAACAGCAAAAAAAACATACAATAGGACATGTTGACCGTGGGATAATCTCATCCTGACACTGTTTTATGCCTCTCTGATAAATAGAAGAGTTAACTAAAGAGTTAATTAAAACAAACTTTATCCATTTAACAGGCTCACTTCTAGGACAGACGACATCAAAGGTTTTGGGTCAAAAGTAGGCCTATATGTAGTTTATTTATGCACGACCCGACCACACAGTACAAACTGCTTTTGCCATGCCTTGGCGTAATAAAGTAGTACAGGGCGACACAGAAACAAATAACAAAAGATAAAAGGCAGATAATACCCCACCTGTCATAACAGAAACTATCTCGCTCCCGGAATGTGTGTGGGTAACTACTGATTTATCCTATGTGTGCATCAAATAATTCAATGAACAAACAGATGGGCAGTCACACTTAGCTCTGAATCCAACTTAGGTTGACTCAGTTGGGCCGGTGTGACTGTTTAAATCAGCCATCCCCCCAACACCAAACTGAAGCCAGGGAGAAACCCCAGCTGAATCCTACAGCCAACTCCACCCTCACCCTCCTTTTGGTAGGCCAGAGGCCTGGGGCCCGGCAGACCTGGCTGGCCAGCTGGCTCTGGGCTCAGGCTGCTGCATGCAGGAGGCTGCTTGGATGGGCTGGGAGTTGGCTCGGCAGCCGGGCTACAAATGTGGCTCCTTTGGTGGATTCGCGAGCCCGCATTTGGTTGCCCGTCGGGGTCACTGCGCTGCTTTCACCAGCCTCTGGTGGGGACCACCATCGACTTCAGCTGTTGCTGCGGGGAGTCCCGCTGGTTCCCATCCTACTCGTACTGGTAGGCAGGTCGATATAGCCAGATGGCTATTGACATGTAGCTGGGCTTGCTGACTGGTTCTCATCGGGAGTCGGG